>NC_133121.1:14060101-14665309 GCF_033568475.1 Henckelia pumila
TCGATTTAACAAAACTTTTTTCTACGTTTATTTTTTTTCTTCTTGCTTCATAAATATATCACATTTATATCTTTTTTTATACTTATTAGTTTTTTTATTAGATGTAATTTTTTTACTTATGTTTTATTAATCTAACACGTTTCCTATCGTTTTAATTTTTTTTATAGATGTCATTGACAAAATGGTATCAAGAAATTCCCTCAAAATAGAAAAATTATAGTCGTTATGTGAAACTTATTAATTTTGTCATTGAAGAATTAATGTAAATTCCATTTTTCTCAACTTTCTCATTTTATTTGTGGTGAAATATTTTTTCATCTATATTTATTTTTTTGTCAGGAAAAATAAGTTACCATGTACTTTGTGGGTAAAATTTGTTTTCTAATTGTACAATATATAATCAATTAGCTAATTTGTATTTTATTTATTTGTTCAATTTTTCACACTTACTAATATTTATAGTTAATTATATAAAATAATATCTCGTGCATCGCACGGGTGAAATACTAGTTTTGTTTATAAAATGAACTCGTGACTATTATTTCTCAAATATATATACTTATAATATGCTGAAATGGATATAAACATGTTTATTTTCTGTTATAGTCAAGTGTTGCTCCCAGAATTTGGGAGCAAACTACATTTTACCACTCGTTGAAAACCCAAAAAAATTGCATAATCTCTTAAATGAAATTAGATATCTTTTAAAAACACATGTTTTTTTCAAAGTTTCGTGGAAAACTTGTTAAAAATAACACAAATGTGCCTAATTTTAAAAACGCGTGCTTGTAAAATATCTTCATTTTAATTTCAGGTCTATGGTTTTTTATATTTAACTAGTTATGAACATGTGTAAGTGAAACTAGAGCTGTCAGACGAGCCAACCCATGGCGGGGCGGGCCGGCCCACCAAAAACCCACCTTTTGGTGGGTCGAGGGCGGGCAGACCCTGTTGGAATATTATTAGGGTCATAACTGTAATTGTAAATGTTTAAATGTCATCAATTAAATAAGTCATAAATTAATGTTGTCTAATTAGAATTAAAGAATTGACTTAAGGACTTAATTGTCATGATATTATTGTGTGGATACCATATATCATATTTTTGATTTGTTGAAGGGCCAAATTAAAAATAGTGAAAACTTATTTAATTATAAAACGGTTATGATCCCAATTTTGCAGAACAACGCATACTTTCTGTTTCCCATCGACAGAACAATCTGGTTTGGAAGAAACTGCAAAATTGAAGATCATCACCCATAATCATTCACTAAATCATGGATTCTGGTACGCTTCCGTAGTTCTGATTATTATTCTTGAGAGTTGGATAGAATTGATGGATTTTTCTGTTTGAAAGATGGAATCCAATTGTTTTCTTCAACCAAATTCTTAAGAAACTATGTTGTTTGTATTAATTATTTTGATTTCCCTCCGGTTTATGAAACCTGTTCGTCTGCCGAATTTAGATTTATGAATCTATGTTGCTTACGAATCTGCTTTCTTCTTTGCCGATTCTGTAACCATGATGATTTTGGATTAAACAATCGTGTCCAATTTTGTTGTTTCTCAAATTACATTTGGTCACAATCATTGTGAATTTTCGATAATGCTTATTGAATATGATTGTGGGCTGATGCATGGATTCTGTATTTTAAATGATGAGTGGGAACTAATGAAATGCTAATCATGATCTGGGCAATAATTTTTCTTTCAATTTGACTATGTTGATAAGTGCGTCGGTTAAAACTCTGATAAATGTTGAGTTTGATATTTTCGGTTGTTAAAAATGGGAGCAAATCATTTGCTATCTGGAATCACATTCTAACTTGTGATATTATGAGTTTTTCAATAACCGAACAATTATGTTATGTTTAGTCAATTAAGTGAAATGATTTACTTGTTTTATCATAATGGATTCTGTTAAGTTTCAATTATATGTCACCAAAGTGAATACAATAATTGAAATTTAATTTTTTATTTGAAATATTAAGATATTTTTAAGGTATTAAATAAATTTCAAATGTACATATTTATGTGAGTATTGATCAGCCCAAAGGAGGATTTATACTTGACAAAATAATTCATTTGCTTGTGATAATAAATATGTAAAAATTATAATGTTTCATTTGTTTATTTTCATGAAAATAATAAATCTGTCCAAAGATGGATCTCTTATCTGTCATGCATTATTGTTAATGTTTTATTATTAGAACAAGAGTACCATTTGCAAATAATATTACTGTCCAAAGACGTGATATTGATGTTGCATTAGGTATCTTGTGATGGGTCTTTCCATTTATTTGTTTATTTTTGTGAGATAAACATGTTATTTATGTTATTATTATTATGTTCTTTTTTTCCAGCAAAAGTTGCAACTATATCTGCTAATGTAAGTTCAGTGCCGATCCTTAATGGGAAAAATTTTAAGGATTGGAAGGAGAACATTCTTATTGTTCTTGGCTGCATGGATCTAGACCTTGCGATCAGGACAAAGCAACCTGCTGCTCTTACGGATTCTAGTTCCTCTGAATTGAGGGCTAGATATGAGAAGTGGGAACGCTCTAACCGCATGAGTCTTATGATCATTAAGCGCGGCATACCTGAGGCTTTTAGGGGTGCGGTGTCCGATAGTGTTACCAAAGCTAAGGAATATCTCGATGAGATTGAGAAACGCTTTGCCAAAAGCGATAAGACGGAAACAAGTACGATTCTGAAAAGCTTGATTTCCATGAGGTACAAAGGCAAGGGAAATGTTCGGGAATATATTATAGAAATGTCCCACCTTGCATCACAATTGAAGGCACTTAAGCTTGAGTTATCGGATGACATGCTGGTTCATTTAGTGCTTATTTCTCTTCCAAACCAGTTTAGCCAGTTCAAGATCAGTTATAACTGTCAAAAGGAGAAATGGTCTCTTAATGAACTCATTTCATACTATGTTCAAGAGGAAGAGAGATTGAAGCAAGACAAGACTGAAAGTCTTTTATTTTATTCTTCCCCCCAAACTCAGTATCCTCGAAGAATGTAGTTGTACCCGTCTCAAAAATTGATCTTGATTTGGGATCATAAAACTTATAGCCCATTGATCGCTCGGAATAGCCAATAAAGTAGTTGTTCATAGTCTTGGGGTCCAATTTATTCTCATGTGGCCTATAAGGCCTTACCTCAGTTGGACATCCCCAAACATAAAAATGCTTTAGACTGGGCTTTCGCCCCGTCCAAAGCTCAAAAGGTGGCAGAAATAGTTGCAACATTAGCTGAAAGAGAACATAACTGAAATATAAATACCATGCTCACAAACATAATTATCAATAAAATTCAAAATAACTGGCAAATCCCATCTCAAGATACCTAGCGCACTATTAATTTCAAGTCTTTGGACAGTAAAATTAACTGCAAGTGATACTCTTGTTGCAATAATCAAACACTAACAATAATGCATGACAAATAATAAACCTCTCTTTGGTTTGATTCATTATTCGCATGTAAAATCCTTACAATCGTTACGTGTTTACTATCAGAAGGTAATTATGTAGTTCAGCCAAATATTAACCTTTCTTTGGGCCGATTAATAATCGCATGAACATACACACTTACAAACATTAAAAATTCGTCATGAACAATCTACATAAGAGAGGTCACTTTGGAGACATCTTATGAGGAAGAATGTGTTCCAGCTACTCTTCAAGATGACATGGTTCATATTCCTACGATTGATACTAATAATGTTCAGGAATGTATTCATGTCATTGATCAGGATGTGACACAAGAACATCAAGACATTGTCAATCAACTCCCAAGTGAACAAACTCAACAACCTCAAGAACCAGTGTCTGAAGAACAAATGTCTTTATGGAGGTCCACTAGAGAAAGAAAAACTGCTATTCCGGATGATTACATAGTGCTACTCCAAGAACATGAGGAAAATAATGGTATGGCGGAGGATGATCCAATCAACTTTCGTCAAGCCATGCAAGATTCAAATTCGCAAAAGTGGGTCGAGGCAACGAATGAAGATTATAAGTCAATGCAAGATAATAAAGTTTGAGAACTTGTCCCATTACCAGAAGGCAAGAAACGCATTGGTTGTAAGTGGATTTTCAAAACCAAACGGGATTCAAAAGGTAACGTGAAAAGATACAAAGCACGTCTTGTAGCTAAAGGTTATACTCAAAAGTATGGGATTGACTTTAAAGAGACCTTCTCTCCAGTTTCATCGAAGGACTCTTTTAGGACAATCATGGCACTTGTCGCACATTTCGATATGGAACTCCATCAGATGGATGTCAAGACACCTTTTCTCAATGGAGACAATGAGGAAAAAATCTATATGGTGCAACCAGAACACTTTGTGTTGGGAAATCCAAAAAATATGGTTTTCAAACTTAAGAAGTCCATCTATGGGTTAAAACAAGCTTCTCGTCAATGGTACCACAAGTTTCATCAAATAATTATCTCATTTGGCTTTGAGGTAAATGTAATGGATGATTGTGTGTATCATAAGTTCAGTGGGAGTAGGCATATCTTCTTGGTTTTGTATGTAGATGACATTTTGCTTGCCACAAATGATATAGGTATGTTAAACGATACCAAGAGATTTCTCTCTAGACATTTTGAAATGAAAGATCTTGGTAACGCCTCTTTTGTACTAGGAATCCAAATACATCGAGATCGTTCTCAAGGTATTCTTGGATTGTCGCAAAAGATCTATATCAATAAGGTGCTTAAAAGATACGGCATGCAAGATTGTAAGCCAGGTAACACCCCAGTTGCTAGAGGAGACAAGTTTAGTCTTAAACAGTGCCCTAAAGGAAGCTCGAGATTCAAGCAATGCAAAAGATTCCTTATGCTTCAGCTATAGGAAGTCTTATGTATGCTCAAGTTTGTACGCGTCCGGGTATTGTGTATATTGTTGGAGTGTTGGGCAGATATTTAAGCAACCCAGGAATGGATCACTGGAAAGCAACCAAAAGGGTAATGAGATATCTAAAGAGGACTTGTGATTACATGCTCACATATAAGAGGTCGAATAATCTTGAGATCATAGGATATTCTGACTCTGATTTCGCTGGATGCCAAGATAGCATGAGATCCACTTCAGGCTATGTATTTCTGTTTGCTGGTGGAGCTATCTCTTGGAGAAGTGCCAAACAAACACTAACAGCTTCTTCCACCACGGCGGCTAAATTTATAGCGTGTTACGAAGCATCTAATCATGCAATATGGTTGAAGAATTTTGTCACTGGGTTGCGTATTCTAGAAGGGGTTGAAAGACCATTGAAATTGTTTTGTGACAATAGATCAGTTGTATTGTATTCCAACAATAATAGGAGCTCGACAAAATCGAAGCACATCGACATCAAGTTCCTTGTTGTGAAAGAAAGAGTACAAAGTGGACAGATTTCGATAGAACACATAGACACAAACTCCATGATAGCAGATCCTTTTACGAAAGGTTTGCCACCCAATGTTTTTTATGAGCACACAACTCATATGGGTGTCATTCAGTTTGATGAAGTCTAGATCTAGTGGGAGTTTGTACTATATATATGTTATTTTTGGTTCTATGTATGTATTTGGATATTTTCTGATCAGATATAAAGTTCATTATTTACTTCATTACACTTTGTCTAACTGAAGTTAAAGTTTTGATCTCACTTTGGTAAAGAAGGACCAGTTGAAAATTGACATGAATAGATCACCTTGCATGTAATTTTCATGCCACACATTCATATTGATCTATGTCATTTGATTGTATTGATGTAAGTGACCATTGATGGTTTAGTTGTGATAAATACAACAAAGACTGCATTGATCTTATGTCAATATAATTAATGGACGAGATTGTTTAAGAAGTCCTACATTTATGATGACAAAAATTTTGAGCTCATTAAGTTTAACACATTTATAAGTTTACATATATGGCCCAGTGGGAGATTGTTGGAATTTTATTAGGGTCATAACTATAATTGTAAATGTTTAAATGTCATCAATTAAATAAGTCATAAATTAATGTGGTCTCATTTAGAATTAAAGAATTGACTTAAGGACTTAATTGTCATGATATTATTGTGTGGACACCATATATCATATTTCTGATTTATTAAAGGGCCAAATTAGAAATAGTGAAAACTTATTTAATTATAAAACGGTTATGGTCCCAATTTTGCATAACAACACATACTTTCTGTTTTCCATCGACATAACAATCTGGTTTGGAAGGAAACTGCAAAATTGAAGAATATCATCACCCATAATCATTCATTAAATCATGGATTCTGGTACGCTTCCGCAGAACTGATGGATTTTTCTATTTGAAAGATGGAATCCAATTGTTTTCTTCAGGCACACCATCTCGGCGGGCAGGAAATCCTTAATCCAATCCAACCCAAGGTGGGTTGCGGGTTAGGCGGATCGACCCGCGGGATGACTAACTACAAATAAAAATCATTATAATTAATTATTAATTTCATAAATAAATAAATATTAATAGAAAAATATTAATAAAAATTTTAATTATTGATTTCATACGTGTAACTTTTATATAAAGTAATTAATACAAAAAAATTCACAACTTTCATTAAAAAATACATATATCACAATAAAAATAAAAATAAATTAATAATTCTCAAGGCCCACGACGGGCTAACCCGCGCTCGTGCCTAGGCGGGTTGGCCTACCTAGGCCCACTTTTAGTTGGGTTGAAATTTTTTTAACATAACCCACTTAAATTGTGTGGCGGGGCGGGCCGATTCGATGGGCCTAACCCAAATTGACGGCTCTATGTGCAACACGACTTCAAATCATTGTGAGCAATGCAAAAAAAACGACGATGATAGTAAAGGACAGACTCAATTCAATGAGTCATTGTTTAAGCCATTACATACAACTATCAAATTCCAATTTTTTTTTTTTTTGCAAATATTCATAAACATGCTCATGCTCAATCTTCATTTGTTCGTATTTGAATTTCTTTTTGTTTATCCATGAAATCCGAATATTTCAAGTTGGTATGATATTGTCTACTCTGAGCACAAGTCTTCATGGTTTTGCATTTAGAACCACCCAAAAGGTTTCATACCAATGGAGATATATATCATTCCATATATTAACTCATAATATTTCTCTTGATCTTCGAATGTGGGTCTTTGGTTGACTACCCAACAATCTTCAATGCTTTGGACCACACGCCTTACATGAAATACTGGGAGCATCATCCTCGAGACCATGTGGTGTTATAGCGCTGGAGATAAAATCCATCTTCGAGTTTGGAGCTTTCGACATTCAACATATGAGGCAGTCAGCTAATAGAGTAGCACATTCTTTAACCCGAAAAGATTTTGAGTTCCCTTAATTCATTTGTAGAATGGTCCACTGGTGACATTCCAAGGCTTAACACAGTTGTATCTCAATATATTGTGGCTTAATATTACTGTTAACCTAAAGATAAATAAACTTTTGCCTTGAGCAAAATTACATATGAAGTAGTGAAGTACAATGACATAAAGTAGGAACATGAGAAGAAATAAGTAGAAATAAGGAACAAATTTAAAAATTCAAAATAGTCACCATCTTCCCAAAACACATGTTCATAACAACATGCATAATTACATAAATATTCTCTACGAGAATTGTGTTAAAGCCCAAGAACGGAATGACTAGAGTTTTGAAAAATAATAGTCCCAAGATGAGTTTGTTAGAATTTGGTTTGAAACCCAAAACCTCAATATTCAAAACTTATAACATTTGTGTCAAATGTACTATAAATTATTAGCTAAATATAATTTTTTTATCTTTATATAATATACACACACAACATAGGGGTAGACATAATTATTTTTTTTTGGACTTTTACATTGGCTTGCATTCATGTCTCTCCCACGAGATCATATCAGATATATGTTTATATCACTCAGGGGCGGCCCTGCTAGGAGTGCAAATGAACCGAACCTGTTCGTGAGCTTTACGAGTCCGCTCGATAAATATTTGATTCGTATTCGAGCTTATCGAACTCGAGTCGAATTCGAACATGTTCGAACTTTTTTTCGAGCCGAGCTCGAGCCGAAATTACTCTATTCGATAGTTCGCGAGTCTTAATAAATAATTAATATAATATAATTATATAATAAATATAAATAGTTTTTGAACTTTTTCGAACATTTCGAGTTTTTCGAACCATAATATCCGAATAGTTCACGAATAAGTTCGACTATTTTGAACCGAACTCGAACTCGAACTTCATTTCGAGTCGAACTCGAGCCAGAATACTTAAAATTATCGAACTTCAAATCGAGCTCGAACTCGAATATACTCTTATCGAGCCGAATTCGAGCCTTAAAATTTTATCATTATTCGGCTCGATTCGGTTCGTTTGCACCCCTGAGGCAGGGCCTTTGCCCAGGGTGGGGCCCCAATTTATTAAAAAAATTTATTATATATATAATATAATTATTATGTATTAATAATATCAATTAATTATTTAAAAAATAATTATTATTATAAAAAATCTCAAAATATCGAGCATAGCTACAACAAAACTTTTCCTTAAACATATATATTCAATCTTCACTATGTTTATTATCTCTTATTCTGATATTGTTTGTCGTCGACTGTCGCTCCTCATCGTACTCCGTGATCATCAACGTTTCAAGCCTCGAGTTCTTAGCTTGAGTTGTTCGAGAATCGAGAGATTCATCCTCTGCCTCTAGTTGCACTAAAATTTAACTTATTAGTTCAATTTAATTTAAATTCATTTAGATGCTAATATTTGTTGTTAATTTCATGCAGGGGTTGCAAATTCATGGATTAGGGCATGAAGAAACCTAATTTTGAAAATTGAGGCTTTTGTTGAATTTAACTTTGAATAGCTAAATTAACTTCTTATAAATTAAATTTGTACCTTAATTGTGAATTTTGATAGTTTATTGTAATTTTTTCGAAATAATTCATGATTACGAAATACAAAAAATATAGATTAATAATTGTATTTAAATTTTAATGCTAATAAGAGACCCCATATTTTAATTTTCGTCCGGGGTCTCATTTTCTGTACGTAGGACCGCCCCTGATATCACTTAACCCAAGTAATGGTGATTGGCGACTATTAATCATAGTTTTTCCTAAAACAATTGGTAGTGTTGGGATCGAAGAATTTGTTGGTGACAATTGGTAGGGCGTTACAATTCTCATAGACTGAAGGGTGTGCCATGCATTATTAATATTATTATTTGATTACATGGGGGTTCAAACTCGACTTACGTCAACTGATGGATATGTAAGATCAGTTATGCTACAAACCACATCTCGCGTGTCAATATGCATTATTAATAGAGAAATGTTGGTGAGTAATAATTGTCCCTACTAGGAGTACGATCAACATGCGACGCTTGAATTACTATGTGACTAAAAATATTAAAGTTGCATTGTTACAACCAGTTATAGATTTTGATAATCAACAAATAATTTGGAGTTTTTAAAATACATTAATAATTCGGATAATAAAATTTAGAGTAATTAGTGTTAAGTAAATAACATATAAAAATATTGTCAAATTGAATTAATAAGTCCAATAATATTTTTAAAAACATGTATATAATTACGAAATAAACATAATTGATAATTTAATTTACGTTATAATACAAATTGTTTGATGATCGAGACCGGTGGAATAATGAAAAGGCATAATATATTTATAAAAATATATTTTGGGAAAAAATAATTATGTAATAAATTAAAGGTCAATCTTACATAAAAGTGAAGGACAAAATTAAAACTTTTATTTTAGTTTCCTATTTGATATATAGAAATAACAAAAATCAAAATCAAAATCAAAATCAAAATCAAAATCAAAATCAAAATCAAAATCAATCAGGCCCGTTGTTGCTTTTGGAGATGTTTCTCTGTAACGTTGTATCTGTATTTGTTAAGTGTTAACTAAACAAGTCATTTGATTCCAAAAGGAAAAATTGCAAATGCTATTTCTGTGATAACCCGAATTTGCTTAAACTCTCCATGAAAGGGTACCATCGACAGTCTATTTTGTACATCACACATTGAATATTGCGAATGATTATGGGCTAATTTTAACGAGAGTTGTGCCCAAAATGCTCTCGAATTCAGGAGACTTCTTCTTTTTGATCACTTGACAACTTCCCCGGTTTTATTAATATTTAGAAACCTTAGATGGAATCCGAAAATTATGAATCCAAACATGCATTATTGATACAAGATATCTCCAAACTTCACCTTGTCAAGGCTATAATAGAGTGTTGTTCAACGAAATAAATCACCAAAGTATCTCCAAAATCCAACTTCATGTAAGATATCCGGCCCCATACTCCATTTTGTAAATGACAATGCGACGAGGAATTGCACTCTTAGAGATGAAAATAGGTTGGGTCTAAGATTAGCCTCGTATACTCGTCCCGATAATATAAGTTTAGACCCGGTCAAACGGACTCATGGGGTTCAATGTACCTCCCCGCTATTATATATAAGAGTATGTATATACATATATATTATTAAGAATCTATTTATATATTTTATTGAATAATATATACGTTAATCTCTATATTTAGCTCATAATATTTTGGAATTAAAATGGATTTATTTACAATCACGTGTTTAAAATTAAAATATATAGTTATAATTTGTAGTTTATTATCAGTTCAGCAATATAAATTAATAGATTTTAACTTGTATAATTTTTTTCCTTAAATATTATTAATATAAATTCGGAAAGTAAATTTATTGATTTATAAATTCTCAAAAAAAAATTTATTGTATGATGATAAATTTTAAAAAATATATATAAATTTTTTAGAGGTTTCAATCCGGATTGGAAACTTCGGATTTTCGAATTGGGTCTAAAATAAGGCGATGTGGGTCTAGATTTTGGTCAAACTCGTTCCGTTGTCATCTCGATGCACTCTACTACCTCCCGATGCTACGATTAGTGTGAGATTCGAGAAGTTTAGGGCATATGTTACTCGGATTCTAACACCTACAAGACTAAGTAAGTCATGTTTAATTTAAGGGACCGTAAATTTGACAAAACAAATTTTTGTTCGACTTATTAAAGAGGGGTTAGTGTGCGAAAGATTGAAATTTAAAAGCACAAAGAGTTTTAGCCCATATTTATATATATATATATATGGGAAATGAACAAACTCGAGATATCATAGGGATATATTAATTGTGTTATTTTCTCATTCCAAAATAATGTTTACACTCTCTTATTTATTATTTTTTAAAACAAATTTGAACTTTTCCTAATCCTTCAAACATGAACATTTTATATGTGATTTTTTAAAACAATGTACGTGTTGAATTTTAAAGATTATATGGTAACAATAATAACAAAAGGTTATTACTTTTTTGTCATATAACTTGCACGTTTCTAGTTTTATTTTTGTTGTCAGATAATTTATAATTTTAGTTTATTTTCTGACGTCACATTAACACTCTAGTGAAAATACTAATATAAAAAAATGCAAATGGTAGAGTAAATAGTGAATTTTAGTTTTTTTATCGGATCGATGACGTGACATTGGACACATCAGTAATTTCTGACATCACGTAGCTCATTTTCGGTGTGTACATCATTATTTTATGGCGTCGTATTAACACTCTAGTGAAATTTTGAGTTATTCGAAAATACAACCAATTAAGTTTGAAATTTTTTTTTTACAAGTTACGTGATTAAAAATTAGGGAAATCATGCTACATGCAGTACACATTTAGTTACACGTTGAGTTACACACTACAGATAAAATTATAAAATTATTCCTCAACTTTATTTGAAAATACTATTTCCAAAATACAATAAAGATATTTATATACTTCAAGTGCAACGTGTAATCCTTCGTGTACAATATAGCCTCACCCTTAAAATTATCGTCCCTAACAACCGACACCGTTTCTGAAATCATGCAAATCAAATTTATTTGTCATCCCATGATCGAACCTTTTAGCTGTGCTCTTCTCCAACTTTTACGTAGACGTCAAATTAATATTGGTATCTCAATTTTTCCTCGAATTACGTGCACGACATCTCCAAATCTCACTTTCAGAATCCACACGCCAATAATGGGTTTGAATATTTGCCCTAAAGCACGTGAGATCAATTTAGTGCAAAAATGGTTTTTAATTGTGCATAAGTCACAACAATTTTGATTCGACGAATTAATCAATTTAGACATCGTTGGATAAACATTTATAAAACGTTTCTATAATAGTTTTTTTTTAAAATATTTTGCAAAATATTTTAAAAGTTGTTTTAAGAATAAATACGTGTTTGATCAACTATTTATACAACTATTTTAACATTTTAAAAGTAATGTTGATCATTCAAACACGTGTTTTAAGTTTTAACAATAAAAGTAATGTTTTTCTATCTTCCAATTATACTTGCTGATGTCGGATCTCGGTCCTCGTACCTCGCTTTTTGGTTGTTTTTCGTTTTATTTCGTCGAGATGTTGTGTGGCGTCATGTTAGCAATTAATTTTCGATGTCACATTAACATTTTAGATGATCATCGTACCTCGCTTTTTGGTTGTTTTTCGTTTTATTTCGTCGAAATGTTGTGTGGTGTCATGTTAGCAATTAATTTTCGATGTCACATTAACATTTTCTTGTATCGTATCAGCAAGACTAAAAACCAATGAAAAAAAGTTACATGCATGACTATAACTCAACTTTGAACAGTTAAATGATGAAAATAAAAAGAAAACAAATTACGTGGTGATCATCCTGAAAAATAACATCATGAGCGAACAGGTTCCAAGTAACTTTACTCACATAAGTTCGATGTTAATAGATTTGGTTGCATGCACATTCAGATCAATGAACAAAATTTGGCGATGCTTCCCCAAGTTTAAAAGCAACCAAACACAAATAATTGTTTTGGTTCTTTTAAAATATTCATTCTAAAGATTTGTTATATTTATTATAATGATTCGTATTAATGTTTTTGTCATATACGATATAGTTAAATGCTTTCATAAATTTGTGCGCATTACTATTTGTTTATTTATAATAGTTACTTTTGAAAAAAAAATCTAAATTATGTTAAAAAATTAATCAAACTTTAAAAACGATCATTAAAACAAACACAAAACCGAATTGTTTAATTTGTTTTGGTTTGGTTTTTAACTATGATTTGTTTAATTTGTTTTGATTTTTCTATTAAAAAGAATCAACGAGATGATTCGATTGTTTTTTTTAATCGTAAAATGAACCAACTCGATATTGAATATTGATCACCCCTGAACCTAGCGGCACTTAGCATTAAACTAATCCTCTAACAGAGTGCTGTTGGGAGATGCCATTGAGTCTTGATCCAAGTGAATTTATTCGTAGTGTGTGTGTGTATATATATATATATATATATATACTCCATCCGTCTCATTCATTTAGCTAGACTACACTTCTACATTTCTTTTTTCATCTGTCTCATATAAATAGTTCAGTTTCGTATTGTAATGTTAGATTTCTTACTCTTTTACCAATTTACCTATATTAAATTAATATCATTATCTACTTGTATAATTATTTTATTCTATTAAACTTTTTATTAAATAAGGGTAAAATGAGAAATTGTTTTCTAAAATTTACTTTATAATAGATAATTATTTTTTTATAGGGATATTTTTAGCAATCTCGATATTTAACGGGTACAGTATATGCAATTACCCCAAAATTTAATTGTGTTTCTTTCCTTCTCCAACACACTTTGTCCTACTTCCCGTTTTTCCTCTTAAGCGCCTAGCTCCCTATCTTTATTTTCTTGTTCTACAAAAGAAATGGTCAGTACTGTGATTTTCTCTCTTTCATGAAATGATCACTTTCTTGAACTCTTTTGATTTACTTCATCACATTCAATAGATAAACACAACTTCAATATTGCTTACATAGTTATCAACAGTAAATGTGAAACATATCTAAAACACATGACAAACACAAATTTATTATTATTGTTAAACTCTTGGTGGTATGTTGGTAATATATATATATACAGACTTGATCTCTGCACCCTAGGATGCGTTGGATACGTGTGAACCCGCGTCCTAAAACAACTTCGATTGCTTTGAAATTTTCACAATAGAATCGTCTCGAAAATGCAAATCCAACGATGTATCATAGGATACCAATTTCAATCTCGATGATCGAAATCATGAAAATTGCCGGAAATTGGATGAAATCTGCAATTTCCGGTCATCTTCACGATTCCGGCCACCGAGAATGAAATTAGTATCATATGATACATTATTGGTTTCACATTTTCGAGACGATACTACTATGAAAATTTCAAGACAATCGAAGTTGTTTTGGGCACGAGTGCTTATATATATATGCTACGACGACATCATGTGTGATTTTATCCTTGCATGTTCCATTGGCCAAGGTACATTTCAAGATCACGCTCCTCCAAGCATGTTTAGTTCTACGTACGTACACTAGCACATGGTTAATTGATCAGGTTCATGATTTAACCGATATAATTAGGGCTGGGATACCGAATAAAAATACCGACTTTTTGGGATACCGTACCGAAATATTTTCATTATTTAGACATTTTTTTAGTATATCGAATTTTTTTTGGTATTTATACAGTATGAGTATGGATTTTTTCTATACAAAAAATTTGAAATTTCGATATCGGCACCGGTATGAATTTTTTTCATACCAATATTTTTTATACGGTATACCGAAAATCCACCCCTAGATATAATAGTAGTTTTTGCATCATCGCATTAAATAACTCATGCAACAGTTAGGAATGCGTTTGAATCGATGAACTGAAAGATTCATTAATTTTAAATGGGGAATACTGCTATTTTGGTCCTGTATATTTGTCATTTGCGATTTTAGTCCTCTATATATGATTTCATATTTCG
This sequence comes from Henckelia pumila, assembly GCF_033568475.1. Lineage (NCBI taxonomy): Eukaryota > Viridiplantae > Streptophyta > Magnoliopsida > Lamiales > Gesneriaceae > Henckelia > Henckelia pumila. Next base: position 14,075,000 of record NC_133121.1, read on the forward strand.
GCTGTATGTTCTGATTTTTGGCAATTTTAGTCTTTTTTATTCGAAAATGCTTACGTGACACTGTACACGTCAGCTCCACATCAACACTGCATTGATGCCACATCAGCGCCAAATCGGAAAAATGACTAAAATTGCCAAAAAAAATAAATATATCGGACTAAAACTGAAATCTGAAAATATAGATGACCAAAATCGCAAAGTGACAAACATACATGACCAAAAAATCAATTTTTCCTTTTAAATGTATTGTTTTTTGATTAAAAAAATAAAGTTATAAATTTGTAAGTTCACCTAATAACAATATCATTTGAAATTCATTCTATTTCGTACTACTAATTATAAATAAGTAACATGTGGATTGAGGATTTGATCAATTGTTCAAATTCATTCCTCCAAGTGCACCCTTAATTAATAGCGAAAATAATTATATATAATGGTTTTCTAACTTGTCCAATTTTTTGTTTTGGTTCAATAAGTTTTCAAATTTTGATTTTGTTATGTTAACTTTTAATTTTCAAGCATTTAAATCAAATTGTTGACATGTATGACTAATCAGCAATTTTCGGCGTCACACTAATATCTTTTGATGTCGTATCAACATTTTTTAATGTCACGGTCACCATCCCGAAAAATGAAAGTTGGTACACAAAATCAAACATTGAAAACTTAGTGGTCAATAATTTATTATGATTTTCTATTACTATTTGGACCAATGTCGTTTTCGTACGTACTTCTGTTTTGCAATGTACCAATGTTAGACGCTTTTGGTCCCGATGTTAATTAGTCTTAAAAAACTAATGAAAGAGTGACGGATTGGTTATGATCTCAAACGTACATTAATATTATATATATAACTCATGGCCCCCAAACAATATATCCGATAAATTATAATTATTGAGATTATATGTATATATATAAGAGAAGTACTCAATTTAATTTCGAGGGAAATTAGGCCAATGCGATGCATGTGTTTTATTTTTATGGAAAAATTTATTATAGTTCACCTACTTATTCAATTGAAGTTTTGGTCCATTAAATTTTCAAAATTACGTTTTGGCATACAAATTACTTAATTTTTGTTTATTTTGATCCAATTGCTAATGTCTCGTTCGAATGTGATGATCTGAGCACGAAAAATGTTGACTCGTATTGAAAATGGCTGATCACTTGTCAAAAAGTCAGTAACTAGATTAACACACACACACACAGATAGATATATATATATATTCAAAAATTAAAAGAACTTAATTGACAAAAACCCAAAATTGAACAAATGAATGGACATAAAAATCATTTCCCTTGGTTTTTTTCAACCAGTTTTGACATAGACATTATATATTTGAAACAACAAAATTATTCCAGCAAAAAAGTGATCTTTTAAAAATTTGAGATAATTTTGTAATTTTAAAAGTAACATACGGTGTCTCGTAAACTAGTTACCACTATATAATACATGTGGCATGATCAACTCTGATTCACAACTCCAAATCAAGTTTCTCGGCAAATTTACAATGACAGCACACAATAAACTCAAATCATGTGCGAAGCACATTTCCAGTTATCTGATGTTTCATGCGTACCTCTTCATCATCCCCATCCTTTTCTCAGCTGCAATCCAATACCCCGATATCCCGAAAACCGCCGTCGACGCAGCAGCAGGTATTCATGGTCATCTCCGTGACCTGAACTCACTCACCATTATCTGCATGCTTCTAACCCTAGTAACAGCCCTTTACCTCATTTCCATCAACCCTCCGACGAAGATTTTTCTGGTCGATTTTGCGTGTTACAACCCCGACGCGTCGTTTCAATACTCCAGAGAACATGTCTTCCGCACGGTGGAGACCGTGCTGTCCCCGGAGAACACATCCTTTTTCAAGAAAGTGGTGGAGAGGTCTGGAATGGGAGATAACACGTTCGTGTATGGTTTCGACGACTTCCCTCCCAAATCGGCCTTTGAATGTGCTCGAGCCGAAGCTGAGACCGTGATATTAGGAGCTGTCGATGAGCTGTTGGCGAAGACTGCGGTGGCGCCGGCGGAGATTGGCGTGGTTATAGTGAATATATCTGCGTTTAATCCGGTGCCGTCTCTGTCCGCCATGATTGTGAACAGGTATAAGCTTAGGGAAGATGTGTTGAGTTATAGTTTGGGTGGGATGGGTTGCAGCGCTGGAATCATCGCCGTAGACCTTGCCAAACGGCTTCTGCTGCAGGTAATTCATAGTTTTTTTGTTAATTTGTTTTGTACACGAATGTTACACGATTATTTTTGAAATTATAAAATTATGTACCCTAAATGCATAATTGAAATTAAACTGCATTCGAGGTAGTTTAGTACTCTCAAAATCAACATTAAACCGTATGTATAATTCTTATGGTATATTTAAATCTAAACTCAATTAGGCCGTGGGTGGAAGCATCTTTTAGAAAGCTTTTATCAGTCATTTTTTCATAAAATTTTGAAATTTTGTGAAATTTTAGTAAAAAAAAGCTGATAAATGCTTCTTAGAAGCTCTCAAACACTACCTATGACACACATTGCTAAAAGTTTTGAAAAAATCATTTAAGAAAAATTATGGCTATATAACATGGAGTAATGCTACATGTACAATAAATTTTGTAGGAAAAATAATTTTTTTGGTCCATTAACTTGTTCATGTTTTGGTTTTGGCCCATTAACTTTTCCGATATGGGTTTTGGTACACTAACTATGCATTTTCTGTGATTTTTGGTCGAACTGCATACGTGTCATATTCTGATTGGTACAAAATGATGACTTGGACCAATCAGAAGCTGACACGTATGCAGTTGTACCAAAAATCACAAAAAATAAAAAGTTAGCTTACCAAAACCCATATCGAAAAAGTTAATGGACTAAAACCAAAACATGGACAAATTAATGAACCAAAAAAATATTTTTCCAAATTTGTACAACAATTTTTATACCATACAAAATTCAATACAAAAATTTAATTTATCAAATCTCGTGATGCATTGAACTCAAACTATCACGATATAATATCAAAATCTCACAAGATAAATGCAAAATATCACGACATAATTATTGTAAATATCATTATACGATATATTGATTATACGTTTAACATTATTCATATAACATGTTCGATGCAAACCTGCATTCAGGAGCGACGTAGAGGTTATGCCTTGATAATGAGCTTGGAGAGCGTGACCAGCAACTACTACGTCGGCGAGGATCGATCGAAACTCCTCGCGAACTGTCTCTTTCGGATGGGCGGCGCCGCGATCCTGCTATCCAACAAATCCTCCGACCGCCGCCGCTCAAAATACGAGCTGCTGCACACGATCCGCACCCACCACGGGGCCGACGACACGGCGTACAAATGCGTGTACCAAGAAGAAGACAGCGAGGGGAAACTCGGCATCACCTTGTCCAAAGACCTGATGTCCATCGCCGGAGAAGCATTGAAAGCCAATATCACTACCCTCGGCCCGCTGGTGCTCCCTTTCTCCGAACAGTTGTTGTTCGTAGCGACGTTGGTTGCCAGAAAAGTGCTAAAGATCAAGGGCGTGAGCCCTTACGTTCCGAATTTCAAGCTGGCGTTCGAGCACTTTTGCGTGCACGCGGGCGGAAAGGCGGTGCTGGATGCGGTGGAGGCGAAGCTGAAGCTGACGAAATGGGACATGGAACCTTCGCGGATGACTCTCTACAGATTCGGGAACACGTCGAGCAGTTCGGTGTGGTATCAGTTGGGTTACTCGGAGGCCAAAGGGCGGATCAAGAGAGGCGACCGCGTGTGGATGATCGGGTTCGGGTCCGGGTTCAAGTGTAACAGCGGAGTGTGGCGTGCTTTGAGTGTTGTTGATCCTGGAGAAGAGAGCAATGCATGGACTGATGTGATCCAACATTTTCCGGTTGAAATATGAACGTATAATTTATCATCAAATTCTATGGCCAATATTTCAATTTTGGTTATGATGCTCTAAAATTGTTTGGCACAGCTTTTAGGAAGAATTATCAGTTTTTTTTTCACAAATTTTTGAAATTATGTCAAGGAAAAACTGAGAAATACTTCCTAAAAGATCTTTCAAATACTACGTAAGTTTAATTTTAAAAAAGTTTGTTTTGATATAAAGATTTTAAATTTTTGGATTTTATATATGGTTTAGTTGTCGATTTGACATCGAAAATAATGATAAGATATATATAACATCGAAAAACAGTAAAGTGGCATAAAAAGTTGTTGCCTCATATGTCATATTAGCCATCGGACCAAATAGCCGGAAATTAAAAAGGAATGTTCCAAAATCATACTTTTACCGCTTATCATCAAAAACCTAAATTGGACACGAGGAAAAGTAAATTTCCACATCCCTTTTTGGACTGTATCGTGATATGTTCCATTAAAATGTGATTCTTTCTTAATTATTTTCAAGTCATTGTTTCATAATCAAAGAGATGATCGAACTATAAACTTTTAAAAATTGGTTCCACCGGACGGTTGAACAGGAATATTATTATATTGTATTATTTAGTATAATAATTGATATGTTTTAAATTTTTAAAACCTTAAATATTTATATATATAATAAATATATATATATATATATATATATGTATGAAAGTTTAAAATCTAAACAACAAAATATATATAATTAAAATATCAAATATAATTATTTATATATTTTATAAGCAAAAAAATAAATAAAAATATGCTCAAATACCACTAAATATAATTTTAAAAAGTTTAAAACCAAATAATCATGTATATATAACAAAAATAAAACTTTTAAAATTTAAATATAGGAAAAAAATTTTAAGGGATATAAGAAATAAATATATATACATACAATTTCAAGAACTTAATTTAGTAGATATGTGAGTCTTCTAATTAACATGATCCATATCATTCGTATATATATATGTATATATATACTCAAAAGTTGTTTCATAATATTTTAAACGGTATGGTAACTGACAACTAATGTTGTCCGTTAACAATCTCCTCCTCAACTCATAAGGAGCGAATACATGACAATGACATGCATTTATTGTGATACCAATTATGATATGAGAGTTTTATCATTTTATCAAAAACTGTATATGTTAATTAATAATTATATAATTCAAATATTTTAGAATGTATAGAAGTTTTGACGCTGCACACGAACGATTATTGCTCACATGGTTTTCCAGCGAAGTCAATAAATCGATGCGTGACAATCTTACATATATATTTAACTTTCATCAATTCTTTAAGCTTCTTTTACTTGTTTGAAATAATATTTTTGCCTTTTCCTTTTTCTATTCAACAAGTTAACTATTTTGTCATGAACTGCACATCAGGTTGGACAATTCCAAAAACAAAGATACACGTGCATGCATATAGTATATACCATATACTTTGATCTTTCTTGTTTTTTCAAGTATACACCATGTCCATGATAGAACACGCATAATGTCATTTCCTATTTTATATTGTACAATATATATCGATCGTAATCATATATACAAGTAAACCAACATGTTATATTATGAAAATTATAATTGTTAAATTAAGACAATGTTTGCTACCTCTAAAAATAAGTGATTATATATTTTTCTTAACAGATTTGTAAGGAAAAAAATTCATAATTATTTATATTTAGAGGTTAAAAACATTTGTTAAATAATCGATTATGGCGTACATTAATGTTGGAAAATTTTGTAAAATTACCTTTTCTCTATATGTAATTTAAAATTAAATGATCCTCATTTGATAAAATTACATAATGAGATAGATTCAGTTACGTGTTTTAGGCTTTTAGCGAAGTGATGCCATTTTTTTTTGACGGTGTGAATGCAACATATATCATCATAAAAGCATTCATTAACATCAAAGACTCATTCACCAAATCATAGAAGAGCATATAAAAGCAAATAAGTATGTGATTTAGGGAACTCGATACAAACCATCTCGAGTTGTAATCCCAATCGAATAATAGTTCACTTTTACCTTTCAAATGAGATGTTTAAGATGTCTTCTAGCTTGTCAAAATCTTTACAAGTATCAACCATAAACCTATTCTCAAAATCTGCTCAAACTTCAACTAAACTTCAAGGCAAAACGCTACCAACCTTGTTCTTTCTTCTATCGGTTACGTAGTCGGAATTCTCAAGTTGACGTGCCCTGTTTATGAACTAAAATCATAGCATAACAACCAAGAAAATATCAGCTAATACTCAGCTCAATAGCAGCTCGAGCAAAAGATAGCAAAACACTTCAAATCAAAAGTTCAACGGCATATCGGTATCATTCGGCGATCCCGAACTCAACTAAATCAATTCTAACATTCATATCAGCTGTATAGGATTCAAAACCAGCATATCAACAAGTATATAGGTCGAGTAGTGACTGGAACATCATAAGAAACTGATACGACAATCATTCCTCAACCCAACTTTCAATATGACAAAGTATAGAAGTTCATCAACCTCAATTCACAACAAATCTGATCTCTGTCAATTTCGAATTATCAAATCATAATGAACTAAGAGAACACTTACATCAAATCGAAGGTCTCGTTGCAAGGATTCCAGAACATCTTTCGGAATCGAAATCGGATAACCGGATCAAAAGATACGACAATTTGAAAATCAATCACAAGAAGGGAAAAGGAAGAACTCGACCCTCTGTTCCTATTTTCTTTCCAATTCTGAATTGTTTCACACACATACACGTATACATGCTGACCATGCTTTTACAATTCTGATAACTTCAATGATTATTGCAATTTAGCTCCTTAAATCTTCAAAAATTGCAATTTGGTCCTCTGCTTCTCAATTCATTCACTTTCAATCCTAAATAATTTAAGAATATTAGAATTTAAGTCAAAACTCTAAATATTCCCAAATTAAATATTCTCGGATCAAAATTAAATAATTTCGGGCGTTACATATCAGGCGCCAATAATCCTCCTAGTGGTGGTGGGGATTCTTTACCTGAAAGAAGTAAAGCCACAACCTGCACACAAAAAAGGAGATAAAAAAAGTTTATTTTCTAACATCATGAAATTAAAAATCAAGTGTGTCGAAGTTCACCATTGAAAAATTTAAGTAGCCGACAATCAAGCAAAAAAATGGAGAACTTACATTATCATAATGTCGGTGGATAGATTGTGGGAATAAATTCATCAAGCTGTATAAAAGACAAAGTAGTTCTTCCTGCAGAGTGAACATGCCAGTGGGCTAGTGTAAATGAACAAGGTAGCAAGGAACATTTTTCCACAATTGAGATGAAGGCTAAAAAATAAATAAGAATATAGAAAATCATGAAATAAAACATTTACAGACATATGAATCCACATATGCAACAGAACTGATTTAATGCACAAAAAAATGTACAACAGTAATATATATGTACACACAGCACCAGAGCTATCCGCGTTTAACATCTTCAAAGTTGGCTCAATAACTTTCGAAGCCAGAGAAGTACCATCCTTGTTTGCTTCAGGGAATCTACTCAGTCTTACTCATATTATGAGAAAAAATCAAAACAATTAACCACTCACTTCCAAATCTTAGTATAACAATATAAAATTAAATTTAAAAAAAAAACCAACTAGAGAAGAAAAGGATTTGCATAAACTTTATTGACAATATATACAATGTCACTAAATAGAAGCAATCATCTATATTAAATTGGTATAAAACAACCTAATGAAAAGGATAACTTTCCTTCTAGCCAAACCCAAGTCAGATACATAGCTAACTTTGAACTCTAACAAAAACACAAATATAAATTTCAACTAGTCAAAACTCACAAAGTTGATGTAAGACCCTTTTTGCAAAGATCGGTTTTTTATTTCTCACCTCCGATCCCATGAAAAATGAAGATAATTTAAGAGCAGTAAAGATGAAAATTTAATGATAAAAGGATAAAAGCATGAAGGCGTGCAATTTTTCCTAAAAATAGTCCTCACTCCTCACGACTCGTATTGATAAATAAATAATTTTACTAGTATTTAGATTAGTCACTCATATGCTTAAATTCTCATAAACAAACATAAATGATGACAACTGACAAAAAATTCATTTAATTTTTTAAGTCTGCTGCCGGCGGATTAATTAATACTAGTGACCGAGGCACATGCAATGTGTGTGTAACGATATATTTGACAACAATGAAATATACACATGACAATAAAAATTTATCAAAGAATTAATAAACTATCGATCATTTATTATTAAATTTCACTCTCGATCTTCAACTGAAGCAACCAATAACACTAATTAAGTGACATTTCTCCACTCTCCATTCGGAAAAAATAAGAGAAAAAAGAAACAATTCTCCATCGCAAAATACCTATTAATGATTTCATTTGCATAAAAATCATTTTCCCAATTTTTTTTTTAAAAAAACATGTAATGCTTTAAATAAAAAAGTTTAGTTTTTTCTCCTAAAAATAACTACTAACTCAATTATTACCTATTTTTCTTTTAATAAAAAACGATGCAGTGGGCACATGCACCATTGTCTCCAACTCCTTGCAAAGCTATACCAAAACTTATATTTCAATACAAATTAATTTCAAATAATTTATTTTTACGATATTAATGACTTCATCCATGGCATTTCAATTTTTTTATTGGAGCATTATATCAAACTCATGAATGTCAAATTCAAATTCTAGATACATAAATGCATATACCTAAGAGACCGTGGTAAGAAATATTAATATCAAAAGAATTAAGGATTAAGACAACATTACAATTGCCATCAGATGTACCTTTAGGACCGGGAAATCAACACAACAAAAGAATCAGAAAATGAATATATAAAACTTGAAATAAAAACTTGAAGAGGAACAACAATTCTCACCGTGAAAGCAACTTTTCGATTAACTTACATTCAGAGCTTTTAATCTATAAATTTACAGGGGAAAGCAACAACCCCTCAATTCAGTGACCAACAAAAGGTTGAATAACCATATGAACTCCAAACCCGAGAATAGCACATCCAAAAAAACCAAAAAAAACCAAGAACAAGAAGTTGAAACCAGAGCTTCTGTAATAAAACAGATCCAAAATTCCTAACCAGACCTATAATCAAAAGTTTTGATAATAGACACCTCTCTCTACCTTATATGGTTTGCGATATGTTCGGGCACAAACATACCTGGACCATCGTCACTATCCTCGAGGTCTACGAGCAGAAAGACGTCTAAGGTAGTGTTTGGGAGACCTTCTAAGAAGCACTTCTTAGTTTTTCATTCACAAAATTTCACAAATCTTTAAAATTTTATGAAAGAAAAGCTGAGAAGTGCTTCCCAGAAGCTCTTTCAAACACTACCTAAATCTTGTTCAAAAGTTGATGATTTAAAATTATTGCTCCCTTGTTTTGAAATCCCCTCTCCCTTTTCAAATGATAGTGTCGGATGAAACCTACTTCACTTCAGTATCTTTTGCTTTTTCCTCACCAGACCTTTGATTTTGGAGATTAGAGCAGAAGGACTCCATAACGGCGCTGCGTAACCTGTACGAACAAATCAAATTGACTCGCAGCTCCGAAATAAGAAGAACAAATAACAGATGGGTATGCACAGATAGGTACGAAACTTTGCAAATTAAACGATCGAAGGGAGATTGAGAGCGCACCGATGTAATCAAATTGTTGAATGAGATTTGTGGATTGAGGGTACGGTTGATAGAAAAGAAATTTGGGATTTGAGGGAGATAGAGTGGAACGAGATTTGGGGATTTGAGGAAAAGGAAAAAAGAAAGGGTTGGGACTTCAGCGCTAGAAAGAGGAAAATAATTTTACTTCTTGCTATCAACAGCTTACAAATGGAACGATGTTCATAACATTTTCACAACGTGCGTTTTTTATCCAGCTGTTGAAAATATCATTTGCAGCGTGCAATTATTTGCACGCTACTATTATTATATATATTGAAATATTGACAGCGTAAATAAATGAGTGCGCTGTTAATAATTACATCCACAGCGCGCTTCTTACCATGATTCGATGAGTCCAATCAGAAATGAATTCTGACATTCTTATGATCAAGGAGTTGATGCATTGAATGAGGCTAATAAGGGTAAGCTCGTATAAAGGACAATGTCCTGAAACACAAAGAGTTGTGAACCCACGACTAGCTGTATCCCTGAACCATTAAGGGTCACACAAGCACTAGTTTCCCTATTCCCATTGAGATAATAAATTCAAAGAGTTGAATTTATAATAAACAAATTTGATTGGATCAAATGATAAGCTTATAAATGAGTTTATAATAGCTTATAGAATTTTTTGAGAGCACAACTGCTAAAAACAGTTAAGGGAGTGCAACTGCTTAATTTGAGTGAAAGTGTTCCAAAATTAGCAGCTGTCTTATTTATGCTTTATTGGTTTCGAAAATTTAAAGTGTGCATCATAATAACGATTAAGTTAAAATCGTCACATCGGTGATATTGGATCATCGATCGGGATTATGATAATTTTAATACAATGAGTGCATGAATCACGGGTTAGTAGGAGTACAAGCCCATCATGATAAATTATTAAAGTAGTGGACTTTAATAAATTAATAATATTCTATTTAGACTAGATTAATAAAGTCCATGAAGTTGTATTAATACATGGTATTAATTTGTTTAAGGAAATATTCTTGATACCATAATATATAACTTGCACACAAAGAAAAATATAATTTATAAGATATATATAATATATATAAGGCATCGAGAATGGCATTCAATATGAGGAATGTTTTTTTCGAAAATCTTAATTATATATATATGTTATAATTAAACTTGTTTAATTATATTTCCATATATAATTAGAAGAGGAAGAGGCAAATTTATTCTTTTATCTCTAGTGCGAGTTAGAAGAGGAAGAGGCAAACTGGTCGTGGACTTGATTCGAAGATTGAAGAAGGAGATACTCCAGTTGATCGTTCGTAGGAAATTACAACAAGAGCTATATCCGCTAATCCCGGAATAGTTGGTGCCAAGTGAGATATTCACTAAAGATATAATTTCGTAAACATCCTATGAATGTCAATTAAACCATACGAGTGTCCAAGCATGTTTTGAATTTCAAGACGAGTGCGCTGTTAATAACCAAATTTTCCTTTTAGTACATGAGCTGGACATCCCCAGATACGAAAATGACGCAAGCTTGGTTTACGTCCATTCCATAATTCTATTGGGGTTTTAGGGATAGACTTTGATGGTACTACATTCAAAATGTAAACCGCTGTTTGTAATGCATATCCCCAAAAATATGTAGGCAGTGAGGCATAGCTCATCATGGATCTCACCATGTCTAACAAATTCCGATTCCTTCTTTTAGCAACACCGTTTTGTTGCGGAGTTCTAGGAGCCATGAGATGGGATATGATCCCTTTCTCAATTAAGTGATTCTTGAACTCAGTATCAAGATATTCACCACCTCAATCTGCTCGAAGTATTTTCAGTGACTTTCCTAATTGCTTTTCAGCTTCAGCTAGAAATTCCTTAAACTTTCCAAAAGTTTCAGATTTCCTTTGCATTAGATAAACATATTCATATCTTGAATAATCATCAATAAAAGTGATGAAATATTCATAACCTCCTCGTGCTTATACATTTAATGGTCCACACACATCGGTATGTACTAGCTCAAGTGGTCCTTTGGCCCTTTTACCCTTTGACAAGAAAAGTCTCTTAGTCATTTTGCCTTATAGACAAGATTCACAAACTGGTAGAGTGTCAACAGTTAACTCTCTCAAAGGACCTTCCTTTGTTAGTCTATTAATCTTATCCAGATTGATATGACCTAATCTAAGATGCCATAAATATGTTTCATCACTGTTTGCAAGCTTTTGCCTTTTGTTAGACTTTGGATAAGCTAAATTGAACAATTCAGTATTTAGAGATAAACGTTCACAAGGCTTAAGGACATACAACTCGTTTTCCATACATGCATGACAAATTTCGAGACCATTTTTCAAAATAGAAATTCCATTATTATAAAAAGAAATCTCAAATAATTGTTCATGCAATTTAGAAATAGAAATCAAATTCCTACAAAAACCGAGAATAAAATAAACATTTTTCAGAACCAAATATTTATTTTCAAAATTTAAACGGGCGACTCCCACAGCCTTAACAAAAACTAATGCCCCATTGCCAACTCTTAGTGTCACCTCCCCTTCAGCAAGCTCCCTCGAAGAATTAAGCAGCTGCATAGAAGAACAAACATGATGTTTCTCCTGAATCAATTATCCAGTTGGAGGAATCATTCTCCACTAAACAAGCTTCTAATACAAGTAAATCAAATTTACCGTTATTTTTCTCCTTCAGCTCCGCGAGGTATCGTGGACAGTTTCTTTTCCAATGTCCATCTACTTTGCAATGGAAACATTTTTCTTTTGGCTTCTTCTCGGCCTTCTTGTTGTTGGGTTTGATGATCTTAGCCCCAATCTTGGGCTTTTTGAACTTACCACCATGCTTTCCACCCTTAGCCTTTTTATTCTTCAAACCCTTTGAAGAAGATGGCTTATCTGCAACATTTGCTTCAGCCTTATTTTTCACAATTCCCGAGATGGCTTCAAAAGTTTGAAGTTCATTCAGTAGTTGAGTCATCCCATAATTCAACTTATTCATAATATAGTTATTTGCTTGTGAATGGGATGAAGTCACTAGAGAGCGAATTCAGAATAATACTCACTTGTGTGGCTTCATCAACAACTGCCCCATGCATCTCAGCCTCAGAAAAATGATTTGTCATCTGCATGACATGATCACGAACATGAGTGCCAGGAACCATCCTAGCATTCGTGTACTTCCTTATGGCCTCATGACGAGCTTGCTCAGATTGTTGCCCAAACATACCTTGAAGAGATTTCATAATCTCAAAAGCAGTTTCCATGGGCTCCATCTTGATTCTTAGTGCATCAGACATGCTAGCAAGCATACATGCCTTAGCCTTATTGTTGGACGCAATCCAACGATCATACGGTTCCTTAACAGCACGAGTGGCATTGGCGGGTGGTACCGGTGGACATTCCTCAGTTAGAACAAACCTGTTGTTCTCACTAATAGGCACAACATTAATGTTGCTTTTCCACTTGGGAAAGTTTTCACCAGTAAAAGTATTGTTTGCAAGCAAAGACATGATAGGATTTCCCATTGCCATTTTATTACTGAATTTAAATTAAAACAAAATTATTAAATTGTTTGAAAAAGAATATCTATATGAACATGTCAGAATAGTAAACTTATGCATGAATGCAAATAATAAGTACAATACCAAAATACCATTCTGTCGATAATTCAACTAACCACATACTATAATGTCGTCGTTGGGACGGTCACATAATTTGCTTAGTTAAACCAAGACTCTTCTTGATTAATACATGTGCTACAAAAATAACTCTTATTTACACACATATTAACTACCGAAAATAAAATAAACTTTGGTCAAAGATATAATCAACAATTTGATCTCATATCTTCATGAGTAAGACCCTTCGTTTTAAATTTTAGATTTAACTTAAGAATGCCGCCGTAAGGACGGTCAAACTTAAAATACATCTAAAATTCTATCATAAGAGATCTAGCCTTGATATTGAATCAAAACGGACACCACCCGTAGGGTAAAGAAATCAAAGCGTTAAGAGGCGACATTCTAACTCTCACGTTGCATGACCAACGAAGGAGACCAATAAATAATTACTCATTATTTAATGGGTATTTTATTATTAGATAACTAATTATCCAATACTCCCTAGTTTTAATAATCATATTATTAATTAGACGTCATATGTCATAATTACCGAGGATTTTAAAATTTTTAATAGAATTCTCAATTCTATAAAATTCTAATATACTCAAATATTATTATTTTAGAAACAAAATATCCAAATTAATCGAATTAATTCAGATCATGCTATTATAATGCATATGATAGATATATCTATATATGACGTTACACAAAATACATAACATATAAACATGCATGTATGAGCATACTGTATAATCTACCGAACATAAAGACGAGACATGCAATCGATAAACATCCAATCCTTGCTTCAAAAAAAAATAAAATTCTGGACACCAATTTATCAATTAAAATATTTAAATTCTGATAATTACGTAAATTATCGAAATTTTTAAATAAATTAATTATGAACAGAACTATATCATTCTTTAGATCTGATAATTACATTAATTATCGAAACATTACTTCAATATTTAATCTATTGATAATTACATTAATTATCAAACTTATTAAATAAATTAATCATATTTAATTGAAACTTTGATGTTTCTGGCCTTGGTAGCCGAACATAAAGAACTCAATTTAAAAAAAAATATAATAATCAACTAATTGATCAAATTTTGTCAACTTTAAGATCAAAATATTTAATATTTCGATAATTACATTAATTATCAAAACTATTGAATATATTGATTAATTGAAGTGATGCTGTTCACATTAAAATCTCGAGGCAATGATGACAATCGATCAAAATTCTAAAATGAACCATTGATTCAATTTTGTCATTTGTTTTCGCCAGAACATATGATGCAAGTCTGCAATACTAGCCATTTGTCAAAAAAAAAAAAAAAATTAATAGAACCACAATCATGTCAGAACACATCCATAAAATATGTGATAACATACAATCAAAATTTAACATGAGAAACAATCATAAAAATTTATGATAATATTTTGCAACAACCTGTCTCTGATACCACTTGTTGGCTTTTAATGTTCGATGCACAGCGGAAATATGTGAAAAATAAGATTAAACGACTTTTAAAATTTTTCACGACAAAACAGTTTTGTATAGATCGAACAAAGTATCTAGTTTAATTATAAAAACTTCACAAGTTCTCTTATAATTAAAGATGCAAAATATTATAATAAATTTAATAATTAAGAATCTACTATGGACTAGGAATCGTTACCAAAATTCTTTCTGGAATTCCTTCAGTTCCACAGTCTTCCTCACCAATCTTCGAATCAACTTGAAGTTCCTTCATTTCCACAGTCTTCCTCACCAATCTTCGAATCAACCAACGGACAATAGTGTGGGCTAACTCTTTTAATTTTACTCACAAAATTATTCACTAGAATTTTTCACAAAAATTCTAATCTGACAAGAGAGAATGAGACGTGCATATGTGTGTTTCTCTGGAAAACTTTTTGATCGATAAAGTTAGAAAACTATTTTTATAGATTAAAATTGAACCGATCAAATCTTATCAATTTTTAATTATCAAAACAAAAACAAAAACAAAATCCCAACTAATTTGAGATTTACACAACTTTTGAATTTCAAATTTGCAACCAATTTTCAAAACCAAAAAATATGGTTCTCGAAAATCTAGAAAAAAATAATTCAAAATTTTTGAATTTTAAATAATGGTAAAATATCTAATATTTGATGTCTATTATTTAAAAATCAAAACTTGTTTGAATTTCTATAAAATCAGATAATTATATCCAATTCTAAAACTGAAATCATTTGACATTCAAATAATTATCAAACATCTCATAATTATCTAAAATAATTACTCTCTCTATTTATCCAAAAATAAATTATATTTGTAATCAAATTACAAATATAAAATATAACCATATTCTCTTTATTAAATAATAAACAATTTTATTATTTAATCAATTTGTGTGAATTAATAATTAATCATATTAATTATTTAAGAGTATCCATTGTGATTGCATGAAGATGGTTTGGGGACCATGGACCCATAATCTCAAGCTCCAATAAATTTAGATAAAATTAATTAAAGCTCTTTAATTAATTATCTAATTTATTAGTTTCAAGGTTACTCCACTAAAAACCCGGAACTGCACTCTTGAGAAATATGGAACATGCTTACCCAAATATTTGAATAGTCCATCGATATAATCATTACATGTTAAGCAATCCTCCGTTCATGGTTCACAATTAGAGCTGGATGAAATTACCGTTTTACCCCTCTGTTTGTATCTAAAACCTTAAGTACCATTGATCCACTAGTGAACAGTTAATTCATAATCTAATTATGAATTAGAGCGCTCAAACTATTCAGTGCTAGAACCAATACTCAAGAGAACCATTTTAACATCCTTTCAGAAGTTACGGATTCTATGTCTGTAAATCATATTCTCAGCTGAATGTATTTATGAGTCTTCAAAATGTAAGTATTAAATCTATTACTAAAATAGATTTTAACGAACAAATCAAGAAACACATTAACACAAACAAGGAGTCTATGATTACTCAGGATTGAGATTGATCTACATAAGATCATCTTAATGATGCTGATTAAAGTCTTTATAATGGTACTTAAATAAAGACTCTAAAATCACATCCGGTCCTTGTCCTATATAATCAAAAAATATAAAATGTCTCTACTTAGTGTCTCCACACTGAAAGTTTGGATAAAACTTTCATATTCAAAATATCAGTAGACCGCATTAATGATTACCAATTAAAGATTCATACTTTAATCAATCATGGACATTTTAAATATATTATCTATGATTTTAATCCTCATGTATATAACAATTTTATATACTAAAATCACATCAACTATAATATATTATGGATTTTATATAAATATCCATTTTTAAGCAAAATGGCATAAAACAATCAAACAATAGAATAAATAATTCTTTTATATAAAATTAATAATTAATAACAAATATCTGTTTTATGGGCACATTTTCAACATGAGTATGGTGATTTGTCTTGGCTATATATTGAGATGCATATTAGTAGAACATTGGCCTATTCTATGCTGCGATTTGCTCTGCGGTTTCTTCTGGCATAAATCATAATCTACTTCCTGCTACCAATTGAACTTGCAGCTCTTTGCTTTTTTTAATCAGAGAATGGTTTGGATTGAAAAAAAAAATGATTGAAAAAATCACGGTAATTGTTTAAAATATAGATAAATAGGATATTAAAAAAATTGTGTGTTACGTTCATTTGCAAAATTTTGTGATCATTCATAATACATTCAAGTTCGATATTCACGTGCAACACACGTATCTGTTACTAGTTAATATAAATTCAGAAAGTAAATTTATTGATTTATAAATTCTCAAATGACAAAATTTAAAAATATATTTTTTCTAACGGTTTCAACCGGTATTGGGAACTTCGAGTTTTCGAAGTGGGTCTAAAACACGGCGATGTGGGTCACGGTTTTCGTCAACCTCGTCGCGTTGTCATCTCGATGCACTCTCCCGATGCTACGACAAGGGTGAGATTCGAGACGTTTAGGGCATATTTTACTGGGATTCTAACACCTACATGACTAAGTGTGTGTTTAATTTAAGGGACCGTAAATTTGACAAAACAAATTTTTGTTCGACTTATTAAAGAGGGGTTAGTGTGCGAAAGCTCGAAATTTAAAAGCACAAAAAGTTTTAGCCCATATATATATATATATATATATATATATATATCATGGTAAATGAACAAACTCAAGATATCATAGGGGTATAATGTGTTATTTTTCTCAGTCCAAAATAATGTTTACACTTTCTTATTTATTATTTTTAAAACAAATTTAAACTTTTCCTAATCCTTCAAACATGAACATTTTATATGTGATTTTTTTAAAACAATTTGTTGAATAACTTGAAAGATTATATGGTAACAATAATAACAAAAGGTTATTACATTTTTGTCATATAACTTGCACGTTTCTACTTTTATTTTGTTGTCATATAATTTTTTTTTTTTATTTTATTTTATGGTATCACATTAGCACTTTAGTAAAAATACTAATATAACAAAAAAAGTAAATGGTAGAGTGAATCGTGAATTTTAGTTTTCATCGGATCAATGAAATGACATCGGACACATCAGTAATTTTTAACATCACGTAGCTCATTTTTCGTGTGTACATCATTATTTTATGGCGTCAACACTCTAGTGAAAATTTGAGTTATTCGGAAATACAACCAAAAGTTTGAGAAAAAAAAATTGTCCAAGTTACGTGAATAAAAATTATAGTGGTGCAATCGAACCGAACAGGTTCAGAAGCTTTTCGAGCCTACTCGATAAATATTTGATTTGTATTCGAATTTATCGAACTCGAGCCGAATTCGAACATGTTCGAACCTTTTTTCGAGCCGAATTCGAACCAAAATTATTTTGTTCGATAGTTCGCAAATAGTTCACGAGCTTTAATATTTAATTAATATAATATAATTATATAATAAGTATATATACATTTCGAATTTTTTTGAATATTTTGAACTTTTCGAGCCATAATATCTGAACAATATTTCACGAATAGATTCAAATATTTCGAGCCAAAAAATTTGAAATTATCGAGCTTTGATTTGAGCCCAAACTTGAATATATTTTTAACGAGCCGAATTCGAACCTTAAATTTTTATCATTATTCGGCTCGATTCGATTCGTTTGCACCCCTACCCTAGAAATTATTCGTCTCTAACCACCGACACCGTTTCTTAAATCATTCAAATCAAATTTATTTGTCATCCCATGATCGAACCTTTTAGCTGTGAACTTGTCCTCGAATTAATGGTATTTCAAATTTTCCTCGAATTAATGAATATTTCAAATTTTCCTCGACATCTCCAAATCTCACTTTCAGAATCCGCACTCCAATAATGGCTTTGAATATTTGCCCTATAACACGTGAGATCAATCAATTTAGACTCAGTTGCATCAACATTTATAAAACGTTTCTATAATAGTTTTTTTTTAAAAAAATCTATAAAATATTTTAACAATTGTTTTAAGAATAATTGTGTTTGAACAACTATTTAATACAAATATTTTAACATTTAAAAAATAATATTGATTTTCCAAGCACATGTTTTAAGTTTTAACAATAAAAATCTATTTGGTTCGATGATAAGATAATAAATGAGATTAATAATTTGATTGGTAGGAGGTTCATAAAAAAGAATATATCTTGTGTTTGGAGAAATTATGTTTTATTTGGTATGTATATATCTATATATATATATATTTTTTTTTTGAGTACTGGTATGATATATATTGATATGACAAATTACTTTTATATATATATATAGAGTTTTGTTATCATGCCCACCTACCGTGCCCACATAATGTGCCCACTATGAGGTGGCACTCAACTATTGGACGCACAATTCATCACATCCAATAGTTGAGTGTCACCTCATGGTGGGCACATTAGGTGGGCACGGTGAATGGGCAGAATAGCAAAATTGTATATATATATATATTTGAGTACTGGTATGATATATATTGATATGACAAATTACTATATTTTTTTATTTTTTTTTTGACACAAAAAGAGAAACATCTATTAATAATTCAAGTCCGGTACAATAGCTTTCGAAATAACAGCATGAGAGGGAACTAATCTACCCACTAGATCAGGCATAGAAACAGTCTCCCTAGCTAAAGCATGGGCAGCCTGATTCGCTGATCGTCTGGCAAAAACAAAAGTACAAGATGAAACATCTCGAGCGAGAAGTTTGCAGTCTTCAAGGCTGAGCAATCCAGAATAGAATTATTAAGAGCATCGATAATTGTTAACGCATCTGATTCCACGATGATTGAAGGGAAATGAAGATCCTTTATCCAACTAAGAGCTTCACGAATGGCTAGAGCTTCAGCCAAAGCTGGATCATTACTGCCGTGGACTCTGCCGTGAATTGCTGCTAGAACAATACCATAAGAGTCTCGGACGAGACAACCGAAACCGACAAGAGGAGGATCTGGAAGGAGAGTGGCATCAACATTGCATTTGAGAACATGCTCAGGAGGTCTTTGCCATATGCAAGCACCAATCGATTGGTTTGCTCCATTATTGAGATTAAGTTGGGAATGAGCTTTTTTCCATTGTGAAAGAAGATCAAGTGCTGACCGATAGACATGAGTGGCCGAGGAGCAAATGCCATTCCAGATCACATTATTTCGGTTGAGCCAAATGTTCCACATGACTGCGGCAACTAGTTCAATCTCCCTGGCATCCTTGGTAGCAACCAAATGATTCCACCAATCTGAAAATGATCTCGAGAAAGTTATAAAACCCCCAACGGATGAAATATTCCAGATCGATCGGGCATAAGGACAATAAACTAAAACATGGAGCACGTCTTCTGGATCACGGTGGCACAGAGGGCAAGTAGGCGGAATATTAACTCGTTTGGATTGCAACGCATGTAGAGTAGGCAGACAATCTGAAAGAGCTCTCCAAACGAAATTGCGAACCTTGTTTGGTAGGTTTATCTTCCACACACGATTCCATAAAATGGTTGACGAAACGGGATGAGAATTTCTAGCACTGAGCTGAGCTTTGTACCCGCTTTTCACAGAGTAAATTCCTTTCTTATCTTCCACCCAAAGCCACGTATCCGGAGCCGCATGTCGACTCAAGGGGATAGAGAGAATAAGATGTCGATCTCTTTCATTAAAAAGCTCGTGGATCAAATCCAGATTCCAGCTCCTATCTTCTGAGATAATTAATTCACTCACATAATTTATGGAAGAATCGGGGGGGCCGACCGAAGTGACAAAAGGGCTGTCAAAATCTGAAAGCCAAGGGTCGCTCCATATCTTCACTTTACAGCCTGAACCGATGCGCCATCTCACACCCTTTCGAATGATATCTTGAGTTTGCATAATGCTTCTCCAAACATAGCTCGGATTGGCACCAATTTTAGCATCCAGAAATGAACCAGTAGGATAATAGCGAGCTTTGAGGACTCGAGATGTTAGAGAGGAAGGATTGACCAGGAGCTTCCAGCTTTGTTTGGACAATAAAGCCAAATTGAATTCATGGATCTTCTTGAAACCCATTCCTCCTTTTGTCTTCCTGCTGCTAAGATTCGTCCAGCTCTTCCACCTAATTCCACCTCCATTTTGCCCAGACTTGCCCCACCAAAAGGAGTTCATCATCCTCTCCAACTCCGTACAAAGCGTTAGAGGCAGCGCGAATACACTCATTGCATATGAAGGGATGGCTTGGACCACAGATTTTAAAAGAACTTCTTTTCCTGCTTGAGATAGAAGCTTTTGTTTCCACCCATTCATTCTGGACCATGCCTTTTCTTTAATAAATGCAAACACTTCAGATTTATTTCTACCAATAAGAGAAGGGAGGCCTCGATAATTGCCATGGTCTGAGGTGTATCCCACCCTTAATTCAGAGCAAATTTCGTGCTTCCTCTGGTTTGACACGTTCCTACTGAAGGAAATAGAAGATTTCTCAAAATTAATGATTTGGCCAGAAGCTGCTTCATACTCTCGAAGACAAGTCTTAATCCGATGGCATTCTTCCATATTAGCTCTGAAGAAGAGGAAGCTATCATCCGCGAAAAAAAGATGAGAGATGGGAGGAGCAGTTCTGGCTACCTTGACTCCATGTAAATTCCCTAAGAGAACTTCATTATGCAGCAAAGAAGACAACCCTTCAGCACAGATAAGGAACAAGTATGGAGAAAGCGGATCACCTTGACGAAGCCCACGTTGAGGAATAATTGGACCAATCTCATGTGAATTGTTGACCACTGTATATCTGACAGTAGACACGCAAAGCATTACCAACTGAATGAATTTACTAGGAAATCCCAATTTAGCCAACATATTTCTGAGAAATTGCCATTCTACTCTGTCAAAAGCTTTAGACATATCCAGTTTGAGCGCTGCTTCGCCTATTTTACCTTTGAGTCTTGCGCTTTAGATAATGACCAATTTCGAAGGCAATAATAACATTGTCGGTTATAAATCTCCCAGACGAGAAAGCACTTTGAGGCTCGGATATGATCGAGTTAATCACACGTTTCAAGCGATTAGCTAAAACTTTAGAGATAATCTTGTAAATGACATTACATAAAGAAATAGGCCGCAAATCAGTGATCTTATCAGGCTTTTTCTTCTTAGGAATCAGCACTATAGTAGTGTCATTAAGATTATCTGGAAAATAGCAATTGTTCAGAAAATCCAAACAAGAGGCAGTAACATGCTCACCCGTGATATCCCAAAATTTCTGGAAGAACCCAGGATTCATACCGTCAGGGCCAGGTGATTTATCAGGGTGCATTGAGTGAAGAGCAGCATGAACTTCCGACTCATCAAAGGGCTGAATTAATGAATGGCACTGATCTGCATTGAGGCGACTAGGCACTGAAGATAAAAGGTGATGGTCAGCGCAACCACTAGTTGTAAACAAACCTTGAAAGTAGGAGAGGATGAGCTCTGAAAGTCCATCACCCCAAGAACACACTTTGCCCTGATCATCTTCTAGTTGCTTTAAGGTGTTCTTCCTGCGTCTAGAAGAGGCATAATAGTGGAAAAGTTTAGTATTTGCATCACCTGCTTGTAGCCAAAATATTTTAGAGCGTTGCTTCCAAAAAATTTCTTCTTGAGCAAGAAGAGAGTGCAGCCTGGATTTTGCATCGGCAATTCGCTGGTCGGCATCGACAAATCTCCTTCTTTTCAAGAGCTCTAATTGAGCCCGACACTGATCAATTTTAGCCTTAAACTTAAGCCTCAAATTTCCCCCCCATCTATGAAGATCAATCCCACAATTAGCGATGCGACGTTGGATGCTTGATCCAAACTCAATATCCCAGCCATTTTGGACCACTGTCCGACACTCAGGATCTAAAAGCCAAGAATTTTCAAGTCGGAATTTGCGATGTCGAACATGAGAGATTGTCTCTGGTGTAAGAAATAAAGCATTATGATCCGAACTAGGTGATATTTATGATTTCTGATGATATATTATTTTTATACTTTGTAGGGTTTTATTTATATAAATATATTGAAGATCTATAAAAGGGAGTGCATGGACCGATCAAATGATATAGAATCGTGTGAAACGTAGAGAGCAAAAATACACAGAGAATAAAATCTAGTTATTGCAGGAATTCTCACGAGAAAAAGCTTTGAAGATCTGAAGAATTTCTGAAGTACATCGTGCCGCTACGTTGTGTTGCCGTGTAGTGTTGGAAACACTTGAAGAACACACGAGTGAAATGTTGTTCGAAAAGTGGTTCTTTGGTTTTCATTTTTCAGCAGAGAACTTTCTATTGATTTTTTATTCTAGTTTTTACTAGTTTTTAGGAAGTCGTTTATTTTCTCAAATATATTGAGAAAAATAGTTTTTCATAAAACAATCACTAGTATTGATTTGTTTTTTTAGTGATTATTTCGTCATGAGGCATCGCGCAAATACTTAGTATTTGTGCATAAATATCTTCGTGTTATTTACTTTTAATTAATTATTTTATCTATTGCGTAGTGTTTCTTGAAGTGTTGACAACACTGAGAGATAACGCAAGCTCTAAAAGTCAAAAAGTTATTTTGGTATTTCTGTGATTTCAGATTGTCCGACCCTAACAAAAAGGAGCATCTGTGCAAAATATCCAAAACTTAAAACACCCAAAATGGGTAAAAATAATTTTTGTAGAAAATAAAAATCTAATTTTTCAATGATTTACCTACGAACCGAAACAATGACGACCAAGATTTGTCTAATCTAGGATTAATAAATCCTACCAAACGAGGCTTAAAAGTAATGTTTCCCAATATCGTCTAATAACTTGCTGATGTCAGGTCCTCGGCCCTCATACCTTGCTTTTTGGTGGCTTTTCGTTTTATTTCGTCGAAATGTTGTGTGGCATCATGCAAGCAATTGATTTTTCGATGACACATTAATATTTTTTTGTATCGTATCAACATTTCAATAAAATAAGACTAAAAACCAATGAAAAAAAAGCTACATTTTGGTCATATACGAGATAGTTAAATGCTTTCATAAATTTGTGTGCATTACTATTTGTTTATTTACAATAGTTATTTTTGAAAAAAAAAATTTATAAATTATGTTAAAAAAATCAATCAAACTTTAAAAACGAGCATAATTAAAACAAACACAAAACCGAATTGTTTAATTTGTTTTGGTTTGCATTTTAACCATGATTTGTTTAATTTGTTTTGATTTTTCTATTTAAAAGAATCAACGAGATGATTCGATTGGTTTTTTTTTTTTTAATCATAAATGAACCTACGTACTCGATATTGAATATTGATCACCCTGAACTTAGCGGCACTTAGCATTAAACTAGTTCTCTAACAGAGTGCTCTTGGGAGATGCCATTGAGTCTAGATCCAAGTGAATTTATTCTATTTAAAAGAAATGTGGCACTCAATTATTGGATACACAATTCAATACATCCAATAGTTGAGTGTCATCTTATGGTGGAAACATTTAATGGACAACGTAGCAAAACTATATATATATATATATATATATATATATATATATATATATATATATATATACTTCATCTGTTCTGAACATTTAGCTAGTTAGGCTACATTTTTTTTTTCATCCGTCTTATATAAATAGTCCAGTTTCGTATTCCAATGTTATATTTCCTACTCTTTTACCAATTTACTCATATTAAATTAATATCATTATCTACTTGTATAATTATTTTATTCTATTAAATTTTTCATCAGACAAGGGAAAAATGAAAAATTATTTTCTAAATTTTATTTTTAATAGATAATTCTTTTTTTATATGAATTTTTTTAGCAATCTCGATATTTCACAAGAACTGTATATGCAATAATAGCAAAACAAGTATATATTTTGTATTTCTAACTTGTCCAAATTTTTTGTTTTGGTTCAATAAATTTTTAAATTTTGATTTTGTTATGCCAACTTTTAATTTTCGGGCATTTAAACAAATTGTTGACATGGCATATGACTAATCAATAATTTTTGGTGTAATGTCAATTTTTTTTTATATCGTATCAAAATTTTTTAGTTTAACACCAGCATCTTGAAAAATGAAAGTTGCAGGTGCATAAAATCAAATATTAAAAACTTAATGGACCAAATGTCAAAATAATGAAAGTTAGTGAACAAAAAAAATATTTTATATGTATTGTATACATAGTTATGTATTTGATCCCGTAAAATAAATAAAGCTATATTTGTTCAACCTTATAATTTTAAATGTTGTCTTTGAACATTTTAATTTAATTCATTTCACTAAAGTTTTATATACGACCCCTAAATCTTTATTTGAATTGGTCAATAAATTTATTATGATTTTCTATTACTATTTGGACCAATGTCGCTTGTGGTCCCGATGTTAATTAGTCTTTAAAAGCTAATGAAAGAGTGACGTGTTAGGTGGCAGATATTGGTTGGCAGATGGGGGTTCTTGAGCTCCTCTACCAATTCACATCATCCCACAACACAAAGAGTAAAGAAAAAAGAAACAAAACAAAAATAGTTTCTTGGGTTTTTTTTAGGCTTATTTTGTGTAAGTTAGAGAAATATTCTTTCGGAATACTCGGGTTTTGGGTTTGGTGAGATATAGTATTTGTATACACTTGTAATATTTTTTCGATTTTAAATATTGCAGTAGCTCCGTGCACGTAGCCTATATTGGGTGAACCGCGTAAATATTTGGTGTTCTTATTGATTATTTTATTTGGGTATTTGTTATCTATCGGTCATCGGTTATTATGGGTTTTAATTTCGTAACAACTGGTAACAGAGACTTGGTGTAAATTTTCTAAATTCTAAGTATGCTCTGTGGTTGCAGCTCTGTCTGAACTTCCATATCAAAAAAGATTTTTTGAAGTTTTTTAAGGCAAAATTATGACCGAAAATGATGGATCTGGCCCTGACATCAACAAGTTCTATGGTTCAGACTTTAAGTTCTGGCGCTTACAGATTAGAGATTATCTATATAGCAAGAAGCTACATCAACCTCTATTGAGAAAAAGGCCGAAAAAAATGGAGGCCGATGAGTGGGAGTTTCTTGACCGATAGGTGTTGGGGATTATTCGATTATCCTTAACAAAGAACGTGTCACATAATGTGGCGGAGGCAAATACCACGGAGGAGATGATGTCCATCTTATCAGACATGTACGAGAAGTCATCAGCCAATAATAAAGTACATCTGATGAAAAAATTATTTAACTTGAAGATGGGCGAAGACGGTTCAATAGCAGCACATGTCAATGAATTCAACACAATTGTTTCTCAATTAACATCGGTTGAAATAAATTTTGATGATGAGATTCGTGCACTTATTCTTTTGGCATCTTTGTCAAATACTTGGGAGCCGATGCGGACATCGGTTAGCAATTCTGTTGGAAAAGGAAAATTACTATTCAATGATGTCATGAACCGGATTCTTGTCAAAGAAGTTCGCAGGATGGATTCTGGTGAAAAAGCATCATCGAGTTCTGCTCTTAATCTGGATAACAGAGGCAGGGGCAGGAATGTGGAAAATAACAAATGGCGGAACAAGTCCAAGTCAAGAAACGGTAAAGATAAAATCACATTTGAAAAGAAGTTGAAGTGTTGGAGCTGTGGTGAGATTGGCCACCTGAAAAAAAACTACAAAGCAACAAACAACACAAATGTTGTGACTGAGGAGGTACACGATGCTTTAGTACTATCCATGGAAAGCTCTATTGACTCTCGGGTTATGGATTCTGGAGCTTCGTTTCATACCACGCGTAATCGCGATGTATTAAATAATTACATTGCTGGTTATTACGAAAAAGTTTTTCTTGCTGATGAAAAACCTTTGGAGATTGTTGGTATGAGAGATTTCCAGTTGAAGATTGTTCGGAAAATCAATAAAGTCAGACATGCACCAAGACTGACGTGAAATCTAATCTCAGTGGGACAACTCGATGACAAATGCCATAATGTGACCTTCGGTGATGGTTCCTGGAAAGTGAGCAAAGGAGTCATGATTGTTACTCGAGGACGGAAAACTGGAACCCTCTACATGACTTTCAGTTGCAGAGATACGTTAGCGGCTGTGAATGCTGGAACTAACTCGAGTCTATGACACTGTAGACTTGGACATATGACTGAAAAAGGAATGAAGTTGCTGTTATCAAATGGGAAGCTGCCGGAATTAAAGTCCGTCGAACACAAGCTATGTGAAAGTTGTATTCTTGGAAAGCAGAAAAGGTGAGCTTTTCAAAAGGCAGCAGAGAACCAAAGGCATCAAAATTGGAGCTGGTTCATATAGATGTGTGGGGGCCATTACCTGTGACATCCCTTGGAGGCTCACGATATTATGCCACATTTATCGATGATTCAAGCAAGAAGTTTTAAGTTTATTTTTTGAAAAATAAATCTGATGTTTACGAAACCTTTAAGAAGTGGAAAGTCATGGTCGAGAATGAGACCAACTTGAAGATGAAGTGCATACGGTCTAATAACGGAGGAGAATATGAAGATGATGAGTTCAAGAAGTATTGTGCGCTGAACGAGATCAAGATGGAAAAAACCATTCCCGACACTCCTGAACAGAATGGTGTAGCTGAGAAGAAGAACAAGACCCTGAATGAGCGACCCAAGAGCATGAGATTGCACGTTGGATTGCCGAAATCATTCTGGGCTGATGTAGTATTATCTGATCAACAGAGGACCTTCAGTACTGTTTGGTTACAGAATACCTGAAGAAGTCTGGAGTGGAAAAGAAGTAAACTTTTCTTTCTTGAAAGTGTTCGAATGTTTATCATATGTTCACATTGATTCAGCTAGCAGAACAAAACTTGATCCGAAATCCAAGAAATGTATCTTTATTGGTTATTAAGATAATGAGTTTGGTTATCGGTTCTGGGATGACCAAAATCGGAAGATCATTCGGAGCAGAGATGTAATTTTCAATGTGCATGTGATGTATAAGGACAAGTCAAGCGTTGGAGCTGGTGATAAATGTCCTAAAGTCAAGAAGACGGGTGAAGTACCATTGATGGATATTCCTGTGAATGAGTCAAAAACTAGTAACCTGAAAGATAAAGAAAATGCTGCACAAGATGATGACCTGCAAACTCCGGAAATTGATCTAAGAGATCTTCGAAAACAATCAGACCACCTCAGAAATACTCCCCTGTACTTCACTATATTTTTCTGACTGATAAAGGTGAACCAGAGACCTTCGAAGAAGCGATGCAAAATGATGATTCAATCAAGTGAGAGTTAGACATGAAAGACGAGATGGATTCACTGTCATCAAATCAAACTTGGGAGTTAACAAAACTTCCGAAAGACAAAAAGGCATTAAATAACAAGTGGGTGTACAGGATCAAAGAATAAGTTGATGGCAGCAAACGGTACAAGGCAAGACTTGTAAGGCTTTCAACAAAAAGAAGGCGTTGATTACACCGAGATTTCCTCTCCAGTGGTGAAGCTCACCACTATCAGAAGTGTACTTGGATTAGTGGCAAATGAAAACTTACATCTGGAGCAGTTAGATGTAAAGACGACGTTTTTTCATGGTGACTTGGATGAATAAATTTATATGAAGTAGCCACAGGGGTTTGAAGTACGTCGGTCAGAGAAAATGGTGTGAAAACTTCAGAAAAGCTTGTACGGTCTCAAACAAGCTCCAAGACATTGGTACAAGAAGTTTGATGGATTCATGAATAACAACGGTTTCCTGACGTGTCAGGCGGATCACTGTTGTTATGTGAAGAAGATTGATGGTTCTTATATCATTTTACTGCTATATGTGGATGACATGTTGATAGCAGGAGCGTGTCTGAAAGAGATTTGATAAGCTCAAGAGAGAGTTATCAAAAAAATTTGCAATGAAGGATTTGAGAGCTGCAAAACAAATTCTTGGTATGAGGATCTTGATAGATAGGGTGAACGGAGTCTTGAAGTTATCTCAGGCAAAGTACGTGAAAAAAGTGCTTAGCAGAATCAACATGGATGAAGCTAAACCGGTTACTACTCATTTGGCTAGTCACTTTAAACTAACCAAAGCTCAATCACCATCGACGGAGCAGGAGCATGCTTATATGAATAAGGTCTCTTATGCATCTGCTGTTGGAAGCCTCGTGTATGCAATGGTGTTCACCAAACCAGACATACCACATGCAGTGGGAGTTGTGAGCAGGTTTATGAGAAATCCAGGGAAACAACACTGAGAAACAGTGAAGTGGATTCTCAGATATTTGAAATGTACTATCAGTTTATCTCTATGCTTCAGGAGGACTAATCAGGACTTACAAGGATATGTCGATGCCGACATGAGTGGTGACCTAGACGATAGAAAGAGTACTACTGGATATGTGTTCATATTATGTGGTACAACAATAAGTTGGGTGTCCATGTTGCAAAAGATTGTTGCACTTTCGACTATTGAAGCTGAATACGTTGCAGTGACAGAAGTGAGTAAAGAGATGATTTGGTTGAGATCATTCCTTGAGGAATTGGATCAAAAGTTTGAGGATAGCACGTTACACTGTGACAGTCAGAGTGCTATTCATTTACCAAAAAATCATGTTTATCATGCTAGGACGAAGCATATACAGGTTTGGTATCATTTCATCAGATCGGTTTGGAAGATGAAATCTTGATGCTTGAGAAGATTCCTGAAATTAAAAATCCAGTTGATATGTTCACAAAGACGATGACCAATGACAAACTGAAGTTATGCTCGACTTCAGTTGGACTACAAGTATAAGAGAGGAAGTCTGAGCTGCTGCATTGACTGTGTGAAGCCATGATTAAATTCAAGTCTTCAAGTAGAAGAATTGTTAGGTGGCAGATATTGGTTGGCAGATGGGGGGTTCGTTGTTGGGAAGTCAATTAAATGCATTTGCATTTAATTAAACGCGGAGATGAGCTCTATAAATTGAGCTCCACTTCTCCCATTCATATCATCCCACAACACAGAAAGCAAAGAAAAAAGAAACAAAGAAAATAGTTTCTTGGGATTTCCTGAGGGTTCTCTTGTGCGAGTTAGAGAAATATTTTCTCGGAATACTCGGGGTTTGGGTTTGGTGAGATTTAGTGTTTTGTATACACTTATAATATTTTTCCGATTTTAAATATTGCAGTAGCTCCATGGACGTAGTCTATATTGGGTGAATCACGTAAATCTTTGGTGTTTTTATTGATTATTTTATTTGGGCATTTATTGTCCGTCGGCCATCGGTTATTATGGGTTTTAATTTCGTAACATGACGGATTGGTTATGTATGATCTCAAACGTACATTAATATTATAGGAGTGTTTGCGATCACTAAAAAATTTTGGCTTAAAAAATTACTTTTGCATGTTTCTTAAACTCAAATTATGTGCTAGCTTATGCTTAAATTAATTGAAATCCAAAAGCTAGTCATATGTTGATTATGATTATCCAAGATTGATTATAATAAAAAAAAAAATTCAATGTTAAGATCACTTTAATCATTTATTTATCAAACACTACCCAACTTTGATTTTTAGATTTTAACATTTATTTCCAAATATTACTATTTTTTTATTTTTCTTAACTTTCTTTTTTTTTTTTTGACAAGTAAATTAACTCGTAATTTTATTGATGTGAAGAAATATATTTAATTACAAGATTTACTAACCAAAAATCAAAACTCCCTTTCGTCCACATGAAGGAGGACCGGGAGGAAATAGCAAAAAAAATGCTAGCGAATGTGCCACTGTATTCGCTGATCTCATACATTGGCTCAAAGATAAATTTTTGTGTTGTGCCAAAACTCTTCTAATATTTGCAGCGAGATGTCCAGCATAGCTAATATCTTCATCTGACCACGTGATTTCGTTGCAGTGTCAGAAGGGAGTCCAAAGTAATTTTTCATAATTTTTTATAATCTATAAATTAATTATTTCTACAAAAACATAATTTTTTTTTGGAAACACTCCCTGCATATACTCATGACCCCAAACAATATATCCAATAAATTATAATTATTGTGATATATAAGAGAAGTACTCAATTTAAATTCGAGGGAAATTCGGCCAATGCGATGCATGTGTTTTATTTTATGAAAAAAATAGTTTTATTAATTAATCCATCAACTTATTCCCTCGAGTTTTGGTCAATTAAGTTTTCAAAGTTATAGATGTTTTGGAATGCTAACTTTATTTTTGTTTTTTTATTACGTGACAACCCGCAGCCGTCATTTTTCGGTACGCAATAGGTAAATCTTTGGACTAATTCAATAGCCTGCAAACCATGTCAGCTAGGTAAACCGCACTAGGCAAGTCTGGCATGTGTGTCAGGCAAGTGAAAGATTTTTGGCTAAGAGTTCACCTATTTCATTAATTTGGACACCCCATTAGAATGTGATTATGTGAGTACGAAAAATGTTGACTCAATATTAAAAATGACTGACTGTCAAAAAATCAGTAAGTAGATTAACATATATAGTCGAAAACTAAAAGAACTTAATTGACAAAAACCCAAAATTAAACAAATTAATAGACATAAAAAATAATTTCCCTTGGTTTTTTTTCCACTAGTTTTGACATATATAAGCATTATCTTTGAAACCGCGAAATTATTTTAGTGAAAAAATGATTTTTCGAGCATTTGAGATAATTTTATAATTTTGAAAGTAAACTAAGTGTTTCGTAAACTAGTTACCACTATATAATACTTGTGGCATGATCAACTCTGATTCACAACTCCAAAGTTTCTTGGCAAATTAATTTACATTAATAATGGCAGCACACAATAAACTCAAATTATGTGCGAAGCACATTTCCAGTTATCTGATGTTTCATGCGTACCTCTTCATCATCCCTATTCTTTTCTCAGCCGCAATCCAAAACCCGGATATCCCGAAAACCGCCATAAAGACGCAGCTATTCGTGGACGCAGCAGCAGGTATTCACGGTCATATCCGTGACCTGAACTCACTCACCATTTTCTGCATGCTTCTAACCCTAGCAACATCCCTTTACCTCATTTCCATAATATTCAACCCTTGGACCAAGATTTTTCTGGTCGATTTCGCGTGTTACAACCCCGACGCATCGTTTCAATACTCGAGAGAAGATGTCGTCCGCACGGTGGAGGCCGTGCTATCCCCGGAGAACACATCCTTTTTCAAGAAAGTGGTGGAGAGGTCTGGAATGGGAGATAACACGTTCCTGTATGGTTTGGACGATTTCCCGCCCAAATCGACCTTTGAATGTGCTCGAGCCGAAGCTGAGACTGTGATATTAGGAGCTGTCGATGAGCTGTTGGCGAAGACTGCGGTGGCGCCGGCGGAGATTGGCGTGGTTATAGTGAATATATCTGCGTTTAATCCGGTGCCGTTTCTGTCCGCCATGATTGTGAACAGGTATAAGCTTAAGGAAGATGTTTTGACTTATAGTTTGGGCGGGATGGGTTGCAGCGCTGGAATCATCACCGTAGACCTTGCCAAACGGCTTCTGCTGCAGGTAATATGTAATAGTTTTTTTTTTCTGTTACACATTACTTATGAAATTACAAAATTATATGCTCCAAATTACCAGCATTCACTGATATTTGGGGGAATTGAATTTACATGTTTAAAGAACTACCACAATAATAAAATTAAACTTAACGAGTGAAATCAACTGTCAATGTTCCTAAAGAAAACCGGCCGTCTCATTTAAATCTAAACTCATGAATTAATATGATTATGACACACATGCATATTGAAAAAAAAACAATGGAGAAAAATTATGGCTATATATATATACAACATGTTCGATGCATGCAGGAGCGACGTAGAGGTTATGCCTTGATAATGAGCTTCGAGAGCGTGACCAGCAACTACTACGTGGGCGAGGATCGATCGAAAAATTATGGCTATATATATATACAACATTGGCTATATATATATACAATAAAATTTGTAGGGAAAACATAGAAACCAATGAAAAGTTTTGAAAAAATCATTTAAGAAAAATTATGGCTATATAACATGGAGTAATGCAACATGTACAATAAAATTTGTAGGGAAAAATAATTTTTTTGGTCCATTAACTTGTCCATATTTTGGTTTTGGCTCATTAACTTTTCCGATATGGGTTTTGGTACACTAACTTTGCATTTTCTGTGATTTTTGGTCGAACTGCATACGTGTCATATTCTGATTGGTACAAAATGATGGCATGGACCAATCAGAAGCTGACACGTATGCAGTTGTACCAAAAATCACAAAAAATAAAAAGTTAGCTTACCAATACCCACATCGAAAAAGTTAATGGACCAAAACCAAAACATGGACAAATTAATGAACCAAAAAATTATTTTTCCAAATTTGTACAACAATTTTTATATCATACAAAATTCAATACAAAAACTTAATTTATCAAATCTCGGGATGCATTGAACTCAAACTCTCACGATATAATATCAAAATCTCACGAGATAAATGAAAATATCACGACATAATTGTTGTAAATATCATTGTACGATATATTGATTATACGTTTAACATTATTCATATAACATGTTCGATGCAAACCTGCATTCAGGAGCGACGTAGAGGTTATGCCTTGATAATGAGCTTGGAGAGCGTGACCAGCAACTACTACGTGGGCGAGGATCGATCGAAACTCCTCACGAACTGTCTCTTTCGGATGGGCGGCGCCGCGGATGACTCTCTACAGATTCGGGAACACGTCGAGCAGTTCGGTGTGGTATCAGTTGGGTTACTCGGAGGCCAAAGGGCGGATCAAGAGAGGCGACCGCGTGTGGATGATCGGGTTCGGGTCGGGGTTTAAGTGTAACAGCGGAGTGTGGCATGCTTTGAGTGCTGTTGATCCTGAAAAAGAGAGCAATGCATGGACTGATGTCATCCAACATTTTCCAGTGGAAGGTACTGGTTGAGAGAATTTACAAAGTATTTAATTAGGCAGTGTTTGGGGAGACATAGAAGCATTTTTTTTAGCTTTTTTCTTGACAAAAATGTGAAATTTTGTTGACGAAAAGCTGAGAATTACTTTCCAAAATAAATTAAGGATATTTATGTAATTTCAAGTGTAACGTGTAATTCTTCGTGTACATGTAACATCACTTTTATAGGGTAAGTCAAGATTAAAATTTGGGTTAAATGATTTACTAAATGTTGACATTGTCAAATATATATGTAACTTTGATATTTCTATCAAGGAAATGTTATGTGTACATGGAGGGTTACACGTTGAGTTACACACTACACATGAAATTACAAAAGTATGCCTCCACTTTATTTGAAAAGACTCTTTTCAAAATACATTTATGTAATTTCAAGTGCTACGTGTAACCCAACGTGTAACCCTCGGTGTACATGTAGCATCACCCTTTCTATCATTGATTTAGCTCGGACATAATTAAAATAATTTGTTGCGAATATCGACATTGATTCAATAATCGATGAGTACTTATATATAAAAAACCGCAGGGCACAATTTCAATATTTTATATCTTCTAGTGTCATTATGTAATATTTGTGGTTTTCATTTAATATTTGAGTTATTTGCACCAACCACCCCTGTGAAATATTAAAAATGCACACTTCTCCCCTGTGAAATTTTAATAGGTATCTTCAACCCTGACTTTTTAAAAAATTAGCACACTCGCCCCTTCAGATGAGTGATTGTTGCGCAAGCGCCCCTCATGCGCATGAGCAAAGATTTTGATATTTTTTTGCACCAAATACTCCTGTGAAATATTAAAAATGCATATTTGACCCCTGTGAAAATAATTTTAAAATCTATTCAACACATAATACATAATTTTTATTAAAATCTAATTATAAAATATTTAGCAAACATTTTTCATTTTATTAATTTTATTTTTAATTTTAAATTTATTATGATTATATAATTGTTTTCTATAAAATATTATTATTTTATTAAACTTTCTTCTTGTTTCCAACTTCTCCATTAAAAATGCATTCATAAACGAGATTTAAATACCTAAAGTATCAAAATATTAAATCAAAATGAAAAGTGAATGATAAGTACCAAACATTCTTAATTTTATTTATTTTTATTTTAAATTTTAAATTTATAATTTATAATTAATTTATTTTAAAAAAATTATTAATTTATCTCGTTATCATTATTTTATCAAATCACTTCGTATTTTCAACTTCTCCGTTAAACATGATTCATATATAAGGATTTAAATATCTAAAAATACCAAAATATTAAATCAAATGATAAGTTCATGAATGTTTCTTTTTAGATTTAGAATTATATAAGCATGTTATTTTTTTATTATTTATTTCAAATTGTGCAATGCATATTCTCGAAAAATTTAAATTTTGGTTCAATAGTATATAGTACTAAATCGAATAAACAATATGTTTGAACTTATCAGTTTAGTTCAATATTTTGGTACTTGAAATTATTTAAATACTTGTTTATTAATGCATGTTTAATAGAAAAGTTGGAAATACGAAATAAATTTAATAAAATAATGATAACAGAATAAAGTAATTATATTTTTTAGAAAGTTTTTTTAAAAACAAAAAACGACTTACTTACTTTTCTAATTTTTCTATGAAACACATGCATCATGTGTGCCACTATCGGCTAGTATCAATTATAACTCGGTGTTCAAACGTGAAATAAAATAAGAAGATAAAAATAGCAAAAAGAAATAAAAAGATTACTAGTTAAAGCTGTATGGATCATATATGTGCATGTTCAATGGTGAGAGGATGATGGTGTGATGAAGTTTGTAACTTCATTGCATGCTTATTTCTGCGAGGGTGAAATGATGTTGTGAAGAGGATGTTGAAATATTAATTTTTTATTTAATTAAATATATTTTTATTTAAACATAAAATAAATTTGCACAATTAAAAAAATTAAAATTACACATAAAATAAATTTTAAATATTATAGAAAATTAAGAAATAAACGAAAATAAAAATTTTAAAAATTATAAATAATTAAAGAAAATTATCAACTATAAAATAAATACACAAAAATAAATTTTTTATTATTAATTTTGTAAATTTTAATAATTTAAAATACCAAATTAATCTGGACCGTTGGATCTCCAATTATCTAAATTAATCTAGCCATATATCAATTTCAAATTTTCAAACAAAATTACAAATAATAATAAAAAAAAGTAATCGGTGGGCTTCACAGTGCGGAGACCCTCCGTGCGAGAGCCGCCACGAATAACATCCGCATGCAGCAATCTCGCCCCTTGCAAGGGACGAGAGATGAAGTGGGCACCGCTGGGCTTCCTCGCCTCTTGGGATGGCCTAAGATCAAAATTAATGATAACAAGTCAATTATAAAATGTCAAAATTGTAACTTTTTCCCTAATAACTGATAAATCTGTATATTATATTTTAATCATCAACTCCTCTGGTAATTTTAATTGAACATACGAAAATATCCTAGATTTCGTTTTATAAAACTTATCATAAAAACAAATTTTAATTAATATATAACACATCTATAATTACTGTTTACAATCATTGCTAACTCAAATTTTTTAAAATTATCAAAATGTTTATTTATACATATTCACAATTTTGAATTTATATAAAATATAGGATAATTAATAAATTTTACCCTGTAAACATAATCAATAGTTTAAACTTTTTATATAGTTATTAATTAAAATAAAGAAATATGCTTTTATGGTAATTCAGTGCTTAGATTGCTAGTAGTGAAATATTCTCGTTAAAGGCGTGTGTAGAATTAACGTTTTCTACATGAGAGTCCTCTAGCTGAAACAGCGCTGTATTTCATCATGCATCGGGAGAACAAAATCAAGAACAAATCAAGATGGTTGATTCCAATCAGATAAATCAACGAATGTCTGTAATAATCTTGTGGGCTTTGATTTGTCTGTGTTCCGAACAAGCTCTTGCGAAATCTCGAGTCCCAATTTCTGTAAGTGAAAAGTTTCCACGGTTGTGATCTTACAAAGAAATTGATGAAAGACTTTTTGTTGATTTGTATCTGTAACAGGATTCGGAGATTAAAGAGAAGAAAAACGAGTGCTATGCGGACATAGAGAGGTATTGATTCCAAGCTTTTGCAATTTTTCTTTGCTGGGTTTGTGATATCCATTTCTGTTTTGAGTAGTGTTCAGTGGTTTCTTGTAGAGTTCTTGAACGGCGTGTTTAAGTTCATGTGTATATCATAAATTCACTAATTGTTAGGAATATTTTGTAAATCCTCTATACAAGATCCACTGGTTGTTTGGATAATTTATGAGTTTCTTTGGATTTAAAATTTTAAATTATCTATCCATATCTTGAGCTGTTGCATTGTGTGTAGTGGATTGTGGGGTCAGCGATGCACGTCTTCAATGATAGCCAAGGAGAATTGTGCTTTACAATGCCTATCGCCGGTTTGTTACGAGCTTATCTATGAGAGTGATCCGGTAAGAACTTAATTAAGGTTCCTGTAAACTCTGATGTTAAATGTGACTTTTCGCGCCCACAGGGGCATAGGCGAGTTGGTAAGGCCTGAGGTGACGTGGGAAGAAATTCCCCAGCGTTGCGGGTTCGATCCTCGTGTGGAGCATATTTCCTGCTGAAATATTGTGGGGAGTATGCTCTGGGGATTGGGCCATGTGCTCCCTCCTTCAGGTCCCTGCCGCTCGTGCACATCCCTCGATTTACCCTCCGCATGAGCCAATGGGCCTCTGACTCATGTGGAATGGGGTCCCCTTCGGGGTCAACCCTTTTTAGAAATGTGACTTTTCGCATTAATGGCATTCGGAATGTGGAAAGTCTAAATATAATGTTAATGTATGCGAATGTTGAGTCAATGATTTGGCTGAGTATGTGTACTTGTGTGTTTCTTGAACGGTAGTTGGAAGAAGGGGAGAAAGATTACACGAGGAGTTCGGAATACAAGTACTGCATGCACAGGTAAATCACAGATTGTGTACTATCACGCAATGCATCAAAGTAGTTATTAAAATTGCTCGAGGCACATACCTAGATGTGACCTAGATGTGGGTACGCCAATGCTTTAAATCCAATTGTTATTAATGATATCATTACTCATATTTTCTTGTACACTAATTATTATTTGTTTTGTATTGATCAATAACTTAGAGAGTATGCATCGCATTCTATGCAACAGCTTTTATTCATATGTGCAAGTTGTAAAATATTAAATAATCTCTTAGATAAGGCATCTGCCTTTTGCCCTATGCTTACGTCGCACAAAATTCGTGTATGCAAGGGCTGACCGAATGGTGAGTGGTTGCGATCGAAATTTTTTGACACTCATGTGTAGTTTTGGAAAAACTCAAGTTGCATGCCTCTCTAAATGTTCACCCCCCTCATTCTGAATCTTGGGTCTACCCCTGCACTCAAGGTTAACAAGTGAGTATGGTGATTTGTCTAGGCTATATATTGAGATGCATGTTAATAGAACATTGGCCTATTCTATGCTGCGGTTTGTTCTGGAATAATCTACTTCCTTCTACCAACTGAACTTGCAGCTCTTTGCTTTTTTAATCAGAGAATGGTTTGGATTGGAAGTTATAGATTATATAGTTTTTTCATTGAACAAGCACTTAGACACCAATGAATTTGATTTCATCTTATATTATATAAATAAATTTTACTTATGGACCTGAGCAAAGGGTGGTTGGTGCTGGATGTTGGCAGAAAAATGGGTTGTGTGAAGACTGTGTCCCTTAACAAAAATTTACCATTTTGACTAAGTTTTAGAGGGTTGTAGTATAAGATTAAGTTTGCTCTAATAAGTCTGTTGTGAATTATGTTTACACAAGATGCCACTTTTGAAAAGAGATGTGTTGTAGGAAATGGAACATCACATAGTAACATACCACAAAGAAAAATGATGATTTTAGTGATGGATTAAGGGAGTATAATTGGATACCTTCAAACTTATCTTTGATTTTATATTTTAATGCTGGCGTTTATTTAAGTTACTCCATTGTTGGCCTCATCCTCACTCGATGTCCCTTTGGCGCAGGGCATCTCTTGGCGAGAGTTTAGATGGTATCAAAGGTTTTTTCGTGTGATGTGACCCGCTCGAGCATGTGACATCTCTGTGTATCAGTTAAATTTATCATGCAGAATTATTGGAACATGGCAAACTCATGCTGTAAAACCCGGTTAATCTCGATGCAGCACTTCCGTTCAATAGTCTTTGGTTTCTGTTGTTTTCGACATCTATCGACTCTTACTCGAATAATCTTGTGATAAATGAATCTAATGTGTACTAGCTCCAGATTTTTTAGTTCAGAACGAGCTGAGTTCTATGTCGACCTCAATATTTCGGGGCTAAGACTGGTCTGACCGGAAGAGTGGTTAAATTCAAAAACTTGGTCACTGAAATACGATCCAATGCAAAAAATCACATGACGATTTCATGATTAGTTTTGATAACGACTAGAATACATGCCAATTTCATGTTTTAGATTTGAATATTTTTATTGTTTATTACACAAATATTAAAAATATATAGGAGAATAAAGCACTTGTCCTTTAATGTTGCAATTCTAACTCAAATATTTTAAACGATGCAACAATGTTAAACATCACATTGATCTTTAAATTAAGATTATGATTGGTCCAAAACAATCTCCTTTCCGGTACTTAGCTTGCAGTTATTATTATAGAATATAGTTTTTGCACTTATATCATAAACTATAAGTGATGGCGACACTACAATTTGAATATTTTAGATCGTATGGTAGTCCAAAAAC
This sequence comes from Henckelia pumila, assembly GCF_033568475.1. Taxonomy (NCBI): domain Eukaryota; kingdom Viridiplantae; phylum Streptophyta; class Magnoliopsida; order Lamiales; family Gesneriaceae; genus Henckelia; species Henckelia pumila. The sequence continues at coordinate 14,114,430 of NC_133121.1, forward strand.
CATGTTCCGATTCCTATTCTGGCATGAATAATTGTTGCTCCTCAAAAAAACTATAATATAGTATTTTTAAAACTATCAACAAAAAATACTTACCAATTAATCCTCCGACAAGACTTAAAAAAATGATAAAGTTCATACCAACACAAGTGTAAGACCTTTATGCTTTCTTTACACCTTGTTGAAACATAACAATCACAAGAGTAACAAGGGAAGCATACACTGAATTGGGTACTTTTTGCACCACCTTCCCGACTCCCGGAACATTCTCAGTTGTCCTCTTCGTAAGCAACGCCACTGCCGGAGCAACGGCCAAAGTGATGATCAATCCCTGACCTACTGTTATAACTATATCTTTTGTTATATGATTGATGAATTCAACAAATTCTTCACGATCCAATTCGCCATCAAAATTTATATCAGCCTCCTGCAAAAACCAAAATATCATCAATCATCAATAATCCAGAAGATTTTCTCTGTACCTTATGTTAAACCATTGATGATATCTTCACAAGTCGTGTTTTGAATTTACAAAAATAACTTCAATTCAAGTCTTTGTCAACCACAAATTAGTTTTATGACAAATCACTTCAATGTGATAATTCTTTACCTTATCTATGATACCATTTCTAGCAATTTTTATGCCAATTTGAACACATCATTTCAAATTTTATTTACACCATTTGTGTGTGCCGCGAAGACTAGTATTAGGAAAGAAGGGACAGAATATTAAACAAGTAAAATATATATGCAACATACCTGCATCAGGTTCTTAATTTGCTCTCTCTTAGGTGGATCAAAATGATGACCAGGCAAATGTTTATTAATATCGCTACACCAAAATTTAGATAACCATGAAAAAAAACCAGAATTCCAGAACCATACATAAAATAAATTAGATCGATCCAAATTAATTTGAACTCTGAAGGAATAAAGAGCAAATGCATGTTAATCTTCTCACTTGTACACAAGTAGCACTGAAATATAAAGCTCTTCAAATGTCAGACTTTCCCTTCCGCTTTCATTCTGGACACGATCAAAGACATTATCGATTATCTTTTGTATTTGTTTTTCTCTCCATTCTTTACCTGCATAAAATTCAAGCACGTGAGGAAGAAATTTAGATTGCAAACTTTTACAGCATACTCTGAGAGTTTATCTTCACAATCACTTTAAAAATCACACAAGCAATTTGTAAACGTCGCCAGAAAAGAAAATATTTAATGTCCTGCTTCTAGCATAGATGATCCGTCTTATGTTTAACCATCTATGCGTCAATGATATCGAATACAGGACTCGTGAACATTCAATTTTTGAAAAATAATATCATTCTGCTGAGTCTTGCAGGAGAAAGTAGTGCACACTTAAATCTATTAAAAATCAAAATTTGAATAAACTGAACTTTTTAGCATACATTTAATATAATGATTACTGCAAAATTAAGCAAGTATATGTGGTGTATATTCTTATAAACGTAAGCACCAAATATGGCCTAATCCATGACCTTGCCACCTGAAACTAATTATTCTGTTGCTGATCAAGTTAGTTACTAAAATTTGTCAAAATCGAGTACTTGTGTGCATATATAAAAAGGGTTAGAGGCTCTGGGTGAAAAAGAAATGACAAGTACTTTGAGATGAGATTCTAGGTAACAAGAAACTGACGGTTCACACCCTCAGAGACTATTAGAAAAATCAACCAACTTTACATGACACGTGGAGTCGAAAAATGGGTTTAGGATAGGAGTCTGCCCCAGGTATAGATATGGTTCTAGAACTTTAGTCAAAGATTCAAGTGTTGGCCACAAAATTTCAAACAGAATCCTAAGGATCAGGTGTTGGAGGATGGGAAAATTCCAATGGGAAAATTCCAAAGAATCATCACTTGGTGGATGGAAGTTTATACACTCATGGAAACACATAGTAATCAACAGTTCATAGTATTTTGGCAAACAAGGAGCAGATATTTTGACAAAAACTTGTTAATTGCAGTGAGCAGAATATGATTGATGCAAACAAACTGATAACACGTATAGGAATGGAAACCGAAAATAATACCCCACTTCATAGGTAAAACAGAAATCGTTTGATATCAAAGGTTCGCATAAAGAGTACAAGGACAAACAAAATTCATGGAGGGAAGGGTGCACTAGTTGCTTGTCTATAACATGTCCTAGCATAGTGATAATCATATTTAGAGCTATTTCTCCATTTCCGGGTCCTCCAGGATCTCTTGCATCAAAACCCCTTCATATCATAACCATCAGAAGTCCATATAGAGTCCACTTGCGCACCAGCCGCAGCAAGGCTCAGCCACTGTTCATAGATACACGTCAATGCTTATGCTTCAATGAAGCGTGCACACGCCTTGACTGTAAAGCTCTCACTTTACTGCACCTTAATGGCTTCCTTGACAAATTAGACACGCCTTAGACCGAAAATCCATAGTAAAGTGCGATGTCGTGACCATTCATTTTTGCACATAGTCTAATGACTCTAATCAATACTTATTTAATTGTTGTTCAATAATTTATAAAGAATGAATTTGATGATGTGACACATTTTTTGTCAAATATAGAGATACTTCTGAATTACTGCGGCATACGGGCCACCTCGATTACCTTCAGATACAAAGAACCATAGATTGTTCAGGGCATTCGTTTGAACAAATATAAAAGGGCAAATGCAGCAAAACTTTAGCATGATATTAAGCCCAAAACATTCTCTGGGGCAAAGGACAGACACGGTATGGCATCAAATTTTACCAAAAAATCTTTTTTAAAAAATGCAAATTTCATTATCAGAAATACATCTAATCATGCATATCTCTCCCCGAAATCACAATCCTAGAAAGACACTCGCTGAAAGACTTTAAACGACAAGAATTGGTTTTTAACAGATCATTGCAAAGCAGTGAAAGCGATTGAACAACGGATGGCCCAAGAACCATCAAGCAGTGGAAATTGATACCTTGGATTTTGTCGAGAATTTGTCCCATTTGAGTTTTGAATATTATGGGTTGCTTCGGCTCGGATTATCAACGAGCGATTAGGATCCTCTTCTTCACGTGAGATTTTAGCAAGTGGGATCACACTTTCGTGGAATTTGTGGGGGAAATTGAAGCGCCACACATGCAAAAGAAATTTTGTAAAATTCAAAGAAAAATTGTTCTATAATTATTCTATGATATACATATATATCACTACATGTATTAACATCATGTCAATTTTCACTTCGATTGTATAAAAAATACAAAGATATCATATTAAAATTATCATATTGAAATTATCATGATTACTATGTAATAATAATTTTTAGATGATATCATTAAAATTAGGTTTTATTTTAAGTTACTTTAATAATATTATTAAGCTGTTTTTATATCAAATATTAAATAATTTTGTGCTAAAAATGTAATATATTATATTTTAGTTCGTAAACTCATATAATAATCTATTAGTACTAGTACATCGCATGTGGTTTCCACATACTTAGATAGTTTAATTATTTGAGAAAATCAGTGCCGGCTGAGTTTTTAAGGTCTGGGGCGAGCGTAAAAAAAATTGGTTCCCTTAAAGCTTAAAATTCATATATTTTTCCATCAAAAAATATGATATTATAAATAACATGAATTCTATAAATAAAATTAAAGATAGATAAAAATATTTAATAAAAAAATACTAATAAAGCAAATATCATCCCAACCAAATGTGAAATTTATGTTTTGAACTAGTACATGTTCACTTGAATTGTGACACCCGGGGCTGAAGAGGCAGAGAGTGATCGCCGGTGCCAAGAGGTTGCACGGACAATGAGCGGCTCCTGGTAGGCTTCTAGGCGGAGGGAGACATGAATGAACCGATCCCGTGCCGGAATGAGAGAGATTCTGAGACTGTGTAGGTATGAGACTATATGGTTGAAGAGGGCTTAAAAAATTTCATATGTATTACTCATATTAAGAAGATGCATTTTCTTTTCGGGAGCTCATCATATAAGAACTCCAAAGTTAAGCGTGCTTGATTTGGGGCAATTTTAGGATGGGTGACCTCCTGGGAAGTTTCTCAGGGTGCATGTGAGTGAGGACATAAGCACGCTGAAAAGACCCGTCTTGATATAGTAGGTTGTTACAAATGGTATCAAAGCCGACCTCTCTTAGTACGGTATGGTTCGGGGACGAACCAAGCGGAAGTTGGTAGGCATGTGACGCCCGGGACTGAAAAGGCAGGGAGTGATCGCCGGTGCCAAGAGGTTGCACGGACAATGAGCGGCTCCTGGTAGGCTTCTAGGCGGAGGGAGACATGAATGAGCCGATCCCGTGCCGGAATGAGAGGGATTCTGAGACTGTGTAGGTATGGAACTACATGGTTGAGAAGGGCTTAAAAGATTTCATATGTACTGCTCATATCAAGAAGGTGCATCTTTTTTTCGAGAGCTCATCATATAAGAAATTCAAAGTTAAGCGTGCTTGACTTGGGGTAATTTTAGGATGGGTGACCTCCTGGGAAGTTTCTCAGGGTGCGTGTGAGTGAGGACATAAGCACGCTGAAAAAACCCGTCTTGATATAGTGGGTTGTTACATGAATATTTATCGTTTTGGAAGCAAAAATATGATTAATTTTGCATAAAAGTGTTCTCAAACAGTACTTCTTTTCTTGATTGATATATAGTCAAGTCATTTTTCTTTCACATAACATAGTTGATCGGAGATGAGTTTCGCATAACTTCAACTTGAAAACCCTCTTTTGGTAAATGCAACTTTTGATGGATCACAAAAATTATGCAGTGAAGTGTTAGAAAATATCCTGAAACGAATCGATAAACATATATCAAGTGATAGCGAGCTTGATCATCATAAAATGGTGGGGATTTGATTTTTAGCGAGAACTTGCTAGATAGATATTCTGAATTGATTATCGATTTTTGCTGAATATTTATGTGGATAAAAAGATAAATAAACAGTGAGACTTCAAGTCTTCATCACATGCTGCTACCCATTAATTATTATTCATGAGATGAGGTCATAAATTAATTATATACTCCCTCCGTCTCAATTATATAGTATATGTTTTTTTTTTTGTCTCATATATATAGAACCCGTTTGGATTTCACAGATTTTTTTAAAAAAAAATGCTTTTTTAAGCTCTAATTTTGGGCTTTTGAAAAAGCTCTAAATTTGACTTTAAAATGTTTTTTTAAGCATTTAAATAACCATCCAAACACCTTATACACTAAAAAAGCATTTTTTTAAAAGAAAGTTCTTTTCTGGTCTGACTTTTGACACCAAACGGGGCCATAGTCGTATATCATATTTAGTAATATTTTTTTACACTCCTTTACTAATATATCCCTATTAAGTACACCTTAAAAATTGTGCAATCATTTTTAAATACATTAAATAGGGATAAAATAGGAAGTTTGTATAAAATTTGTTTTTCCAATAATTTTTTCTTAATCTGTGTGAAAAAAAATTAAGACTATGTATTTGAAACGGATAAAGTACCATAATAGTAATTTTTTAAAATGTTGGTGCCCCACAATTTTGGGGCCCGAGGCACTTGCCTCAAAATTAATATAACAGGTCCGGGCCTGGAAAAAACAGTCGGGAATATGGATAAAATAAGACCGTTTGACTTGTATCTTGATAGATGTTGTGACACAAGATGAGACAGGACATGAATAAAATGTTTTAAGTCGAGACTAGAGTTAGACTCTATCTCCTTAAGAGGAATTTGGAGCGTCAATGGAATATGACAATCGTCAACAGACTTACGTTTGTTTTGTAATTGAACCACTCCAAATTACATCCCTTCCTGATGCTCCTTTGATACACCAGATCTCAACCACCCATCTAGCGGTTCAGATTCATATCCGGATTCATCCAACGTTTATTGGCTACGAAACATCATAACCCTTCATGTGATCCAACTCATATGAGCACTCCTCAACCGCTTCCATGGCATACGTCTTAGTGGCATGCAAAGTGCAAAGTGCGCCATCAATGTGCTCTTTGCGTCGGTGCGCTCAGACTCGGTTGATGCGTTGCACCTCTTTCGTCTTGGACTTGACTTGAACTTTATTTAATTAATCAATATACACAATAATATATATGTAGAAATAAAAAAGTACAAAACTTTTCATGTGAGATAAGTCTCATCTCACCTACTACACATCAATTGGGTCTTGAACACCAATCTTAAATAATTAATTTTTCATTCACCCAAAATTGGTTTGAGTAAATTAATTAATATGCCAAAATTATCTACTCGAAACATAGATTTCAATTTTTAAGTCAATTTTCAGTTTTATCGGACGAGTGATGCCCTATTAATTTTCGAAGATCAATGAACCTCAAAACCCATTTTTACCACGCTAAGCTCAAGCCCGTGCGTGTGATAATATTATATAAATATTATGTATTTACATATCTATATATAATTATTTTATTTTAAATATTTAATTAAAAACGAATGAAATTTTAGATTAAATGCAAAAGAGATGATCAAGAAAAGAACATGACTAAGAAGTTGAGAAAGTGGTATATTATCGTGTAAGTGTTACCGAATAATAATAGTAAGAGTAATTTTGTATGACCATTAAAACGATAAAAAAACAGTTATTATAACATCTTCGTATATTATAATATCGCATAGATGTATAGATTATACAATGATAATAAAATTTATTGTTGGTATTCTTGACTAAAATTTATTATAGATAATATTGATATAAAAAGGATTAAACAATCAAATGAAACTGAAATATTATGTCTTGTTCAAAAAAAAAAAATGCATATATGTGTCTGCATATCTATATATATAGACACATATTTTATTTTATATTAAATATCTGTATATTATTATACTCCATAAAGAGTCATTTTTTAAAACAAGCATTAAAATTCGAATTACAGATTTTGTCATTATATGTTTTTGCAAAGCAGGTGGCAATTTCGGAAGATTATGGCAGAAATTCACTTTGACGAGACCATCGAAGTTCTCAGTATCGAAGACGGACAAAAGAAGAGAGGTAAACGAAAAAGCCACGATCTTGATGTTCCCTTTTTTATTTAGTTCGTGTAAAGAAATCTCGCTTGCACTCGAGAAATCAGACATGGTTTCTTCCCCTTGGGTTTTGTTTCTTTGGAGGGATTTCGTTTCTATGTAGTCTGAAAGTTAAAGTTCGAACTTTATGTTTGTTTCTTGATTTTCCAATATGCGAATCTTGGATGATGCTGCAGTTTATCGCATTGTGGCAAAGAGCGAAAAGGGGGAGTTTTATTTGGAACTAGACGTGCACACATCACTCTATTCCATGCTCCCTGGAGAGAAATATAGAATGGTGATATCTAACTCTCTACATTTGGATGGTTCAGATGTGTCTGGCTACTTTCCTCAGGTTCTGCTCTTTTTGGTTCCTTCATGAGTTATTGGATTGGGTTCATGTGATAATAATGGTAGTTGATTGTTTTCTTGATGCGGGAAGGCCGAGTTGGGCCATTTTAGTTGTGGAATTTCTCTGAAGTTGTGCTTATGTGAAGTGGTGATTTGAAATTTTAAGGGACATATATATTTCATCAGAGATTGTGACCGGAAAATTTTAATTTTGGAACGGATGTGTTACTCGAACCCCTCCTGTTTATTGGGAATTTAATGGCTTCACTTACTCAATTGGCCAAGCGATTCCACTTGGCCCTGTATGGTTGGTTTGGTTTGCATATAGATAATGTAATAAAATAGAAATGGTTAGACTGTATGGTTATTAGGAAATATACAGTTGCATTAGTTCTCAGAAAAATAATTCTTGACTTGTTCATCTTTGTTTTCGGCATTTTTTTTCACTTACTTCAATGGTTATTTAGTTTATCTTGTAGAACCTGCATTAACTGATGATTATTTTTTCTGTGATACGCATGTACTGACTACTGCCTTACCTTTTTTAGATTGATACCGCCTATAGGACCCTGATAGTGGAAGGTGTTATCGTATAGTTATTTACCTTTTGGTGTTTATTATTACGGCCCAGAAGGGGGTAAGAACTCAGATTCTTTGGCTATATCTCCTACAATTTCACCAAGGTTCCATAGCCTTGCAAACTATATTGCTCACAATAGGCTTTGCTAGTAGCATTTCACGTTTATCTTTGGTTGGTGAAAATGAGTAATCTAAGTTGCTAGCTAAATTTTATATTCAGTGTGATCATTCATCCCCCGAACCAATATGAGGACAAGAGTATTTATTACATTTACTTCTCTTACAATATGAAACATCTTCATCGCGGTGTAGATTCGATGTATAAGTGGCAAGATTCTAGAGATAGTTCATACCGGTTAAATTAGCGGCTTCCATCCGTACAACAATTTTTCTTGGCACAATTGGCTCCATTGACAATTAATTACTATGTCAACGCTGATTTCTTTGTAAAAATGGTTAAGCAGTGCTTTATAAAAGTCGATGCTAAACTGTCTCAAACCTTTTCGCATGAATCAGTGTGGGATAATAGTGTTGCACCTTTTTTTTTTTTTTTTGATAAAATAAATGGGCATGCTCAATAACCATCAGCAAACACGATCAATTTTGGAGTGAAGCTTGTCTATTATGCATACTCACATGTTTAGCATATCAAGGCTTAAATATTTTGCTTAATTCCAATCACAGGGCGGGCAAAAATCTCTTGCTGATGAATTTGAGTTTGTGATGCACGGGCTGCTATACAAGATTTCAGAAGCCAAAGGCAGCAATACTCAAGTGTAGGTCATGTGCACATTTTTTTGTTTACACCTGATTCGTTTTCTCAGAACTGCAACAATTTGGCGTCTTCTTTTTGTGATTTATGTCTGTTTATAAATTAATCTAATATCGTTTCCAATTTGGCGTCTGATATCCTTTTTTGGACAGGGTGGTATACATTTCGTTTGGAGGACTCCAGTTGATGTTGAGAGGCGATCTGCTGAAGATGCATCAATTTAGCAACAGAAAACTGTTTCTTCTCTTGAAGAAGATGTGATGCCTAATGGAATTTCCTGGAGTTTCAGCTGCTTATTTTACATTTTTTTTTAGCTGCTTATTTTACATTGTTGGGATTTGGAAGTTAATCTTGCCATCATCTTTTGAAGGTGTACGTTTGAGTTAATTCTGATTCAGTGCTCGTTCATTACTTTTTTTTTAAAAAAAACTTTCCAAACTAACTTTGACCAGTTTTTCAAATAAAATTTTCGTTATTTGGTATATCATTCACGACATAAATATGTAAATGACGAACACGTTTTAAAGAAGAAAATTTCATCCATCTTAAAGAGAAACTCAATCCTATTCACATTTTAATTAATGGATTATGTCTTGCTTCGAAAAAATTAAACCCAAAGGCCAAAACATTCAACAACCCATAATTTCTTATGGACATACTTTGGAAATGTCTTTTGTTTTCACTATTCCTAAGTTCGAATTGAGATAAAATTTCCCGGGGAGCTAATAGCTAGTGTGCAAGCGAATTCTACACTGATTCTGATCCTAAAGTATACACATAATCACCTTATAAAATGAACACTTCACATTCCTTCAGTTTACTGTAATAATAATCTCTATTTTCTTTCATATCCATTGTAAAAGAAAGTCTAATCTTATGTTTAAAAGCCATGGAAAAGGGGATTAAACATTAATTTAAAGCTAATTTCTGTGATAAATACACATTTAGTAGTAACGTCATAACAGAAAATTTTAAACCGAACAACAATTCACCCATCATGGCTGCGCCCATAAAAAAATTCCAAGTCATACTTGAAATGTCATCGAATAAAAACATTGAGATATTTGGGTTTTGCTCACTGATTCAAAATAAATTCATGAAAAGAATTCTCAAGTATCTTGTACTAAGCAAGATATTAAATTCATAGCTCTATTTAGGATGCACCTTTTTCTTCTTCTTTACATGGCAGTCACATTCATGTACACTTGTAGTTGCACACCCCAACTTCCTTTTCATTTCTTTCCAAATATTCTTTCTAGGACTTTTCACATTTTTGCTGCTAATTTGTCTCCTCATAGCATTGCATTCCCTCTCCAGCTCCAATACTTTATTTCCGATCTCCTCGATTTCTGTCGCTACATCTTCCTCGCCCTGTTCCTCCGCTTCCGCCACCTTCAACAGCCCACCACCATAAATTTTCACTTCGTTTGCAATTTCGTCTCTCAGTTTCAACTGTCCTAGGAATAGCACTTGCACCACCACACGAGTCGGCAACTTATTGTTCTGAGCGGCATGTTCGCATGCTTCTCGAGTCATCTTGTTACAATCCAAATACCTGCATAGTTCCTCCTTCTCTGATTCTGTCAAGTACCCGTGCTTGTCTAAGTAGATGTCAATAGCCCTGTATATGCCATCAGATGTTCTTGGAGTCCCAGCCGATGCTGCGACCGACATGTCAGCAAATGCCATGAAAGTGGTCATTTTTAAGTCTATATCAGGAGAAATTTCTGCCAAGAATTCATCCATAAGTTCAGCTACTGATAGTAGTCCAGAATCGCCTGGTCCGGTATAGTTGCTGTAGAAATTCTTCAAAATTCTCATTACACATTCAGTGTCATACCGTTCATCCTTTGAATATCCTTGACAAGGTATTAACAAGTCCTTCACAGATGCAAGATCTAATTGATTTCCTATTCTGATTTCTAACTCATTTTTGCATTCAGGTTTTGCTCCGAGTGCCATTGCATGGTGCAGCATTCCGAAGAGAAATGTGCAGGGAAGAACCCCTTTTTGGCGTGGCAGCAGTCCCTCCAAAACCTCAACTATTTCTCTCTGAGAATTTTCTACATATGCCGATGCATCATCTCCTCTTTTGGAAAATAACCATTTCTTTGCGTACTCACAAAGATTTGCAGCCACATATTCTTCAGGGACTTTGCGTTCAAGCATCCTACATATGATATATTCATACAACCTCAATGAAAGTATGGTTAAATCTTCCGATTTCCAGTCATGATCGAAGAGGTTCCTCCTCACGCTTGCTTGCCTTAAACCACTGCCATTCTCTTCACTATCTTCATCAGAGACCGAATTCTTGATCGGTTCTCCTAGTAAACGTGGATCTTCCAACACTTTCGAGACAACGGATTCCACACAATAATCAACAAGGCCTAGCTTTATAGCTTCTTGTAGAACATTCTCAGCAGTCCTTAGAGCTTTAATGGATTTGTTCCAGCTAGGTATAATATCTTGGTCGAAAAACATGAAGGCCTTGTTTAGCAGATTGTTAGGACAGTGGCTTTCGGTCATTCCAAGGTAGTGCGCAACACAGGCTACACGAACAACGTTTTCTGTCGACAAGTTGATTTCGTATCCCTGGCAGAATCTTTCGACAATCTCCAACGAATCTTGATCAGCTGGGATATCGCGAAGCAACCGGGAAGGATTTTCTTGAGGGCTCTCTTTCAAGAACTTTGCTAGTTTTTCTGATTTGAGGGCCAAAAGTTCCTGACAGCAATTCAAAGTTAGGCGCACCAGAATGAATACAAGCAGAGATCAAAGACGAAAAATTCGATTTCATGTTAAACAGAGACTTAGTTGGCACAGGGAGATTGATAGTTTTTACCTTATCCAGTGTGAAAACTGATCCACCTATATGAAACTGTACTTCTGATGAGGGTCTTGCCCTTGGTCTCCTGAACAAGGAGAGGGGAAACACCATGTTACGAAGCAATAATCGGAACTAACTTCTGACTGTGAAACTCTATCAAATGGGTTGGCTTCATGTACTCGAGATCATATTATTTTATTTTCATTTGAAAACCGAAGTCTGAGTGAGTCGGCTTACCATGTATGACATTCTATGGCTTGTCTAGCTGCCATCTCCCAGCTATTTGATCGATCTCCTCTTTGCAATACCAGAATGCAGCAAATTTATGATTCTTGATGTGTCTGAAAAATGTATGATTTTTGATTTCTTGGGATGAAAATAAGGTTGTTCTTGCATTGCTTGAGAATGAAGAGGTAGCACGTTTGTAATTTGAACAAGTCTACCGTTGCTATGTGGCTGAGTTTGTTAGGATAGGCTTAGATTCACATGGGATTTCTTGATATTCTATTTTACTTGGCAAAATATGTTTGTGTAATTCCAAGGTCATATTTGATTTTCAACGTAATATTTAAAGTATAATATATTTTATCTAAATTAAATTAATATTGATTTGTGATTAATAAGAAATAAAGAACTAGATAATTTTAAAAAAATTTAATATTATCTATAGTAAGTAAAATAGAAAATGAAGAAATAAGTCTAATATATTAAAATTAAATATTTTGATAATATTAATAACGAGAATTTCGAAAATAATTAATTGATAATAATAAAGAATAGAAGTAAAAATAAATATATCTATAAATAATCATAATAATAATTTATTATTATAATGATAATAATTCTTATATTAATATTAAAAATTCATTTTTCTTAATTTGTAAACTTTATTTTTTATTATACTTTTATTATTCTCATTATAATTAATGACATTATTTCTTAATCAGTAATTTAATTCTTATTATTTCTTTCTAGTTTATAATTAATATAAATATATATATTATTATTATTAATTTAATTCTTACTATCCATGATTTTTATTACTATTTTTACATTTAATATCACTATTTTATTATTATTTATTTAACTCTTACTATCCATTAATTTTCTCACTATTTTTACAGTTAATATTATTTTTAATTGAAATGTTATTATTATTTTGTTACTAATTCATTTCTTATCTTACTACTCATTTTTCTTAATCGTCATTGTCGTTATTTATTTATTAGAAATTTATATTTATTTATTTATTATTTATTACTTTATATATTATATATCACAATACTTATTATTTTTACCTCTTTTTGATTAGTTTGAATTCAATTGTTTGTTATTACTATTTTCTTATTATTTTAATATTTCTTTTTTATTAGTAATGATAATAATTATTATTATTTTTGTTGTTGATATGATAATTGTTGGAGTTCAATAATTGTCCCTGCTGTGTAGAGTGATCGAACCATGATGTTTGGGTTACTGTGCGGTTTAAAATATTTGAGTTGCACCATTACCACCAGCTATAACTTTTGGTAAAGCGGCAAACGCTCGATCCTACAATTAGTATCAAAGCCAAGATCATGAGTTCGATATACATTGATTGCAAGGAGTGCAATTATTGGGAGAGAGATTGTTGGAGTGAAATAATTGTCTCTGCTCGGTAAAGCGATCGAACCATGATGCTTGGGTTGCTGTGCGATTTAAAATATTTGAGTTGTATCATTACCACTAACTATAGCTTTTGGTAAAGTGACAAACACTCGATCCTACAATAATTACAAAGTTATTTCTTATTATTTACTATGTATTTTTTCAATACAGTTATAAAATTATGTTGTTTGAGGGTATTTCTTAATTATTATAATTTCTTGTTATCACAAATATTGTTAATCTTATATATTATTTTACGTTTTAATAATTATGTTATTATTATTTTTTTGAATTCTATATTAGAATTGTGAAATTATGAACCTGGTTTACGGATTCTGACCGTTAAATTATATTTTATATATATATGGAATGTCGGCATTTTTTAAATATTTTTTTTAATATTTCAGAAAACCCATTATAATTAATTTTTCATTTTATTTCGACATCAATGTTCTATTACACCTTCTTTCATATGTACTGTGTCGTTTAAAAACAATATAAATATATATATATATATCTATATATATATATATATATATTTGAGGGTATTAAAAGAACAAAATATAATATATATATATTATTGAGGAGTGTTATTTACACTTCAAATGTGTTAATCACACTTCACTTTATCTATTTATTTTTTAGATTGACATTATTAGCCTTGCATATTCTTTCCTAATTTTGTGTTGACAATCCATCATTTTAAAATTTACACACTTTCCTATTTCGTTTCTTTTAATGACAAAATGTTATATTTAATATAAACTACAACTACAACTTTCATATGAAATAAATTTTTTAATGAAACTAATTTTCAAATTACAAAATATTTTATATCATAAATTATCTTTAAATATCATCATATTATTGTGACAGATTTTATTTTAAAATATCTCAAATAATTTATGTCACTAATTTTTCTTTTTTAAAAATATGTCACCAAAAATTATTATTATAATCACGAACTAATATTATTATTTCTTAATGATATTATATTATATTCAAATGTATAATAATAATATATTAGTTAGCATCATAAATTTTTTATTAAAAAAGTTAGATTTTGTGATATTGATTACCAATTAAATCAAATGAGTTTAATTTAATTTTTGAATAAAAAATATTTTCATTTGGAACTTTATCAAAATTTTTGTTCCATTTTTAAATTTTTTTAATGAATTGAAAAGAAATAAAAAAATTAATTTTAAAATTAAAAATAAAAATAAAAATTAGATAATTCAATCTGGTAATTATAAGTATAATGTTATTTTGATGATTAATTTGATTAATTACATGAACTTTTGGTAAAACTTTTTTTTTTTTTTACTAAACTTTTGGTAAAACTTAAGATACATACAAATATAAACATATTAAAAATTTAAACTTACAGTAAAATCATATAAAATATGATTACATGTACTACTAAATTAAAATATCAAAAAAAAAATCTATAATAATAAGTCTAATAGTTAATATGGAAAAATATAAGTTTAGATTTTCAATGATGAATCAAAGTTTTGTATGTAAAAAAATATTTATATATAAAAAAAGATATATGTGAGGGTCTATTGTCAACTAATGGAATAAAAATGTAAAATAGAGTGTTATTAACATTTTTTGAAGTGTAAATAACATTCCTCTATATTATTATGTTTTGATTATTCTCATAGTAAAGACAATTATTACACTATCAACCCATTAAAAATAGGAATTCGTTGGAAAAAAAAAAAAAGAAAAAAAGAGGGTGATTCCATGACGAGGACAACAGGTAACCGCGAATCACATTATCGATGTGCAAGCAGCACCACCTTCTAACCAAGGACGGGGAACAACTCTGGAAATCTTACGAGAGGCATCGGTATTTTATTTTTAAGGGATCAAACGCCGGACAAAGAACCCGTTTCTTTGATTGTTTCGGATAACCGAGTTCGTTTAGGGTTTAATCAAACGTAATAATTTCCAGCCCCACACCCTCCTATTAGTGTACCCTACCATTTTGTTATTTGTTCTATTTAAATCGCTAATATTTTACTGAGGAAGTGATGTGGGACAGCGTGCTGTGTTTACCTTTTAGTTCAGAATCTCGATATTACATCGACTAATAGTTTCATAGCACGTTTGTTGTGTTTCTTTATTTATTACATATATATTTTTATTAAAATAAATTTTATGGTAGTATACAATTTGTAATACGCGATTTTAATCATAAGCAAGATATTGTTAAGGCCCTGGAAAGTTCAACCAAATTCTAAATATTTGGAGTATCATGGTTTCGTTTCAATTCAGTTATATTTTGGATCCACGTTAGTTGAAATTCACTCCCTTAAAAGTTAAAGATTAAGAAAATAAAATAATGACGCAGTTTCAAGTCAATCATATTATTAAAGTCATTGATATCGTTTGGTATCATGGATAAGATGTACGATAAATGAATAAAAACATGATAAAATGTGGATAAGCAAGACATAAATATGAATAATATATTGTTTTGTATGTTCTTTATTTTGTAAGATTATTGCGTTTGTTCTCTTAATTACCATTGTCAATTTCACACAATTTCACTTATATGACACTCATCCTCCACTAATATCATGAGTTAAGAGGTATTTGTCATCAAACTTACATCTAATGTTATATCGGGCCATGAGATATCATTGGATTAGCATGAAGAAACATGAGATGAGTAAAAATTTGTATCTCATTCCACTTTTATCTCATGTACCAAACGTGTACCAATTGATTGAGTTTAATTATTAAATGATTGCAGTGTGAAATAATATGATGTTATATAATTTTTAGGAATTCGGACACAACCATTTTCAGTTCCCATATGCTTGTAGTACAATCCAACCATGATTCTAATAAAAGATCAAACTAGTGTTTCAAACGAATAGAGACAAAATAGAGATCTCATATCTAATCTTTCAGAAGGCACTCTCCACAGGAGCATTTGATCTGTTAAATGATTAAAAATCGAATTTCATATATAAATTCCTATGTTTGTCACCTCACTTCTGACCATATTTCAGCTGATAAAGTAGTAGCTTGCTTGCCCAGATTGTTGCACCTTTCCATGCACATAGATACGAGGGATGTCTAGACCCCTGACCGGGATTGTCCGCAAAGTATAGTTCAGACGCCGCGTCCTGGAAAAATACCAGGCCCAGAATTGAAGTTAAACAGAATGTAGTTGTAAAAATGAAGAATATTTATGCTGTAAGATCTCTTCTGCGTCAAGTATTTTCCTTGAAAGTCGTATACTTGCCATTACACAAATTTCCAGGATGAGAGAAAGATGTCATTTGGTCTGAGAATCTTTCTATCATACCCACGGTTCACAAACCATTCGATTCACTTGCCCTTTTTCCCCTTGAGAAATGCAGCTTCTTGGCTGCATTATTGCCGTATCAGCCCCATCCTCCGTTCGAAATAGCATTTCAATCTCATGTTCAACGTGTGTAGATGAATGACTTGTATCATAAGAAATACATGCATTCATCTGAACACACGGAACATAAATCGGAACATTGTGCAATGGGAGATATCAAGTGCCATAGGAGGAGCACCTCACGAAGTCACGGTATTGAAGGCGGAGATTTTGACCTTGTGTTCAGTTGATCGTTTCCACGTCGAGTTTAATACAGTACACATGGTCATCTCTGCAACCTACGAAAATTCTACCACCAATCATCACTGGGGAAGAGAAGATCTCTCCCTCAAGGTCCAATCGAGCAAATTCATGAATCACATCCTTCTGATTTCGATTTGAATCCCCAAGAGCATTCAAGTCAATGCGTAGCACATGGATACAACCAGAGCTGTCACAGACGCAGATTAGACTGAAAAGAAGAGGAACAGCTGTTTTGAGATTTTTCTTGATAGGGAGAAAGGTCTGACATTTTAACTTAAAAGTTTCTTTTACCATTCAGACACAGTGGAGACATCAGTCATCAATTGCAAGTCCTCGTCTGCGCAAGGAGATGAAGAAATCGGTCGCCCAATGTTATGCTTCCACATTAAATTACCTGTTTCCTGAATTGATACGTAAGTTGCAATAAATGTTCAGGATATTGAAGCATATCTAATCGTTTAATCTTTCCAAAAATCAACAGTAAATATAATAAGAATGAAGCTCGGTAAATCAAAGTTCAAAGCTTTAATAATACTAAATAGGCTGCTGATATAAATTTTAGAACTGTTTCTTTCTAAAATGGACCACCGTAATATCAGTATAGATAATGGTGGTTTAAGAAAAAGTGGTGACCTAATATGGTGCAGCCATAATAATCCCTAGAATAATGATCTCACCATTTCAAAGGAATAAATGCTTCCATCTCTAGAAGATACAAGAACCTGCAAATAGATACAAGACAACTGACTTCATAACAGAACCCCAATCACATAACGCAATATCGACTACAATGTTCAACATTATGCACTCAAAGTAAAGGTTACTGCATATAAATGGCACTTCCACAATAACAATCACTAGCGTCTGTAGTAAAAATATAGAGGTAATGCCAATCACAAGTTGCAAGACTCGTATTAACAAACGGGAGAGTAATTATGTTTAGAGTTCACATGTAAAACCAAGCATGGAAAAAATAGTATCAGGAAAAGAATATTTTGATATTACAATATAGTTTTATACCTATCATCAATGGTTTAAATATGATACCATTTTGCAAGCTAGACTTGGACAAAAAATGGTCCAGATTGCGGCTAAATTTAATTAATCATATATTCATATTTATTCCATAAAGTTCCTTGCACATTATATTTCCGAAAGAGCGTTTTAGCATTAAATTTCCAAAACTTATTAAGAGCTTCATTCATAGAATTTTACCTGAGAAGGTAATGCCTTGGATATGCATGGTGCAGCAAAAATTGGCCCACCAGTTCTTGCCTGTTGCAGAAGCAAGGGGAAAAATGAAAGTGGTGCTGGAAAGATTGAAGATAGAATGAGGGAAAGGCATTGCAGGAACCAATTATCACATTACAAACTATTAGACAATCACACAATTACAGGTATCAATAAGCAGAGAAGTGACGAACCTTCCAAGTGATGGATCCAAAAGTAGTAAGGACAACAACAGCTCCATCCACCATGCAACAAATGACTGCAAAACAATAAGCACTAGAAGACATGAACAAAGACATCTAAAAAAAGAGAGAATGCAAGTCATCCAATGTAACTTATCTTTTCCTGTTTGTAAAAGTGTCACTGATCCAATGTCTTTCATTCTTTTTTACTTTTTGCACCAATATACTCCTAATTTACTAGAGTTTGTCATCCCAATGAGTAAAACATTGCCTAGCTCAATGACAATTGTGCGTTAACATATAGTAATAGCATTGATAAGGTCCAAAGTTGTGTGATGAAATTACTGCCCTTCCGGGTCTTATTAAGTAGTAGAATATTAAGCATTAGATAAGAAGAAGAGAAGGAACTATATGCCAGCAATTACAACTCTGTGGATGTGTAGATTGATATTCAATGGGCATAAGCTTTCCTCAAAATAAATAAATACATCCATGCACAGTATGCAACGCAGAAGTGGTTGAATAGATCATAAATCACTGCAAATGTATAATTTAAATGAAATGCACGCTGACCATTTCCATTAGAAGAAATTACGGAAAGAGAACCAAAAATAGGTGCTCCCAAATCTTGTTTCCACAGCTTCTTAAACGGAAGAACCTGTAAAACATACAACCCACCTGTAAGAAAAGAGATTAAATTTCAAAGAAAAGAAAATGAAAGATAAACTACAACTAGTCCTCGTAGATTTTTAAATGATGGGGGTTTTGTTGGAGGTAATACAATATTGAAATTTGGCACAGCAGTAGCGAAATAGAATATATTAAAACTATAAACTAAAGCCAAAAGGCGAATTCTTCTGCAAAAATAGACAAACTTACCTTCGCTAAGTCTGAAGGGGTACATAAAAATGTAATTGCTACCTATGCAAAGCATTAACCAATTATACAGAAAATAACCAGATTTAAAATTTTTCTATGTCTAAACCAATATGCTTAACTTCCACATATCAACTCATCAGTAGCCTAATCCAATGCAACACATACAACAGAGCAAACCAGATCTAACACTTTTCTCTACCCAAATCAATACGTATCACTTCCACACAACCTCATCAGCATCATAACCCAATGCAACATGTGCAACAACAACGTTCTACTTAGTAAAAGGTCAACATATTTTTCTCATTCAATTTGATGATTGTGGAAACAAAACATGAGTATCAGAAATCAAAAGCCAACAGTTACATTTCAAAAACCTGTATGGTCAATGCTGTTACATGGCCACTGGTTGCTGCCACAAAAAGCTTCCGTTGCATCTGCAAAACCAATAGAAGGGTTGACAGCTTTTAAGCAAGTAGGGATAGAGATACACAAGAAATGATCATCTACTGAGGAAGTACAGACAATATTTCTAATATTCAGAAAATATAATACACATAGTTATTGAAGGCAGTGAGGCACTAGACGCGGTTGCTCAGAGCATCAGAGAGGGGCACATGGCAAAGCTCAACTCATCGAGTTGAGGCTGACTAAGGCATAACGTTTAATTCAAATATATGAATAAAATTCTATCTGGTCTCCTATAAACACATGCAAATCACATAGCAGTATAAAATATATTTTCGTTAGTACAGGAATAAATATCAATAACAATTACATTGCATTTATCTTGAATTCAAATCTTTAACATACACTGCACTAGGAACTTTGAGACATGACCAACATGACCCAAGGCACATGCTCCACAAAAGGAACGGGAGTGCCTCGGCAAGTGCCTTCTGCACCGTTAACAACTATGCATGCATAGAGTACTAAGAACTTGTCAGAATACATGAAGAATACCACATGAGAATTATATAACCTACCTCATCAATAGCAGGGGAACCAAATATACTGCCACCACATTGAAGTTTGTAAATACATTGGTAACTTTTGTAATCGAGGGCATAGAGATTATGATCATAGGATCCACACCTGTAGAAATTTGATAACCACACAAAGACAAAAGAGTTCAGAGACTACAAAATATGGTGCCCAAATGCTCAACTATAGTTTCTGTTTCCAATAAACCTCCGAAAATGCAGCATAGGTGAATGTCTGAGTTCATCGCCCTCGAGAAAACAGCATCAAATTCATTTCCTCCGGTACGTGGCGAAATTATAAACTCACTGAATTTTTACATGCATACTTGACAAATTTACTGCTATTGGAAAACAGCAAAAAAATTTCTAATGGTTTCCGATGCTTGGAAAATCATCACCTTGCGATACAGTTTTCAGATATACTTTAAGAAACTAGAAGATTTCGGAAGCTGAAAAGACATTGTCAGACGACAGCACACAAAGTAACTATGAACAAAATAATATAAAAACTCTCAAATATAAAAGCTAATCAAACTTCCAGCATTAAAGTAAAAAAAAGACATTCATTATTTTGGCTCCAACATGTTGTGAAACTGAAAGCAATAATACTATGCACCAAGACTCTAATATGTGCTTTAATAAATGGATGGTTACATCTCAAGAGTCCTTGATACGGGCTTCAGGAGATGGATAGTTACACATCACAACGTATGAAGTGAGGTGCACAGTGCTACATCAACATGGAACTTGAAGTACAAGAAATACGCTGATGCACGAAACAGCATGCCTCGCATTTAAAAAATATATTTTCTGATTGGTGCAAAAAAGAAATTTATTTATTAAAAAAAGATATTTAATCAATGAAAATTGGGGTAAAATATTACCAGACCAGATTGCTGCATTTATCAACCAATGGTTGAGATTTGACCTACAAAAAGGAGAGAAAAATCAACACCAAGAAAACGTTAAGAGGAATTAAAGAAATTTGCTCACTGATAACAAGAGGATATGTCAATCAGAAACAATTAAAACAATTCAATATTATCAATGTGGCATAATGCAGTTACTCAACAAACGATGTACTGCAAGTGGTTAATCCTAGCATCTAGCAAGCAAATGAACAATGTGTGGAGAACCATGATTATTTTTCCAGCAGCTAAATATTTGTTTCCACAACTTAACATCAACTTGTGATTACCTGAACAATGAAGAGGATATCAAATCCAAAATTTCAAGTCACGTTAGGATATGTAGTTGAAGAGGACTACAACCACGAGGCATGTATGTGGTAACCATCTAGAGGAGCTAAATTAATGAAGTGATGAGTACTCACCACACCAAAAAGAATGAAAAAGGAACATTAATTAAAGATAAAAACCCGATACTTAAATCCATTACCATGCTATGCATGACTGTTCAATTAACCACACAAGTTTCTTTGATTTGTCTGCAACAACACTTGAGCACATAATAGTACATCCTCGAGGAATGTAAAAGGTGAAGAACAAACATTGCATGATATGACGTTTAAGTTGTGAAATCGGATAATTCAAGAAATTAAAATAACAAATGAAATATACATGAACAGTATGCTGTCATATTTAATTCGAGGAAACCCTCTCTCTGTAGACTTTTTTTTAAATAAGAAAGGAAGATATATTAATATGGAAAGTCATTCTCTGTAGACTGTAAGGTTAAAAGGGAAAAACATTGTACAAAGAAGAAAGCCAAGCTCACACGAGGTACACTGCATTGTCCTTTTCATTCTTTGCTCAATGAACATGTGAGTATCTATATTTTTAGCTATGTTTCTCCAAATCCTATTGGGATGAAACCCTCCCTTCTTCTTAGTTACGTCCAGTTAGAGTTATGCAGGATCCCTTCAAATAAGAAATTATATATTTGACAGCAAAATGATTATTAGAGTTGTGGGGTGGCACAGTAAGTGAGTAGTTTTTTACTTATTCTCTCCTAGGGATTAGAGTAACAGACCATTAGTCCATTCTCATCAACTTTAGGATATCTAAATTACTCTGTTGCAAATTTAACCATTCTGAATAAACTATGCATCACAATAACAATTGTAATTATTTAATTAAAGCATAAAAGTAACGAATGAAGCTTCGAAATCGCAAAACCTCGCCCGAAGTTTGAAACTTCCAGCAGATGCTTCCGTTTAAATAATCAAGGAAATATATTTTCCCCTCATAGCATCCAACTACAACCTGAAAAACACTCAGGCTGGCTCAGGGCATGCTTTAGATAATGACATTGAATTATAAAAGTTGAGAGAGAGAAAAAACCTGAGAAAAATCATCTAGAATTTCAGCAGAGCATTCTACTCGTCCATGTAGTTTAGTCTCCCAGCATACATTTCCACTAAAGATGTAACAGTATCAACATATCATACTGAAATTTTATTCGGATACATTATTCGGCAAAAACTATCAGTAATGATGCTCAAAAAGTATGAGATGGGATGAACCAGCTTTTTTTTTTTTAATAAGAAACTCAAATATAATACATAAAAATATGTAAGATAATTACAAGTGTGAACCAGAGGTCAACAGACTACGAAGAGCTAACAACTCCAAAAGATAACTCATAAAATAATGCTCCAATCCCTATACACATCTGACACCGAAAAAGACTTAAATTCCGCAGATGAGATGAACCAGTTAGCACTCACAAGATACATAAAAAGAAGTTAACATAAGGAAGAATTAATTTTAGGTATCCTTCCAAGGATCTTTGAGATGGCAATCCATGGAAATACAAATCACACATCATAATTTTTTGCGGCATTTTCCTAATTCAGGGACAACCATACAAATTTTCAGTTCACTTTGAGATAATGAAAATGGAAGCTCCGTGTAACCAAGTTAATTGTACCAGCCGATGCTGAATAGATCGCACCACAAACAATCAAGCAACAACTAGAGACAGTAACAAATATATCATAGAAGCAACAGTTATATTTATGAAAAAGCCAAGCCAGGGAATTTCTGTTTAGATTAAATAACAAAATAAATACAATATCATAACAGAAAATACTGTTCCATCAATAATCTACGATAGTAATGACCCACACATCATCAAAATAGTACACATTATATTTTCCAAAACAAGAAATGGAAAAGGCATAAGAATTTGGGTACCTGAATAGGAGTTTAAATGACAAGAAATTGCATGAGTAGTTACTATTTTAAGATTCTAAAAGTTCTATCAGAGGTCAAAAATCAATCATACCTTTTGGCATCTAAACAAACAAACTTGTGTGAGTGAGATCCTATAAAAACGCGCACATCATTCCCTAAGAAGACGACAAGAGGTGATGCGTCAACACAAGAATCAATGCAAGATTTCCATAGTTCTTGCAGAAATCCTTTTCTGTATTTTACTAGCCAAGATGAATAGCATAAACAATGTCCCTCAAGATGCCCTCCATGCGAGCCTTTGTTGCATCGACTGAAAGAACAATTTCTGTGCACCGGAGGATCGAGATTCCAAAAATCATTATCACTAGGACTTCCCTCTTTTGTCGCCTTTAAGTGTTTGGAGGGATTGTGAGTGTCACCATCACTATCAGACCATAATAACCTTGCACGAGGCTTGCTTCCTCGGTAACTGGAAACCCTATAATTTGAGAGAGGCATGTTTCCATGTAGTTCACTCAAGCCTACTCCTGAATCAGAATTGATTCTTAAAGCATCGTTGGAGGAAAATAGAGCCATTTGAAGCTTTAGTGGAGTGGGAAAGGTATACAACAACTTCATATGGATTCCCAATTTGAAAGATGCGTATGCTGCAGACATAGAATTACCACCCATATCAAAAAAATTATCGTCAACTGCAATCTTCTCAACCATTAATGCGTCAGAAAAGACCTGATCAATATAACAAAAGGCAAAAAAAATAAACTCATTAAAAAAGTGAAGCCAACATCATCTGACAAGGATGAAAAAAGTCAAACTTAGTACACAGCTATACAGACTGCAACAGACACGTCGCAGTTTAAGAAAACGGAAAACACGGAGAAACACCTTGCTCAAGTGGTGCAGGCAAGAATATGAAATGCTATGGAGATGTAAAGTTCTGATAAGTATATTTACCATGGGCAAGCAAGCATCATCAGGTCCTATGATATCGCATATTTATGCTTCTAGATATATATTGCTCCAGAGGATTTAAACTCCAAACCAAAAACAGAGACTAAAGACGGAGGCGTATTTTTGCAACTGAAAAAAGCATATGTAATTTTACAGGGAAGTGGCATATCTTTTAGTTGTGAACAACTATAGTTTTTGTAGAGTTTAGTAGCACTTATCACTCAGTGTAAGTTTATAAACAGAAACCAAAAACAAGTAACTGACATTCCTGGAAAAATGAAACCAAAAACAAGTGACTGACATTCCTGGAAAAATGAAACCAAAAACAAGCAACATATGTTCCTGGAAAAAAAAAATCTCAAAGACATAGTACACAATAATAATATCATTTTCATGCAAATATTTTCATTGCAGAACTGAGCGACCATTGATATCACTATATCAGACAGATCACAGATGTTGGAGCTTCCAGAACTAATGTCGATTGTACTGCTTGCTGACCCTACCGATTGTATTCCTCTCCTCCTTAATTTAACTAGACATTCTTTTGAACCCAGAGAAAAAAAACCGCAAAAATTTCACTCAACATTGACAAGAAGTGAACCAAAAAAGTAGTTGCAAAACCATTTCAATAGAGCACAAAAGGCCAATGAACAGCTGTGCATCATTGATTATAACTCTTTTTTTTTCTTGATCAGAGAACTTAAAAAGCACACTACCTATATCTGAAAAAAGCAGACGCAAGTTCAAGTTCAAAACCCATCTATTATTAGTAAAGATATGTAAATTGTACATAACTCCAAAAGCTGTGTGGTCACTCACATGCATCACCTAACAAAGTCAACTCTTTAAAGCTTTTAGACAGTAATTGCAACAATATGGTGAAATTTCTCATAGGTCTGAAAGAAAACCTTTTGAATAACACCAATGAGGTCACCAGAAAGAATTTCTTCCACGTTATTCTTTATACGTACGACCGATTGAGTTGAAGCTGCTAATGAAGAATAATCAACTTTCCCTGAGGATGTCAAAGGTAATGATCTGGTGAACAAGATTGAACTTGGTATCATCATTTGTGGAAGCTTGCTCATCATCCAATTCCTTATAGAAGATTTGAGTTCTTCAGTTTCCTCGATCATTTGCTTTAACAGTAAATATGCTTCAAGAAGTAGGATTTCCCCATCGACATCATGGCATATCACTGCAGCATCAACGACATCTGGATGATCTCTAAATGAACCCTCTATTTCCTCAAGAGCAACACGTTGCCCATTAACCTTTATCGTGCGATCTTTTCTCCCAAGGAAAACTAAGTCCCCGCTTGGAAGTTTTTTGGCAAAATCGCCTGTTTTAAAGAAAAGCTGATTTCGAGACCGATCACCAGGACACTGAACATCACAGTGTAAAGGCAATTCCATGTGTTCCAAAGGCATAATATAAGGATATTTGTAGTAACCCGCTGCAATGCATGGTCCACCAACATATATCTCACCTTCAATTGGGGCATCTTCTCCAACAAGTACCACTTCACAGTTTGACAAGGGCAACCCAATTGGAATAGTTGCTAGCACTTCATTCTGCATAACCAGTGCCAGTCTCTTGCAATCAAAATAAGTGCAGTCCCCAGTTACCTTAACATCAAACATATTAACAATGCTCATTCAGCAATAAGCTTTCAGATGCTCAAATAAAGTAAATAAAAAAAAAAAGAGAGCCAACATCGGAGATAGTGCAGCATGTTTTGGAGGTCAACAATGAGCTACTATTCAATAAAACAATTGGAAGACAATGCATTCTTAAATCTAGCCGTTTACAACAATTTATTTCCGTGGCAACGCTTGGACAACTGCTGGTGCAAAGCATGCTTGAAAAAGCTTTGAGTTCAAATGTTAAAGCACTGTGTGTACCCTGCCTATGGTGGCACGCAAGTGATGTAGACTAAGTCAAACAGGTACCCGTGAAAAGAATTAACTCAATTAAGTGGGAGAATATGAGCTATTTCAAAAAAAAACTTTCAGGGAATTATTAAAACTCATGTTTATATTCTCATAATTCAACATTCTCCTTAAAGCTTGTCGTTTCACAGGATTAAACTGATTTCAATTAAACAGCATGCTCAAATAGAATGTTTAAGTTGTCTAACCTCTGTGCTTCCATATAAATTCAAAATCGAGGTCTGCGGTAACAATTTCATAAGTATCTCACATAAGGACACGTGAAAAACTTCACCGCTTAGTATCAATAACTTCAAAGAATTTTGAATCATTACATAATGAGGACTTTGCAGATCAGGAAGGATTGCCCTTATTAAAGAAGGCACTGCCACAAGCTTGTTGATAAAGTATCCCTGAAAGAAAACCATAATAAATCACTATGGACTTTGACACGAAAAAAAAAATGTGTGCCGTATTTTATATCACTACTCACTAGTGTGATGAGACCAAAGTGAAATTCCAACATTCAAATCTCAATTATCGTTAGTCCAATTATATATTGCACGGTCAGAAAAAGGACACTAAACTTATTGGAGCATAATGCAAGTTTTTTTCTTTTTTTTTGCAGAGATAACATCAGACATAATGACATTGGCATCGATGTATGAATGGCATTGGCGCTAAAACTTTTGAGAAACATAATGCAAATTTTTTTCTTCTCTTGCAGAGATAACGCATGGCCTTTACAGGAATCCACTCAGTGATCAAAATGAAAATAGAAATGAGTGATCAAATTCGTTCTCACCCATTCCAAGCAAAAAGTTACAAAACAAACTATAGTCTTATATTTTCTCATGTACCTGTAAAAAATCAATGACATAAAGTATATTTTCTTTTAGCTGATTGAAAGGAGGTGTCACCAACATACAGTTAGCAAGTATGGCTCCAAGAAACTCTGACAGATGATCGATGAAGCTTATTGGTGTTTTGAAAAGCACCAAATCTCCTTCTTCTAAAGGATATAGGTCTTGCATCCACAAAAAACGATTCAGAAGGCCTGCAATTTTAAGTTACATGAGAAAACTATCACGTGAATGAAAAGTACAAACATGAATATCTGAAAAGCATGAAATTTTGTTGAAGTCCAGCTTTAATTCACAAATTCAAATTTGGGGTAAGGAAAAAAAGTGAAGGCTCACCTATTTCAGTGCCACATACACCTTTAGGCTTTCCACTTGATCCTGACGTGTACATCAAGTAACAAAACGACCTTAGACATTCACTTTCACATGGCCATGGTAGTAAAGGTGGTTGATACTGCTCTCTCAGGTTTTCCTCCATTGAAGTAGGCAAAATGGGGAAACTCCCATTATCAATGAGCCATTGTACTTTATCAAGCTTGTGACAGTAATCTCCCTGCGTCAAAGATTTGCACCCAATGACAAGCTTGGCTTTTGAAGAAGATATTACTGATATAATCCTTGATTTTGGCCATGCAGGGTCTAAAGGCATGAATGCCTCTCCACATCTCAAGACGGAGAGAATAGCAACAATGTATTCAACAGATGGTTCCATATATATCCCTATTACTTTTGGTGTGTATGAGTTGATAAAAGTGGTAGACCGCTGTATGTTTGGACTTGAATAGTGCAAAAATTCAGAATTCTGAACATCCTCTGTAGGCAAGATATTAATTGCCAAATACAAAAGTCAATAAATTCCTTGTAAACCACCGAAACCGTGTAAAAAACAATATATTTTACCAGTTGTGGAAAATGTTATGCAGTGCACACAACATCTATGACATAAACATATTTATACAAAAAAACAACCTTCAAATCTTTGTTGAACTTCCTCCGCTTATCTCAAACTTATTCACTCATGCTATTTTACTACTAAGACTCATGTAACTTGTGATTAAGAAAAATAATGATCCGTACGTATTCAACCTTTTAACACAATTTTTTGAACTAGCTCTTGGTCAACCTGATTAACTCATGCTATTACTCAAGTCTCAACTACTAATCCATGCATGAGCTAGATGAGATAATTTACTTGCATGCATTAATACACGATACACTACATAAATCACTAAATCTCAACAACTATTTAATTCTAAATAATCATAACACGGATAGCTGTGTTTTACTCCAAAATGAATGGAGATTCGAGACAGTTGAAAAAGAACAATTTCCGGACAATCTTTTTGAAGTCAAAATAACTCTTCATTCAGTAAATAAAAAAGTTCGACCTGGAAATTTCCGCAGACAAGTATAATTTGGTTCCATACCAAACAAAATGTCGAATGCATTCACATTAGCGTTTATAAATAATATCAAGATGAAAAATGTTTTTTTTTCCCGTGTACGAGCTCTCAGCAAAGTATTTTCTCCAGTTCAAACAACCTTCACTGTGTCCAACTAATAACAGAACTCTGGATCAAACACCCATGCAAAACAAAGTGCAATTCCCACCTGAGCAAGGATTAATAAGACCGGGGTCATGGGCACCGTCGAGAATACGACGGAGTCGACAACTGAGATTCTCGACAGCGGATAAGATATCCGAGAAAGTGAAGCACTCGTCGCCGCCGTACACAGGAGGTGGAGAAGACGACGTCGTTTCCGGGAATGCAAATTCTGCATCGCGACGGAAACCACGGGCGATTTCAGCAAAGCCGGAGGCGTGTATGACGGCGATTCTGTCCGGCGTTTTGGAGGCGGCGGCGTGGAACAGGTGAGAAATGCAGCAGGCGGAGGAGTGTTCGGCGGTGGAAGCCATAAGACAGCTGATTTTACTGGAAATGAGAGAGTGATTTTCGCATATTTGGAGGCAATTTGATGGACATTGCAATTTGTATATTTCACAAAAAAAAAAAAAATTAATTTTGTATTAAAAATAATATTTTTCATTTTACTCTTTAAATACATATATAAAATAATTGATTTAGCCTCGATAAGTCTTTTTTTTTTCAGAAAGTTCGCCCAATAAGTTGAGTTAGTCAAATACAGTACAAAATGGAAAGATTTGGAAATTGATTCTTAATTTGACACACATATCAAATGATTTTCTTTTTTCTTTTTTTTTTTTAAGTAATGATTTTCATTTTTACTCGTAAACAACATATCTAATTTGAGGTTTGGAGGTTTTGTCGAAAGATCTCCGACTACTTCTCGTTTTCCACACAATTAATCTTCTAATCTTGAATCCCAATAGGCGACACACGTGGGAAGGATAGATTTTGCTTAGAATCATTGTCCATTTTCGGACGGATCATGTTAGTTATTTCTATTGTAAACAGGGCAAGTGTGGCAATGAGTGCAAGAAATGAACCTTACTATTAAAAAAAAACAAGTATAGTTTATAACCAGATATCTCTTCTGGAAAAGTTGTAAAACAATGTCCACCAAGGGACGGGTGCACGCAAACTAAACAAGTCCCTTCTGTGTCTCTAGATTTTCAACTTTCTGAACACTTGCAAGTTGCAAATCCAAGAAAATGGCTTCACAAGAATTTGTATGAATGCATGAACAATCACCCAACATGGAGTGGCAGAAATCAGAATCCTTGCCTTTGTCATGAACTATGAACATACATTGCACCTGCAGAAATGCACCTCTTCGCATCCACGGGACTCGATTCACTTCCTTCGAAACCGAACCCGTTGGAGGAACCGATACTCTTCCAATGCTGACCACTCCCAAACTCCAAATCTTCGTCGATTTCCTCAATCTTCAGTACATCAGAGATCAACAGGTGTCTCTGGCACGAAAATGTGCCTAAAGAAACCGATCTCCTAAGCTGCTCGATTTCTCGATCACTTCCCATGTTCAAATCCCTCGCTTCTTGATCATTTTGCAGGCTAACCACCACTTGTTCGTGACATTCTTGATCATCCACCACCACCAGCGTCAAGTCATTGGGGCGATGAACCTCGAAACGGCTCGCGTTCCCAGCCGCAGAGGCAGGAGTCCCTGCCTCCGGAGGCGTATTCGGACGAACAACGACCACGACACCGGCACGACACAGGGGGCAACTGGAGTGAGATTTAAGCCATGTGTCGATGCAAGGGAGGTGAAAAGCGTGGCTGCACTTTGGCAAAAGCCTGAGGGACTCGTTCTCTTGGAACTCACTGAGACACACCGCACAATCACTCACTTCCACTGATCCATCGCTCTTCTGATACTTGAAAACTGTTATGTTCTTGATGAGTGATTCATCCAATCCGTTGGGCGGAACCTGGCCCGGATCATTCCCCCCCGCCTCGCCGCGAATCTCGTCCGTCCCCACCACTATGTTGCTGTGATCATCTGATCTTCTCTTGCAGTATCTGGAAAGGATTATGTAGTAGCTCACTAGGAGCAAACCGGTGGCTAAAACGCCGATCACGGCGATGATCAGAGGGGAGAAAGAGCTGCCGGAATCATCGTCGGATGGCGGCGGCGGAGGGAAGATCAAGTAGCAGAACTGTGGGCAGTATATGCTGCAGATTGCCTGTGAACAATCCTGAAAATTGTCGTAGGTTGCCCAAGGATTTGGATTTCCGGCAGAACCCATGATCGAAATCGTTGGTTTTGTAAGATTCTTGGGATCAATGCATGATCTTGATCGAAATATTGGAGGGATTTGGATCAGTTGAAGATTAGAGGAGTCTAAGCTAAGAAGAGCTTTGATGGGAAGGGTGCTAAAGTGAAAGTGAAGGTGAAACTTGCTGTTTCCTTTTCCTTTTTTTTTTTTCTTCTTTTTATTCTTAATATATGCTAAAGACTAAAGTGAATGGTGTGAGTTTCATATATTTTTTTATGAAATCCTAACTCCAAAATTTTTAGTCATCATCTCTTCATTTCTTGTTTTCTATCTTTTTTTTTTCTTTTTTCGTTAGACCGAACGATTGTATATATGTAGTAGAACTTATAATATTGTAAAACATAAATGTACGATACAACGATATTGAATGATGTTCATTAGATTAAAAAAATATTTAATGAGTACCTTTCGAGTTGAGCCATCATTGGTCTATCACCTAAATGTCATCTATCACCTAAATGTCAGCTAAAGTTGTAACATTAATAAGAAAAATAATGTCTTAAAGTATATATATATTTGATTTTTTTAAATTTGTTCAAGTAGAGTCGTGTGGCCCCTCCTCTACTTTTCTATCTTTTGGAGACTCTACTTTAAGCATGTTATTATCTCCAAGAAATGATGGTTTATTGACCAGAATATGGCAGGGTTCGAAATAAATAAATTGAATTTAAATAGAACAATATTATAATTGATGATCACGTAATTTTGTAATTCGTTTATATCTATAAAAATAGGGACCATTGGGGTGTTATTTTTCAATGTGGAAGAAAATGACCACAATAAAATACAAGACCAAATCCAATGCTGGAAATTTCATTTCAATTTAATTTATGATAATGATTATCATAATTATTTTTAAAGTTTTCTCTTGTCTCATTTAATTCGACTTCATTTTCAATTTATAATTTAGATAAATAATTGAATCCTTTAGGATGCACGTTAATCAATTAAATACGGAAATTTGGGACGGAAAAATATCCTCCATCTACAACAATCTTACATCTTTCATTCATGAAATATGAAAATTTAAATTATTTAATTTAAATTATTCAATTGCAAATAATGATTAAAAAATAAATTTTCAACGAGCAGAATTTTTCATTTCAATAAATAAGATAGCCCCCACTTAATTAAATAAAAGTAATATTCATTGAAAAAATAGTTTACTCTACTAATAGACAACTCTAGATTTTTTTTCCCAAGAGACTCATTATTTCGAGAAAAAAATTGGGAGATCACAAAAATATCCCAATGAATTTCCATGAGAATATTAACTGGATTTGATTAATTTCACTTTGAATCAACTTTTTCCCTTCGAATAAACTTTTGTACCTTATTCTCTCAAAATAGGTAAAGATAATTAAAGAAGTGAATTTTTAAAATACCACTATTCATCCGGAGGAAGCACTAAAAATAATAGCATGAGAATACATTGAAATAAATAAAAATTAAGAATAATTATCAGTATAAGTATTCTTTAATAGACGAAAACAATGGAAAAAAATACAATTTTAGTCTTATATATTATTCTCTTACAATGGTGGTACTTTATCTATTCATGCTTCAGTCAGTTGTATTTGCTTTTTAGATTTGCAATTTTAATCATTTATTTTATAATTTTAGTTATTTATCCGATGATTTAGTGTTGAATGTCTAGTGTCATGTTGTGCTCTTATATATATAAAAAAAAGACTAAAATTATTTTTTAAAAAAATTAAAAGATACAAAATTAAGACTAAACAGAAAAAACCAAGACTAAAATTGAAAGATACGAGATCAAGAATAATTGGTCTTAACATGAACAAAAACTCAAGCGAAAAATGGTTAAAATTTTAAACATAAAACTCAAATTTAGATATAAATAATAGGGAAAATTGTTTGTTGGTTATGTATGTGTGTTTTTTTTTTTTTTTGCGATTTCGGTCTATATGTTGTCATATTTATGTTTTATTCCAGTAGCTTTGTTTCTTAAAATATAATTTGTCATTTTTCTGATGTGGAGCTGACATATGTAGTGTCATATCAGTATTTTTGACAAAAAAGATTAACTTGCCAAAAAATCAAAATATACAGGACGAAGCTGAAATCTGAAATCATAAAAGACAAAAATCACAAAATGTCAAAATTAACGAAGCAAGATGGCAATTTTTTCCAAATAATATTTAAGTTGTTTCTTTTGAACCTCAAATTTTGGATATGTCCTACTATATCTCTTTCTATTCTATTAAACTTGAGTGAATGATAATAAATGTATTTGGTATGTTGGCGTGCCACATTTCAAATTTAAACACTATCAATTTATGTTTTTATCTTCGAAGAACATGGTTAATATTGTATCATGAATTTTATTGTTACGTTTATAAGCAAAACAAAATTGTATCATTTATTTTATGTACATGCATCGCGTATGCCACCGCCACTAGTTATATATTAATTGAGAAAGGTCAACAATAAAATACAGAGTACAGTTGAGATTAGTTGATGAAAATATAGAAATGGATAAAGTCGGCAACAACACAATTGATAAAGAACCTAACAGATAAATGTCGTTGGTTGATTACTTTTTCAAGTATTTTCATTTTTTTTCCCGAAATTGTTTGGTTCCTCTTATATGTGACGTTGATGTTATGAATTTTTTTACCCTTTTAGTCCCAAAGGTTGATTTAACTAAAAAAACTTATGGAAAAATTGATAAAATGATTTCGATCCTGAACAATATGGATGACAAAATGTGATCATCTTGTTCGAAAAATTATCTAATTTTGAGACTGAACATGTTATGTGTAAGTTTTTTTCGTTAGATTTTTTGATTGATTGATACTGTAAATTAAAACGTTTAAAACTTACAATCAAACATTCTTTTTGGCATATCATAAACACATAATCGAAATGGTTTTTAGACCTAAAAATATAAATTTTAAATTTTTTATAAAAATAACCAATCATCATCCCATCTAGATCGGCCACTAGTTGCATTGGCCCACTGTATGTCTAAAGCGACGAAACACATTAATTGAATACCAATTTTTGAATCATAAAACCAGTTACCATTGTGGCCCGTGGGATCCATAATACATTATTATTATTATTATTATTATTATTATTATTAGTATTATTAGTAGTAGTAGTAGTTAATAAGTAGGTGGCACCGCCACATGAACCCATCATTGAGAGGAAAAATATTTTTTTTCCAACAAGGAATATAAAAAACTCAAAGATAATAATTATTTGCATACATTATTATGAAATCTTGAAATTGTTAAAAAATTTATGTGTGAAAACATCATCTATTAACTCTTTTTTTTTCTTTTTCAAATATTGAGTATGCACATCCCCAATCTTTCAAATTCTGATCACACACACTCTTGTCAGTACATGTTTTTAAGAGTATGTTTGCTCGAAATTTAAAAACACCCTATAGTTTATATTTTATAATCACCAAAAATTTGTAACAATATCCGAAGTTTAACAAAAGTAGTGAATGAAATTAACCACGTGAAAAACCCAACAATTAACTCTATCCAAATTTTTTTAATTTTTACAAGTAATATTGATGCAATTTCCCCATCTTTAAGTAGATAAGGGTTGTCTTGGGACTAGTTTAAGTTCATTTCATCTTGGTCCCAATAATTCTTATGCAACAATTCTAATAGATAAAGTTTGGAATATATTCACCCACTTTATTTTAGAAAGCGATGTTTTGTGACCACGATTTCTAGTAGTTAAACTAAACATAACGTGAAGGGGAAAAAACACACGAAAAATAAAAAATAATATGTATTATATTTTCTCTAATATAGCAAGAGGTCATGAATTTCGGACCTTCCACAAACAAGAAAAGTTTGTCAAAAAAATATGAACCTGTACAGTTACATTATTACAACAACATGAAAAGAATAAAAAAAAAGTATTTATTTCTGAATTATAAAACACACACTGCATTCCCCTATTGCAACAAAAAATAAAATAAAATCAAGAATGGCCGTAAGCACTGCTTCCATCTATGCAGCTAATCTTCCACTACACCACAGTATCAAGTCTTCTACAATAGTGAATATTCGTCAGTGTCTCATTTACAGACGGGGAATCCGCGATACATCTCGCAATAGGAAAGAATGGCGAAACCTTGGACAGTGTAACAGAGAATTTGACAACAAACGTAAAGTTCTGTACGTAAAGCATACGGATCATGCCTTAACCTTCCTGTTTTCATCCAAAGCCTGCTCCAGTTGAAAAAAAATTAAATGAAAATCATGTCGAACATTCAAATTCAAGCACGAAACACCTCATAGTAGTATCTGCATCTACAGCGTTAAGGTATTCAGACAAGTATCAATGACTAATATGAAAATGCGGATTACGTTCCTTATCACTAATTCTTTTCACACTCGTGGGGTACAAAATATTTAGACATGAAAGATTACCTTGCTCTGGAAAATTCTCATAGTCAGCACAACTTTCTCTCGCATTCTACATGAAACATATGGATCAGTTCTCGTCAGAGATCACGACACACTTGAACAGAATTATGTTCTATAAATTCAGAAACCTTTCTTTCAAAAGAAGTACAGTGAACGATACTAAATGATTTTCCAATACTGGGAAAAAAGTAAAATTAAAAATACAGGTGTGCATAGAGGAGCAATGAAGGTATTGAACCTACTTCTTGACTGTTTTCAAGTCCAAAATGACAAGGTAAAGTTAGAAGCAAAGGACAAAGCACAACCATCTACCAAAATTGATATCCTATACAACTTGTTTCTAGTGTAGGTATGGATTCTCGATTTATTTACTACCAGATGAGAAGCAATGCAACAAATTCCTGCATAAAAAATTGACATTTAAGGGCGTGTTTGATATGCAAGATTGGATCAATAATCCAATCTCATCTAATCTTATGTTTGGTTTCATTAATTATTTATCCTACATCGATCAAATTACTAATTATTTATCTAATATCAATCATATCATTAATAAAAAATTACAATATTACCCGCAAATATCTTCTTTTATTTATATTTATTAATCATTAAAAAGGTTCAAAATGGAATTTAGCATTTTATCTTAAATTTAATCATTCAAACCAAATATATTATTATTTATCAATTAATATTCAACATCCAATTCAAAAATATTAATAATCATACAATTTTTATAATATCTAATCTTATGTATCAAACCAAACGAAACTGGCATATGCATGTTGCATGGGAGTGGGTAACTATAACCCGGTCATTTTCAATAACAATCCTATGAAAGTGAAGCTCAGAGCAAGAAACCAAAATATAATCATATGAGCATTAAAATCAGGATGACCAATAAGCAGCAAAAAATTCATCTTTAGTCAAGTAAACTATTAAATGAGTCAGGACCACGTGATCTTCAGGTTTCAAGTTTCAAAAATTCCCAATATAAGAAAAACTATTTTATTATTGAAAACAACATAATGTTCCTGTAACTAATCAAAATTTTGTATCGGAGTCACAAAATTTTTAAAATTCGCACCTTTAAGATGCCAGTTTGAAAACCGACCATCTTAATCAGTTCTTTTCCTTTTGTTTTAGTTCTACAACAATATCCCCTTTCTTCCGATTAGAAGGAAACTAGAAGAAAATTCCACGTAGTTCACTTGGGCCACGTGAATAACAGGATGAACTACCTCGCCTCAACTCATTCAGTAAAATGAGGTAATGAATAGGAGCATCCAATGAATGCCCCTCATCATCTCCATCCAATACGAACTACGAGATCAAAAACCACCTCCCAGAATGAAAACACCATCGAACAGGACAGAACACACGTATTTGTTGATTATACCACATTGTTACATAAACAAATGAATAGGAGCTGCTTAAGAAATAGAATGCTAGGACCACTCCAAGATGTAAAGCTGTTATCATATGAAGCAGGTTTGAGCAGATATTTCATTTTTAAGTGAAACAGAGCATTACCGGATGTCATCATTACTTGTGCTAAAGGGATATGATGAGCCATTTGCGCATTTCAAAACAAATTGTGTTGAGGGTCCACTTGGTATTTTGATCTGCGAACAGATGTGAAGAAGAAAAAGAAAACAATGAAAAAAATGCAGTCTAACAGGCTTCATTAACGAATCTACCCACTGAATAGTAACAGGAGATGAGTCAGTCCATGTCCGTTATTAAGAAAGTCCCCAACTTGATAAAAATATAATTATTGTTCTTTCTACATCTATAAGTTTTACTGTGTTACTAATCAGTGTGCAGTAATCTACCTGACCAAGTTTGTAGTAAGAAGAAAGAAAACAAACACAAAATATGCAACTGTATATTTTCCAGTTACACAGTTACTCAGTTGATAGATCAAATTGTATTAATGTTTAACTTCTACATATGTCCTATTAGGAACATGAATAAATCAATCTAAATAATTTATAACCGCAGTTCATAATCTTAGATGGCTTCAGGTGATATAAACAAGAGCATACCAATACTTCTTCAGAATATTTCTCCACAATCACAGCAGCCTGCGTTCTCTCAACCTTAACCTGAAAGCCTGACCGCCTCAAATATAGAGTAGCATGCTCCCAGTTCTCTGAGGAATCTAACTGTTCAACATTTAGAAGTCTATGATCAGTTCAAAAAACAGAAACCTAAAATTAGCGAGTACGAGGAAACCAGATGTGGACTTGTGAAAGGTTTTTGCATGAAATGATCAAGAACATCATTTTGAAAGAGATTCAAAAACCTGAAATCTTAAAAGTATTTGAATGGCAGGCTACAAGGAAATTGGAAGTAGATTTGTAAAAATAGAGCTTTACATGAAATTGTTGAGTTTAAAAATACATCAAGCTCAGATGGTAGGTTATTTCAATATGTGTGTCATTTCAGATAATCTACACTTTAATGATTGGAACCTCATTCTAACAAATATGTTATAATATCCCAAAACATACTATGTAGTTTTTCATAGTTACAATAACTTTGAAAATCAACAAAATATATTTAATCAGATACTTGAGGTTTTTGTTGCAAATTTTAGACTCAAGTTGGAAACTTACTACTTAGTTAAGATTTTGAAATCTAGGTTGGGATGTACTCTGTATTGTTTCAGTTTGGCTTGCATGAACCATGCATGCACGAGGCATCTGTTCACAGGTCAGTAAGCATGTTGTGGCCCCACAAACGTGTCCACAGAGGTGGACACGAGTCGGTCATGGTGCTTTATGAGTTGGGCCATTTGTTAAACAAAGACAGTACACATGCACGTGCATGGGTCCCAGTTGCAAGACAGTGGGACTCTGGGTTATACACATACTGGGCATGGATATTGCCATAGGTCCATGGTTGTGATTTTTAGTTGTGCAGGGACCTGGATGATTAAAACATGCCTTGAGCACCGTTTGAACCACCGTCTGTCACTCTTTTTATCATGAAGATTTGTATATTTATCATGAGGTGAGACCAATTCTATTAGGAAGTTTGATGAGAAGCCTGAACTCTGAAAGCACAAGAATATGATGCACAATCATCTTAAACCAACGTTCATAGCAGGAAAAAGATCCGATCCCACATCAGAGCAAAGCACATTGAATTTATATTCATCAAGAAACTCAGTAACTTACAAGAATCATGACAAGAAATTTTGCTTGGCCTTTAGCAATATATGAATCAATCTCCTCTTGCATCTCTTCATCTGCATTCGTTTATCACACTCAATAGAAACATACCGGCAGAAAAAATACCATTAATGAGTATAGCTATTCATACAAGTGGCAACGACATCTCCTTTCTCACCTTGCAAACCAAGATTTTGGTTTCTTACATTATTTATAACTTTTTTGGGTGTGGCAGAACAGGATGGGGATATATTTTATAGTATTTAAGTTGGTTTCAAATGAAAAGGGTGGCCTTCATTTACCTAGGTATTTGTCAAGCAGTTACCTTGTCTTAAAATCTAATTGCAACCTATTCTATTCACACACAAGTTAGCATACACATAAATCTTAACTTCATATCACAAATCAGAAGAATTACTTTAAAACTCAGCAGGTGAACAAGCTTCTGAAACATCTTATCAAATGCAAAATTTTCTTTGATTTAATTAACTTTATATCATGACTAGATAAGAACCTAAAGTTCGCACATCTATCTGTCATAGACTCCTAAAAAATTGATGGCGGCTGAAAATGAAGATAATTTGCAAATAGTTTCCGACATAACATCAGACAAAAGATGATAGAAATACATACATAAATTAGCTCATCTAAATTCAAACATCTAAGATTGACTAAAATGATGCAAGAAAGAATATTTTTTCCCACACCATATCTTCGAAGTTTAATTATCTATATGGAATCTTCTTCTGGTTATAGAAATTGGAAGTGCTCATTCCTGTAGTTTCACTTATTCACAGAGGACAAGCTCCCTAGAAAGATCAAACGACTCCATAGAATAGATAGGATAAGGTGCCCATATATATATTTTTTAATCAGAAACGATAATATTTTATAAATAAAGGATTTGATGTTTGGATGTATTCTTTTGGTGCACTATGTAATTCAGCTGATATATTGTATTTTAGTTAGTCTTGACCTAGTTCCCTTTGCATGCACATCGCTTTTTGGTGATAAATAAGGCCAAATTTGCTTTTTCTTTTTTAAGGGAAAAAAGTGATTGCTTATTTAAGTACACGAGATAAAGAGAGAAAGGGTGGATGCAATACAACTAGAATGTGAAATATGAATAAGGACTAGAGAAATTCCAAATGGGAAGACAATAAAAGTTTAATCTCTTGAATAAATGCTAAGATCCAAGTTCAGAAAACACAGGCCAACCAAAGGATCAAAACCAGCCTAAC
Source organism: Henckelia pumila (assembly GCF_033568475.1). Taxonomy (NCBI): domain Eukaryota; kingdom Viridiplantae; phylum Streptophyta; class Magnoliopsida; order Lamiales; family Gesneriaceae; genus Henckelia; species Henckelia pumila. Next base: position 14,154,018 of record NC_133121.1, read on the forward strand.
TTAGGAAGAATAAGATGATTTGAATATTATAGCTGAAGAATAAAGGAATCCAGACTCCAGTAGTGTAATAGAAGTATGCATGAATCTCACTAGTAAAGAGGTTAGATTTTAGTTGAATCGAATCATATAGGAAGCACAACTCAACATTTCAAATTTCAGCGAAAGAAAGTAAACCACCAATCCAATGCACCTGGCTGTGAAATTGCTATCATTGATCACCAGAGATTCAAGATTTCAAGCACAAATTTGAGGTGTCTTATTTCAATACCATTCCACTCACCACATGTTATTTTGTTGTGATCATTTGCGAAAATCCTGACAAGTTCACCCTGAAAATCACATAAATTGAATCACCAATGTGCCACAAAACTCGATAACAAATAACACCAACTATTGATTCCACAGAAGTCCATGATTCATTGGGCAGTATATATTACCATGATCCATATTTCTTTATTTGCTGTGCTGATAATTGGAAGAAGAAATAATTTAATTTTTCATTTTAAATTTGGAGCATCAACCTCGACCATCTCGGAATTTGGTGCAGGGTAAAGAAAAAAGGACCATTAAGTAGTTCAAGGTGTGGAATCCACAAGGGTTAGATAAGAAAGGCGTGATTTCAAGCTCCCCATGGGTCAAACAGCGACTAATAGACCTTTGAAGTGACTTATTAAAGTACCTGTCGTCCTTGGTCGTCCATCGGTATGCACTCAACAGCTATAAGTTTATCAACATCATCAGCTGTCACTATGTAATCGGGATTGGTGGCACCTGTTACATAAGAAAATGAAAAAGGAAAAAAGACGATTTCCTAAGCAAATCCAGTACAACTTTTAATCAACACTATCTTTCACACGCATCACAAAATAGACAATTACTGACAACTAATGTCACAAAATGAAAAACCGTTTAGATTATTACCCTCAATATACTGTCTTGTGCCATCTGGATAATGACGAACCCACTGATACATCAATAGCCACAAAAAATTCATATAATAAAACCAAAAAATTCATATAATAATGTAGCAACTAATTATTATACAATCGGTCATACCTGAAACATACAGAGTGAAGTTCCACGTACAGGGAATCCACAGCCTAAGAGTTTGCATCCTGGTTTAGCATCCCCATTAATTTGAAAGTTCTCTATTCCGGGACCTTCCTCTGGGGGGGTAGAATTTCATTACAGGTCAGATAAAAGAAAGCATGTCACTCTTCCACGAGTTGTAAGTCATAGGATTACCATCGGACACAAAAGAATCAACCCCATTATGTATTATTGGACCATGAGAAGTACTCTGCTCGACTCCGAAAGGATACACATTTTTGTTTAGCACGTCGTCAACAGTATGTCCTGCAAAATTTCTGTAGTTTCAATTCATCAGAACAAGAACATTTCTTTACTAAATTATATGAAAATGCCGAATTACAAGCTATATAAGTAAGAGGAATGCTCAGCTGCCCAACCATGTTTTCCCACTTGGTCCGCGACCACTAAAACCCGGTAGTGGGTTTTAGTGGTTTTTGTTTTTTTTTTTTTTGCATCACTAAAACCCACTACCGGGTTTTAGTGGTCGCGGACCAAGTGGGGAAACATGGTTGGGCAGCTGAAAATTCCTCATATAAGTAAATAAATAAGGTGTATGTGTTTATGAGATGTGTCACAAGCACAACGATGTAAACACAGAAATTTTAATTTGGAGATGCCAATGGCATGCGCGGCTTTCTGATTTTAAGCTTAAGGAACAAGAGAAGAATTGTTTGAACTCCATATTGAAAAGTAACTAAATTCGAAAATGTTGAATCACAATAATTAGGTGGAGACAGGAACCTTGGAAACACTAGATATCCCAAAATGCCACTTCTTTGCCAAAAATGAATAGATAGAAAACTCACAGTGCGTGAAAAATTAATTGGTAAACAATTTCCCATGCCCATAATTAACTATATTGTATATTATTAAGAATGACCGTATGAGATGTCACAATAACTACTTTAATATATCAGATGTGTGTGGCCAAAGATATACTTCGTGATTTTTGTTCATTACTGAAAAAAATTCACAAATATTGCACACATGGTCATGGGACGTGCACTCTGTGACTAATAACAATAACCGATTGGAACAGAATGGAGGATAGAGCAGGTGCACTAGATCGGAATGCTGTTTCGACTGGATTTAAGCCTACATGTCCTACGAGGTTACATGGAATATATATAAAATTCTTGCATTGATTACCAAGATGGTTACAATTTCTTTCCATTTCTATGGTATCCAAAGTCTATATTTCCAGAGGAAAGTATTAAATATCTTGAAAGACTTCATCGCTACATGCGACATAATAGTGTCAATCCTCAAGTCGATTATAAAGAAATAAAAAAAATAAGAAACTAAATCATAGACATGCAAACTCTCTTGCTTCACAAATCCATGACCATGATATATAGTCCAACAGAAAACGGTCACGTGAAATATGATATTTCTTAAATAATCGGAAAATATGTAATTCCAGTTAATATCGAAATATAATGGCTGGACAAATTCAAATGCGTGGAACTCTTTCTTGAAAGTTGTCCAACCAAACACACACAAGGAACAAAACTAAACCACAAAAACAATTTAGAGATTTTCAGGCCGACCTGTAAATTCCAGGAAATGTTCTTAAAGGGTTCTCAATGTTTGGAAATTGGTGCGTATCAACAGGACGCTCTAAGCTCTTGATTGGTTTTGAATCATATTCCTGGCCATATCTTGGTACGCCATCAGTTTGATCCAAAAATTTCCCATCATTATAGTGGTTATAGTTAGAAAATCCATGCATGCCCTGCAGAAGGAATATGGAAGCCAGTCAGAGCCATATTAGAGGAAACTGGTATACACGATAGCAACCTGAAGTTGGTCGAAAGAAATTATGGGGGAAATTAAAATTGTAAAATGAAATAGAAAAATACCATGGAACTGCTAGGAGGTTGGCCACTCATGGGACTTAAACCAGAAATCTCGTTACCACCAAAACCATTTCTAGTGTCATTTCCGATCATAGCGTTCACCTCTGCTAGTCTAGCCTGCATTATTTAACAGCTCGAATCAGTTTCACTGATAAAATGCTCCAGAAATGCAAACCTACACAAGTTGATGAATGCTGGATTCAAATCAACCCTCCTTCTACTTAGTTATTTAAGAGATATATATGCATGTGCTCTCGGTCCAAAGGCTTGAGAATAATTAATCATGCAGCAATTTGTTACTCTTCGCTTCCTCATTGCACTCGCCGGGAATGATAATTATTCTCAGGATATATAGTACACATGTAAATCTGCTACAAAATCCACTTGATTTATATTTGTTCATAATATTTTGTAGAGAGCAGCAAATATAACAAATAAGTAATTCTCGATAAGGAGTAAAATCTATCAGAAAATTCATCATAAACCAAATTAACAGCATGCAAGGGTGTGAAATAAATTATATAAGCTTACATGTGAAGTTCTTATCCTAAACTGTAGTCGATCGTGCAAGTTCTGCAAGAATTGAAAGAGATGGGTCACAAAATTATAGAAAATTGCACAAAATCAATTATTATCAATACTTCATATGCCAAAATAAAGCTAGTGTGTTAACCCAAAAAAACACAACATATACACTTTTTCTCAAAAATTACACAGGCACATCCATGAAAAATTCACAGTTATTTCAGCACACATGGGGTTCTCTCATAGTTGAAAATTTACCAAGTTATGAGATCCCAATTCTTTTATGCCACTCTAAAAATACTAACTGTAGAGTATGGAGAATCAAATTTTATATTTTCTCATCACGTTCTGCAGAATACAAACAGTTTAAAGAGGGAGGAAAGCTTCAATCACTTCCTCGATTCAAGAACAAATGATAAAGGAAAAATCTTCATTATAGGAAATAAACTGAAAAAAAAAAAGAAAAGTAATAAGTGGAGATTAGAATAAATCTCCTTATTTTTGGAAACAATAAATCCCAGCTGATCCCTAGAAATCAAGGCAGATTTCGACACTCCCCCTCACACTAGATTGTAGATGTTGAGCAATCCTAGCTTGGAGGTAAGATCTTCAAAAGTCTTCTTGTGTAGTGCTTTGATCAAAATGTCTGCTATCTGTTGATTGGTAGGGATATATTGAAGTGATATAGTGTTATCCTCTATCTTTTCCTTGACAAAGTGACGATCAATCTCCACATGCTTTGTTCTATCATGATGTACAGAATTATAGGCTATACTGATGGCTGACATATTATCACAAAACATCTTTATGGACCCTGAAATAGGAACCCCAAGTTCATTGAGTAGCCTTTTCAACCAAATTCCCTCACAAATACCATGAGAAAGAGCTCTGAATTCTGCCTCGGCTGAGCTGCCTGACGCAACTGGTTGCTTTTTGCTCCTCCATGTAACCAAGTTATCCCATACAAAGTACACTACCCTGAAGTTGATCGCCTATCAATTATAAATCCTACCCAGTCAGCATCAGTGAATATTTCAACTTCTTTGTTTGTTGTCTTCTGGAAAAACAACCCTTGTCCCGGGTCATCTTCAAGTATCTCGGAATCCTATAAACTGCTTCCAAGTGCTTTCTGTAGGACTGTTCATGAATTGACTTACCATGCTGATGGCAAAACTAATATCTAGCCTGGTATGAGACAGATATATAAGTTTTCCAACAAGTCTTTGGTATCTCCCTTTATCTATAGGTGCACAATTGTCCTTGCTACCTAATTTGGTAGTGGCATCCATTGGGGTATCTGTTGCTTACATCCAAGCATTCTTGTTTCCTTTAAGAGGTCAATCACACACTTCCTTTGAGATACTGAAATGCCTTTCTCAGAACGAGCTACTTTCATGCCAAGAAAGTATTTGAGGTGACAAAGTCTTTGATCTCAAACTCTTTAGATAAGAAGCTTTTGAGTTTTTTGAATTACTTCCTCATGATCCCCGGTTAGGATGATGCCATCAACGTAAACAATAATAAGAATGGCTTTCTTCCCTGATGACATTTGCTTGACAAACATGGTGTGATCTCCTTGGCTCTGATTATACTCAAACTTCTTAACTGCTTGAGTGAACTTGTCAAACCACGCTCTAGGGGCATGATTGGTACGAAGGAATGAGATGAGAATGGAACGAGCATTCACATCTCATTTTCCATATTATTATATAATTATTTTACTATTATATGTAATAATTATTATCACATATAATAATTATTATCACGTATAACTCATTATTAGTATTATGATTTATTTATTTATTTATTTATCTATCATCATTATTGTTTATAAAATATTAATTAAAAAATTATTATTTATTTATTTATTATTATTATTATAAAAAATATATTATATTATTTATTATTATTATAACTAATATTAATAAAAATAATAATTATTATATTATATTTTTATTATTATAATAATTATTTATTTTTATTATTATAAAAATTTATTATTATATAAAAAATATTCTTATTAATATATAAGTTAAATTAAACTAAAATCAATAATTTTATAATATTATTAATTTATTATTTAATAATAATAACAATACCAACAACAACAACAACAACAACAACAACAAGAAAAATAATAATAAAAATAATAATAATAAAAATAATAATAATAATAATAATAATAATAAAAATAATAATAATAATAAGAATAATAATAAGAACAACAATAACAACAACAACAACAACAACAACAACAAATCATTGGAATGGAATATAAGTATCATTCCATTCTCATTCTTATTTCATTCCAAAGTTGATTTCATTCATAACTTATTCCATTCTAATGTACCAATCATGTCCTAGCTGACTGTTTGAGACCATATAATGATTTCTTAAGTTTGCAGGTTTTGTTGGTATTGACAGGAGTGTCAAATCCAGGAGATATTTCCATGTACACTTCTTCTTCAAGATCACCATTAAGAAATGCCTTTTTTACGTCCAGTTGATAGTGCGTCAAGATTTGAGGCCAATGAGAGTACTACTCAAGTGTATTAAGTTTAGCCACAGGTGCAAAAGTTTCCTGGTAATCAATTTCATAAGATTGTGTGAATCCCTTGGCCACTACACGAGCTTTAAATTTGTTGATACTACCATCTGAGTTGTGTTTGACAATGAAAATCCACTTGCAACCCACCGTCCTTTTTCCTTCTGTAAATCAGATATCATCCAAGTTTTGTTCTTTTCTAGTGCTTGGATTTCTTCCAAAATAGCCTTCTTCCATTCTGGTATGTTACGGGCTTCATTGACTGAACTGGGAACCTGAATGCTGTCCAGATTACTAACAAACCTGCTGATTGGGTGACAATTTCCCATAGGAGATAAAATTACAAATAGGATGGTTGGTACATGACCGAGTGCTAGGCAATCGGTCTATCATCAATAATTTCTTCAACTTGCTCAAAACAAATATTACATGGTGAATTTTGAGATTCCAGAATCATATTGGACTCATGACAGTGATTGGTTGGCTGCATTCCTTCCCTTTTGACAGACTTGTTCCTCCTAGTATAGACACGTAACTCACTAGTCTCCACAGGTTGTGTTGGAACAGAACACTGTAGGTTTTGGATATCAGTTTTAGGCTGAATGGTGTGGGTTTCAGACTGATCATCTTGTTTAGAGCAAGGATTTTGGCTTGTTTGTGTTTGGGTTGACTCAAACATGCAAGTATGACCATAGAAAGTGTCCAAACTATTGATATCGCAAAGCTCTAGCCCACAGCCCACTCGTAAAAGTACAATGAATCAACATGTAGTCCCGTGTCTCCCTCTCTATCCGACACAGCACAAACCAACTTGGGCACGGAGCACATGTGGGCTACCTCTTTTGCATCATCTCCGAAGTCGGCACCTTGCCCAACACGGCGGTCCACGAAAATACTTGGACCTTTGTTGGGACCGGAACCTTCCAGATAACATTGAAAAAGGAAAAAAAAAATGGGAAAGCTACTACTCGGAAAGAATGACTCGAAGAAGGACTTGACTGAAAAGAGACCTGAAGGATCCCCATCCCACAATCTGATACCGTCTACCCATTCAATCAACCTTATTCTGTCTAAGAAGGGTACTCGAACATAGCAAAATAAGAAATAGGCATATTGTGGAGTGTAGACCGATGAATCTGAAATAAAGACGGATACAAATCCCGAAAGGAAGAATCCCCCAACCTATCCACCCAAAACCTGACCTTAACCACTGTCCTCACTAATTGGTGAAAAACCGAGTAAGATCTAGAAATAAATTTCCATGGACACCTGAAATTAACATTCCTTGCTAAACCAGCATCCGATCCATTCTCTTGTAACCCGTATTTACTCATTATGATCCTTCTCCACAACGGTTCGTCCTCGACATAAAACCTCCACCATCATTTCCCCAACAATGCCCTATTCCTCGAACAGATGTTCCCAATTCCCAACCCCCCTCTATCTTTGGGCTTGCACACCTGCTCCCAAGCGACCAAATGACAATGTTTGTCGCCATCAGCCCCATCCCAAAGGAAATCCTTCATAACCTTCTCCATCGCCTCTGCTATGCCCTTTGGTACCCGGAAAAGAGACAAGAAATGCATCGGTAAAGCGTTAGCAATCAATGTTTAACCTCCCTCCTCTTGACAAAAATGCTTTCTTCCAACTTGCCAACTTCTTTGACAGCTTAGTCAAGATCGGTTCCAAAAACGAGATTTTTAGTGGATTCCATCCTAATGGTACCCCAAATACTTGCCAATTCTCCCTACTGCAACCAATTTGCCGGGCTAACTCTTCCACTTCTTCCTCTTCGCAATTGATACCCAACAAAGCATTCTTCTTTAAATTGATTTTTAAGCCTGACATGTTGCAAAAAGATCTGACAATAACTATCAAAATCCGCAAGTGGCCCTCTCTCTTGACAAAAAATAGTGTATCGTCTGCAAATTAAATATGAGATATCTCTACTTTATCTCTACCTACCTCCAATCCCCGTATGAGATCCATGGTCTTAGCCTTATCATTCAATCTCCCCAACACATATACCACCAAATTAAACAAAAAAGATGACAACGGATCCCCTTGTCTGAGCCCTTTCTATCCTCGAAATTTACCCCTTGGTCTCCCATTAATCATAACCGAAAATGACACATTCAAAACACAGATTTTGATCCATCTCCTCCATCTCTCACCAAACCCCTTCTTCATTAGAACAAAACCTAGAAAATTCCAATCCACATTATTGTAAGCCTTTTTCCAAAATCAACCTTGAAAACCCACCATTTCTGCTTTTTCAACCTCCCCTCTACCACTATCTCATTCGCAATGAGACAACAATCAAGAATTTGTCTCCTGTCAATAAAGGCATTATGAGACTCTGCTATTGTGTATGACAAGAGTTTCTTCAACCCTACGGATAGAACCTTAGCTATGATCTTGTGCATACTAGTGGTGCAACTGCAACTAATGTGCCTAAAATCTTTAACCTTGATCGAATCTTGCTTCTTCGGTATCAAACAAATATATGTCTCATTAGTTATTCCATTGATGACGCCCTTTTCAAAAAATTCATTGAAAACCTTCGTTAGGTCTCCTTTGACAATATCCCAACATTCCTAAAATGCAATTGTAAATCCATCCGGTCTCAGAGCTTTACAACCATCACACTCAAGCACTGCTTTCTTGACCTCATCATCTGAAAAAGGTTTTTCCAGCTCTAGTCTCAACTCACCATCAATAGGGCAGCACTCCAATCCTTCAATACCACAACCTCTTCTTCAATACCCCAGCCCCTCAAAATAATGGCCACTAAACAAGGTCATAGTGTTGTGACTGAATGGACGGGTCCATCAAAATGAAAGATATTGAGGACTCTGCAGCCCTAAAAAAATTCATTGAAACAAGATCTATGATTTTTTATTCGTCTGAGAGTAGAGTATGATCAAGTTTGTGTTCAGATTTTTTAATTGTCCAGGTTTTATAAGTTCAACGATAGTACCAAGTGTTCTTGAATCAGTAGAAAGATGATTTCAATGGCTACAACATTTTTTTTTTTTGATAAGAAACATATATAATATTAAAACTTAGTAATAGTTACATAGGAAGGTGGACCAGTGATCCACTATATTCACTATACAAGATCTAGAAAAGTACTATTTGAAAACCAAACTCCAATACCTATACAACTCTGAAACTGAAAACGATTCGAAGAGAGGTGAATTATGTAACCAAGCTGCTACTCTCAACTTAATCTTATCCCAAATCTCTTCCCTCGAAACCTTTCTTCCTCAAATCTCCTATTTCAATGGCTACAACATTGAAGAAGATGTTAAGTTTATATTCTTTTAAACATCCGGGTTAAATTAAGTTACAATTAAAAGTTGTACAAGAGGAATACAATATGACCATACTTGAGTAACTTGATTGTATATTTCCAAATACTTCGTCAAATTGCAGAGTAAAATTCGAGAATTTAAGTCATAATTATCTACAACTTTTATTTAATAGCAAGATTAAAAATTCGATGGTAATAAAAAATGGAGAACAAGACGACACAAGTACGTGTCACCCATGAAGACTCTGGAAAATTATTTGTGTAATTACTATTTTAGTTTGTTGTTCTTTCCGCAAATTTTCCTATAAGTAGAGGTTGTATGATGATGCCTCCAATATAGCTATTGACAGTTGATCAATCTGAGTGTCAGAATTTTAAAGAATCTTTTTGTACCCTAAACAAATTTGGTTCATTTGCCTTTGTGAAGCAGATTTGACAAATACACAATGTCTTGTGCAGGCTCTACTAAAAAAGTGATAATATATCTCCAAGGTTTAGTCAAGTCTCATCGTATTCACAATCACTATCATAAATGGCACCAGATTCATTTGAAAAGAAATATACTGGCAATTAGCACACATTAGCTTTCGTAGAATTAATTGAAAAGATGCAAATTGTCTAGAGTTTTATATGGATAAAAAAAAAACATGAATATAGCAACTGAAGAATAGTTTTGCACTGGTTAATATATTAGGCATTTAGCATGAAAGAAAAAGAAGAATAGTTGAAAAGACAACAACAGATCCAAGTAATGCAACTCTCCCGCTCAGGTTTCTTAAATCAGGAACTTACCCAAATAGCTCACTTGTGCACAAAAACATATCACAAAGTTCATGAAATATATCTCCGACATCTTGATTTAATGAAACACGAATATAGCATCAAAAGACTACCGAGTGACACAAAGTCCACACCTTTATGCTGTTGGACAGGGCAGAGGCATTGGTGACATGAGGCCACGCGCCATATTCAGCCAATATTCCAATCATAGCTGAAGTAAAGACATGTCTCTCATCTTCTGTGGCCTGTAGCACATATAAATGTTGAAATGATGAAACATATATAGAGACAAGGTGGGAAACAAAGGGGAACGTCGGAGCTGCGGAAAGGGATATTGACTCAAAAAGTACATAATCAGTTTTAATGCTTCAGCAGTAGATTGAGAAAAAATATGGGCTAAATCCAGGAAGCTGTAAGCTCATTCAAGGTTAACTATTGATCTTTCAATTTGACAAACAGGAAGCAGAAGTTAAACTGTTAGACAATTTTATTAGTTTGTAACCCAAGATCTCAGGGTAGAACTGCTTGGTTTAAATCCAAAGCAACTACGTATAAAATTTTGGCATTAATTACTGGGGATCCTGTACAAATGAAAAGCTCTGAACTTGTATCAACTGTCAATCGTATTCGTTGACTATTTGAACTTTTCAATTTGCACTAACAAGAGGAATCTTCAAGGGCAGAGGAAGGCTTAGCCACATTAGTCAGTTTTTTTGACATCATAATTCGAGCATTTCTAGTATTGACATTTTCATCTCACGGCCTTTTCCAACCAACCGAGGAATAAATAATGAATTGTCTACCAACTTGAGACCAACAGATTAGAATCCCGATTTTCCATATTTATTCAGGATGAACAACAAATACATCCCTGTGTTCATTCAGATATGCAGGAAAACCTTGCGAAAAATCAATAAGTCAAAATTCTCTGTGTTCTTTAATTGAAAAATGAAATCCCTGGTGAGGAATTATTTGTGTTATTCGTGTGCTTTTTAACTGCATTTACATTAAATGGCCGCCAAATTAGTTATCAAAGTTGAAAACGGCAATCTAACTATCATATAAAAATAATTATATTTCTTTTCTTGCACATTTTATACATCATCCAAATATTTTTTACGAAGAGCTTGAGCTAAAATGGCAGTATTTTAAAGAAAATGGGAGTTTTAGTTCATTGATTTTCACAGGGGTTTTAACCTCTCTGAAATAACAAAGGTATCTCTTTGCAATTTACCCTATTTTTTCACTTAGTTTTTTCTCTCTTATAATGATCCAGTCAATCATTAGATTAGAATGTAAAAGTTTGCATGAGACATGAACAGGTCAGAGGATTGCAAACTACTGAAGTTTTATGCTCATAAGCATATGATTGAAATAAACTCCTCTTGGCTAAAAGGGACTTTATGTTTTGGAAAGTAACTTTATTGATTCATTTGCTTATGACTTTCTGTTTCACTCTTGGAGCATGAAGTTTGCTATCTAGTATCTAAAGAATAGACAAAAGATATCTCGTGAATTTTGGATGCTTCCAAACCCCTTATACCATTAACTATAGTCTTTACATACAGTTACGCCTAAAAAAAGATACCTGCATACTTTAGAGTCTGGCTGTATATTATATTTGTTTCGCAACAAAGGTGAAGGCTAGTTGTCATAGGAAAAGCCAAAAGGAGTGCAAATTAGATGTCCAAACAATGGTTTACCTTTAACTCGCTAAGCAAGTTTAAATTCACTTCAAGATCTCCTTTCCTACGGGCCAACTCATGTGAAGCAGTCGTGATAGCTTCATTTTGCTTTTCATCTAGAGCCTTCGACCAACAAAGAAGAAGACGGAACAAGAATAAGCTTCAGGGATAAGGTTTCCCAGCAGTAACAACAAAGTCGTTAATATAATGTGTAAATGAAGTAAAAGTAATAAATGGGAAAACCGATCAAATACATAAATATACGAACCAATCGCAACTCAGAAAATTTCCTCTCAAGTGAGTACTTTTCATTCAAAAGATGTGATTCCTAAAATGACATACAAAAGGTCATGAGTTCCAGAAAGAGTCCTTCAACTATGAGACACGATATGTCCCGAATGGATATGCCTTACCGTCATACTGGCCAGAGCAATTTGTTCCCGAAGATACATAATTTCCTTCTCTTGAGCTGTAGCACGTGCATGAAGTTCCTGATGATATGCTGAATCAGGACAGGAGAAGAAGGGTACATCCAAATACAAGGAAACGCAAATCCATAAGGTTGCACATGGATTCGAGAATTTCTCTTTCAGAAAATGATTTGAAATTTGTTTCAGATTACCCCGATTTAGGATGATTTGAAATCCATTAAAAATGGGCTCATAAGTTCAAATTATCACGGAAGGAACTGAAAATCGAAATCTACATGACTCAACAATATCCAAACTAAACCCTTAACCCAAACATATTCTAACGGAAACCAGAGATATTACAAGGATAAGTTATAAACAAGTCACATGTAAATTAAATCTCAGTACCATGGTTTCTCGGTCTTCAGAATAATTTACACTTTCTCTCCCCGTCAGAGAATTTAATACAGAACTTCCTTCTATGCTTTTCCTGCAGAAACAAAAATGTTGTTTTATGGAAGATTGAGTCATAATAATCAACTACTCACCTCCCAAAAATAGATAAATCTATTACCTGTTTGCAGATTCCGAGCTTTGTTCCTGAATCTTGAGGTCCTTTTGGCTATTCATAGAACTGGTCCAAGAAGACATTACATTTTTTTTTATTGAAACTGTCAAAGGAACACGATAATAAAGAATTGATCATCCAGACAATCCTGCATCTCTTACACCGTGTGTGCGTGTCATGGACAACCAACCAACTGAATCAGAATTTGACTAGCTATGTCCCGGTGAGAGTATAATCAATACCACGCATTAGTACTTTCAAAACTATCAATGTGCTGATTATCTCTCCTCTCAAGAAAAGATTACCTATGGAAATATAGTAAATATAAGTCCTCTAAAAGCAGAAAGAAGGCTTTCTAAATGTTTGGTTTCACAGAAAATGCGGCTCAAAATCCTTACATGTGTCTTCTAAAGAAAATAATATTTGAGTTCGTGATGTTGCATGAAATATTATACAAGCATTTTCGAATGAAACCAAAATCTCGTATTGTGGAAACAAGTAACCTTGTCTGCATAACCAGATTCAATACATAATTAAATGCATATGTTTAATAGCTAACATTTGGCTGACACAGATAATAACCAGGGCTAGAGTAAAAAAGAAGAACCCAGTCCACACCAAGATGAAACTCGTGCAGCATGATTAAAAAGGCAATTTCGAAGATGTATAAAAATGCATTTGCTCATTGAATAATTATCAGATAAACAAACCGTATAAATGTAGGGTGTATATCAGCATGTGTTCCCATAGTAAAAAGATTTAACACCGGAGAATCAGAACCGGAAAAAACACTCGACAATAATGATTTCGCAAGAGATTACATACATCCAGATAATATACACCACAAAAAATCCAATAAATCTAACTCAATGACCAGACACAAAACGATAAAAGTCTTTAGGCCAGTTACTCTTATCAGAAATACATCCATTTAAAGCAAGTAAAAAAAGCAAGAAACATAAATCCAAAACAAATGGAACATTAAACAGCAAACGGACAAGTTAAACAACGAGCTCAAAACAAAACAAAATTCCAATTCAAGAATCAAGATTCTCTCAAGTTCAAGAAAGTTTCACCCTTAGCGTCACACCATAAGCTAATTCAGGCAAACAAACGTGGGAAAAAAACACTTTAAATGAAGCATATGATAATCAACAGCAGTAAATGAAATCCAATCACGATGAATCCATGCAATCAAGAACATATTGTACCGTATTTTCACATCCTCGAGAGAACGAGAAGAGATTCAAGAAGAAACAAATAAAATATTTCTGGGCTCTATACCTTGGTAATTTAGCTGAAGGCTATATGATTGGCATCAGAGACTTTACACCCAATAAGATCAAGAAAAATCGTCTGCGGAGAACGAAATCGGTTCGATTTTTCACAACGTTGGCTGGCATTACTATATATATACATATATGAGTCAAGTTTCTTTTTTGGTTTTTTTTTTTTGGGCGAGTTTTTACAAGAATCTAAATACTTAATTCAATTTATTTCTTTGTCAAAATTAAATTCTATAATATCCCTTTAATTTACTCTAAAATTTAAATAAATATATTGAATTTATTTATTTATTTTACTTAAGTTATATTATGGGATATTATTATCGTCTATTTATTTGCAGATGATGCTAAAAAATACATTTCGACTTTTTATTAGTTGTTAAGAAGTAAAATCGATGATACTAAAACAATCAAGAGAACTATAAATAAAAACAAAATATTTTGAAATATGAATTAAATAGTGAATCTTTTGACCATAAAAGTCACCGATAGGGAAAAAAATTTGTTGTTTAATATTAAATAAGTAGCATTAAGATTTATTAACTATTATTATAATTTTTCTGCGTTGAATTTGTAAATTTGTGGATACAATAAAGCGAATTGACAACATCAATGAAGTTTTGATATAATATTAACGTAAGATTTAAAGAAATAATATCAAAAAAAAAGATTTAAAGAAATAACTAAATTAAGGTTATTTCCAACAACTATTGGAAAAAAAAAAAAAAACCGAGTCTAGATTATAAAATATGAAAGGTAAATAACACCCTTTGTTTTTTTTATTTTTATTTGTTTGGATCCAACAGCATTTCGTTATGTAAACAAATTTAGTGATTTTGTCTATAAGGGCATGTTTGATAGGGATGATTAACTCATGATTAGCTAATTATCTTACGTTTGACTGGTTTTTAACAATACGAATGATAACTTCAAGCCCGTGATTAAAACACTGTTGATGGTTGAAATCGTGAGATAATAATCCATTGCTTCCCCAAGGTATTTGTATTCTGAGTTCTACAGTCCAACAGACTACAAGGACATTTTATCGATTTACCCTTTCTCTAGAATACCACAACAAAAAATCTTTCCTCCACCTGAGCGAATTGGAGCGGCAATTTTGTGGAGCTCGTACATCTTTCTCCTTCTCTGCTAGCCTATCGGAAATCAATACTTGTTCGAGGTTCGTCGTTGTGTATGTTATTCGACCATTGTCATCGATATTTCTAGAGATTTTTCCATTTTTGGGTTTCAATCTCAGTCTGGTAAAAATGCAAAACATGTGGCTTCATTTTCAATTTCAGTTCGTGAAGATGCAGCACGGTGTGAATCGACAGAAGAACAAGCAACATATCTGATAAAATGATTTGGGAAAAAAAATCTTTACACAAATCTATATTAGACACTATGTATGTGTCTTCATCAAATAGAAAGACTTCATCTCTGCAATTTTTTTTTTTTTTAAAAAAAACTAAATCTCTGCAATAGTTTTACTTGCCAATAATCTTCAACTTCCAGATCTACCGAAAAATGGTTCCAAACACGAGAAAAAAATTGGACAGAGGAGAGTGATTGAAGGCAAGAAGAGGGTTTTGGAATGTTACATGGGGTATTTGCATACTACGGGGTATTTTGGGAATGAGTTTGTTTTCCAACTTTTAATCCTAAACACAAAAAATCAATCAAACAATAAAATACTTTTATTTTAATTTGAGAAAATCATTACAAAAATATATTTATCCCACATTTTATCTTTACACTAATAATCTCATCACATTTACCAAACGCAGCCTAATTGTAATATGGTCAAATTTGGTAAACACCATAACAGAAAATCTACCTTATGTCTGGTGTGAGGGAGACATCCCGCAGAATTATATATGATAAATAAATTGATTATTTATAATGAAAAATAATATTTTTATGAGTATGATCGGATCAAAAATTAATCTCGTAAAACCGATCGTGAAGTGGTCTAACCGAAATTTTTGTGTCATATTTGACCGATATCATATTATATATTTCATTAGTTATTTACTTATTTACATCCTGTTCTGTCCGCGTTCATAAATGCCCCTTCTGCTTTTTCACTCTTTTCACTCTTTTCACTCTTTTCTTTTTGTCTTTTTATATTTTGTATTATATTTATATTTATGTTTATATTTATATACTAGTTGATGAGTAGCCTGTAGCACCGGTATTACTTATATTAATATGTTATAATATTTTTACGACAATTTTAGTTATAATTTTTTTTTGTCAGAGCGTATTTGAAATTATGTACATCATGAGTGTCATATTGAGAAAAATATCAAAATTGCTATAAAAAAAATACTAACTAACAAAGATGGCAGATTAATAATAAATTTTGATAAGATGAGGGACAAAATTCGGCAATAGTCAGATATATTGAATTAGAATTTCCATTTTCACGTTTTAGATATAAATTTAAAAATAGGTCGATTTAAAAAAAAAGATATAAATTAAAAAATAGGTCAAAATGTATTTTCTGGGTTTACGATATTTATAGATTAACATATATTGAAGCTTGATTTTTTTAAAAAAAAAAAAAAAAGAATAGTTTGAGTAGTAAAAAAATGCAAGCTGCCCATTTTTCAGCAATCGAGTTGACGAACATCGTTTATGATACATTGATGATAAAATAACAAACTAGATGTTAGGGAGGGACTCAAATTCGAGTTTTCAAGCATAAATATAAAATACTCAAGCTTTCTGATGATATATTGGGTGATCAACCTCGATTTGTGAAATATGCATTATATTAATGGAATGGTGTTATCAATTACATATATGAATGTACTATAAAAAATATGAGATTCAACAACACGCAATAAACATCGGTTTTTGCATGTACTTATATCTTGGTTTTGTAAATCACTTTTGATTGCTACAACCGAGAGTCTCGACCTAGTTTTCCTCTCATATATTATTTTAATTTATTGCATGAAATATTTTATTTTTCAATTGAACAAGTACACGAGTTGGGTTAACATCTTTACCTAAACGAATAAAGTCAATTTTTTCAAGTACATTACTCGGTTAGAAGACTAATTCCTGCCCGGAGAAGAATTCCAAACTATTTTATTTTCGTCTTTCTTTTTCAAATTTATTGTTGTAACAAAATGTGATATCAAAGTTCATGGAACTTTCAAAGCCCACATGTATTTATTATTTATATATTTATACTGGTTTATTGAAGTGAAGATTTTATAACAAAATTTTAAAATAAAATACTTAAAATAGGGGTAACAAAATGTGGTATCAAAGTTTTCTGTGTTTCATCCATAACATATTTTACAACAATTGAAAAAAAAAACAACATAAAAATGATTCGTTAATCATTGCATCCAAGAACTTCAACTTTATGTGTCTCTCACAAGTATATGAGATCGATGAAACAAGAGATATTGAAAGTTAAGTCTTTTTTTAGAGAAAAAGGTTAAGATAGTGATTGGGAGACCATTTAACAAGCACTTCTTAGCTTTTCATCAATAAAATTTTGGTTTTTTTTAGCATAATTTCAAAATTTTGTTGAGAAAAAGCTGAGAAGTGATTCCTATAAATTTTTCCAAACACTACTTAAGTCTTTGATGGTACAAAAGCGATTAATTTTATTTTTATTATTTTTTAATCTAGCAAAAAAAAAAGGTAGTTGAAATTTTATCGGAGTTCACTACTTTTCTGTTATAATTGATCAAAATATATTTTCATTGTAGAACCAATTTGAACAATTTAGAAGCATGAAGAAACTTTTGGGGTTTGATTTGGTTTCGAAAGATTGGAGTGTGTTGATCAATCATATTTTATTGAAAACTCGTGGAATATGTTGAAAAATCTTTGAGAAATAACGACAAATTTCATGCATTTGAATGGTTAACCAAGTGCTTATTATTTCAATGAATGTATTTGTCGTATTTATATTTGTAGAAAGAAGGTTCTCAAACTTTAAATCGATAAAATTTTATGTAATGGAAAAAAAAATAGATTGTTATATTACCAATTGGATGGACACAGAAGCTCATGTGAGAATATGGTCTTTCTTGTCAATTTTGTTAAGTGGATCTCTTACTCAATCTGATTCATTAAAAATATTATTTTTCATTATAAATATGAGTCAGGTCGATTCTTTTTATATATATATATATATTCGTAAAATCGTCTCACGAGATACTAACACTTCAAGAAAATAGTTGAACATCTTGATTACACATATTCAACGTATATTTTGAAATCAAAACAATATGAGAAGTAATATTCAAATTATTTTTTTAAATATATATCCTTATTATTTGATTACAAGTTAATTATTTTAAGCATTATATATATATGGTTTTTAAACTACTCAACATGTTTAATTTTGAAAAACTCTTTAGTCCGGAGAACAAACAAAACAAAACAAGAAACTAATGAAATTCAAATCAATTAATCCCAATTTTAATTGTCGATGTTTGGTTTTGAAAAACTCCTTAAATGGGGGGAAATTTCGAACATATTCTATCGTTTGAGGATTATGTCAAACAGTCTTGTAAATTTACATTTGTGAGACGGGTCGATACGACTTATATCTACAATGAAAAATAATATTTTTAATAGGTCGAAAATATGATATTAGTCTCAAAAACTGATCCGATGAGACTATCTCATAATAGTTTTGTGTTGTTCGAGGGCTGTGTTGGAACACGTTCTCGGATCTGTCAGATCTGATACCCATGACAGCGGAAGATTTTAAAATTTTATTTTTCAGATCTGGAACGATTCCACATCATGGGTACCAAATCCGTACGATTAAAATAAGTGCGTAAAATAAAACAAATTTAAATTTTACCTCTCAAGTCTCATCTTGAGGTTATGTACTCCAACAGATAAATCTGCTCTTCTTGTATATCCCAGGAACCGATGCCTCGATGAACTCCCGAATCAGGTCCACGAACAGAATTCTAAACCCTCTGACAGACTGCACTAGAAAGTCTATCAAAAGTTTCTACGAAGAGATTAACAGATTTGATCTGCTAAACCAGTGTGCAATTTTCGAAAATTGCAGACTGGATTTTCGAAAAAGGGAGAGGGGATTTTTGAAAACCCTAGAGAGAAAAGCTCTCTAATTTTCGAAAATTATGAAGAGTTCTATGTAATTTCTGTACTGGAATAAATTATTTATAATATGGGCTGCTGCAAAGCCCGGATGTTCAGAAATTAATATAAAATGTCACGTGACTCCAATTGATAAATCAATTTTACCAATGTGTACAGAAACCTTTTTTCCACATTTTAAGGTCAAGATAAATTTTCTGAATCCGAATTCAATTGTTTCCAAAAATGGCATCCCCATGTCATTTTAGGAAACCTCACTCCCACTATTCAACAATAAGAAGTCCTACTTCTCGTTCGCTAAATTTAACTCATTAAATTTAACTATCTCAATGGGGATTAGAAATACATTACTTGTGTGACCCTCAATGGTTTAGGGATATAGCTAGCCGTGGGCTCACAACTCCTTGTGACTCGGAACAACAATTTTCGACTAGCCCATCAAATCATGATAAGAGCGCCTAGCAACATTGCCTCATGATTCCCTAGGTATCACTGATAGTGCCTGCAAGAACCAGTGAGTTTCGGTTAGCGTACAGTACGGCCCCTTCATCCATATATCCTGACCGAATCAACAACCATTGGTATATCGAGAGTCGTTCAACATTCGATAACTATGCAATACATCTTGAAGATCAAATAGTGACATCGCATGTGCAACTAGGAAACCAGGTAACCTAAAGCACATCATTTACTTTGGTCAGAGATTTGTCACACTAATGTCTCCTCAGATCGTATAGGATATCCACGCTCGCAAGCATGTGGTGAATCCTTGACAACAAAGCATTGACTCTTATATGTGTTGTAACTGCACCCAATCTCGACACCTGATGACCCTCATGGAGTCGGTAACGAGTCAAAGTACAGTACTAGCATATAGAGTCTCCATGATGTTTCAAGTAGTAAGGACTAATGATGTACAACCAAAACCACGGAGTTATCAACTCAATTAGTGAGAACCACTTGGAAAGTCCGAATAGGGTAGTTCGATCATCCATCCAATGCATATCCATTTGCATGCTTTGAACATCTCCATGTTCCATACCAATGAAACGTGGTACTCGGCATCGCAAATGCTAGTCTCAATCTCGAGCGATCCTTATCATTATTGCGGATGGCTCAATTGACTAGGAACTTGTTTAGAATATACAGTGATTATAAGATGTATTCCACGATAGTCATTCATATTCACTATCACATCTTACATGCACTCTAGTATATTCAAGATCTTAATCTAAAATCATATATTACGTCACAACATAACAATATGATAAAAGATAAAGTAAATGTCAATAAAGAGTGTAAATTATATTAAACAAAAATTGTTTACAATAAGAGTCATCAAAGCCCTCAGCCACAAGTTGGCTAGACGGACACCCACTCTTTCAGGCTGACTATTGGGAATTTGTGGAGAAAACGAGTTTTGAACTTTTGGTAGTGAATAGTGATAAGACCATATATAATTATTAGGAAAACTAGTGTTTTTTTAATTTATATATATGTTTGTCTTTTTGCGATCTTAGTTTTTTATGTTGTCAAAATTCAGTTTTCATCATACATGACTCTTTTGTTTTTGGTAATTTTAGTCATATTTCGAAATGAAGCTGATGCGACATCGATGCAGAACTGACATGTATATCGACACGTTCAGCACTTCCAACGAAAAATAATAAAAAAATATCCAAAAATCAAAATATAAAAGAGTAAAACTTAAATTTGACAACATGAACGACTAAAATCATAAACAATTAAACAACGAAAATTATAACTTTTTTATGACTATTATACTACTTCTTCCTTTGGATATGATATTCTCAATCAAGTGTGGCGATTAAAAACGTGACTCAAAATATAAAAATAAAATATGTTTTCAAATATTTAAATATGTGGGAAAAAAAATCAATTGATTGTCCAAAATCTTATTATTTTATATGGTAATTAATTTAATTTTACCCCACTTAGAAAAAGGGTAAAAGTACAAGAGATGGCTATGTTGGAGAGTAATAAATGGGAAAAACATTTTAGCGTCGTCGGACCCTTTGTGCCAAGTGATGGCATGGCACCTCTTTGTAAGTTTCATGATGCATCGACTAGCCATAACATTTTGTTCAGTCAGGTGATAAAAAAATGTTTGGAAGAATTCCTCATTCTGGTATAATTTGAAAAACAATATATAGTGAAGCCTAGTTTCTTGATTGTGCCATATACTTGTCCAACATTTTGAAGCAACATGATTTTGAAATTTTTGTGATGATAGCTTGGGCAATATGGATTGAAGTTTGTAAAATGTTATATGAAATAAGAAGCAGAATGTAATATCCAATGTGGATTGGGTTTTGGTTCTTCTGGATAATTTTAGGAAGTATAAGGGCCTCCGTAGTCATAAACCTCTATAAGGGGTTTATGTTCTGTCACGTCACTATCACATCAAAAATTAAAAACCTTACACATTTTTTAAACCTCTCTCTGTTATCATAAATTTCTTCAACTATATTTTTATGAGTCACACTATCAACTAAGTATCTCCAACTATATTTTTTTATTCAAAATTTCATTTTTTATTTATAATTTAATTTGTATATATTATTAATTCATATGTTCAATTAAAAATTTATAATATACTAAAAAACTATAAAAATTAGTATGTACTGATTGATTTGGATCATGTGAAATTTATTTTAATGATCCGTTGTTACTTTATCCAATTTAAATTTTAAAGTTGTGTAGATAAATTAAAAAGTATTTAAAAAAAAAATTTAAAAAAAAAAGACCGCTGCCTGCTGCTGCTGCTGCTGCTGACGCACGCCTCTCAATGGGGAGTGCGCCACTTGCAATTGTGTAAAAATTTAAAAAAAAAATTAACACAGTCCCAAGATTTTGGGACCGGTTTATAAAAAATTTTAAAAACCCCACCCCTGCAATGGGGGTGGGTTTTTTAGTAGGAGGTTTATATTTCTATAAACCTCCCACTACAGATGCTCTAATGGAATGTGTGCTGCCCATGAAGAAAATATTGAGCCACAACCGGACCATATTTGGAATTCACCTACACATAGTGAGTGTTTGGTAGAGCTTCTACAAAGTGCTTCTTAGCTTCTAGCTGCATAGAAGTGTTTTTGAATGTTTGAGAATGTTAAATTTTGCTTTAGCTTCTACAACTTTCATCCAAAAGCAAGAAGCTAAAATTTGATGTTTTTTTGGATTCTGCTTTTTTGTTTAAGACATAAAATTACAAGTTGACACTTATACCTTTAAAAACTTATTTTATTACATATGATTTTATTATTTTTTAAACTTTTTTTAATTTACATTATTATTACAAGTATTTTTTTAAAAAAAATATTTTTAAATTTTACATTATTATTACAAGCATTTTTTTAACAATATTTTTTAAAATTTTACATTATTATTACAAGCATTTATATATATATATATTGCATTTTCATAAATTTTGTACATATCTTGTATATTTATACAAAAATTTTCATTTTTTATATTTTTATTTTTATTAATCTTATATATTTTTTCAAGTATTCATGTTATAAAAAATAAAAATTTTTTGATACAAGATTCATAATGTAATAATAATATATAAACTCATTTTTTATAGTGTGAATATCAAAAATTAAATAATCAAATAAGAGTATGATTGTAATTTAGTTAAAAAATTAAGTTTAGAAGCAATTATTCTTCAAACACTAAACTTTAGCTTGTATTAGCTTTCTACTTCTATTTTCAAACACTCATCACTTTAGCTTCTCACTAACTTCAAAATAATCTCTACTATAATCACTTTTAAATAAGTAAAATCTCTCCAAAATACTCCCTTAATGATCTACGAATGGATGTGGATGCTGGTGTGGATGAGGTAATTAGTATTAGGATAGTGGTGCATGATGTGAAGGGTACGATGAAAAGAGCCATGGCAGGAGGCATTAGAAACTCGGGGTCGATCAAGGGTCGGAGCTTATGGCTATTCGTTGTGATATTGATTTTTGTTTGAGAAATGGATTCAGCAACGTTTGTATTTTCTCGGATTGTTTAGAGGCTATTTAATCAGTGAAAAATCCCGACGAACCACAAATGACATGGCACATCGTTTAGCTCGAGTAGCTTTGGGTTTATATGGAAATGCTGAATGGATATGCGGAGTTGGTCCTGTAAAAACTGATGGAATAATATTCCTGTACCAGAACCACCACTGGCAAAGGGGAATTGAGACTCGACAAAGACAACATGATGCGAGACGAAGATTTTGCCAGATGAGAACTCAAAAGACAGGTAGGCACTCTGTGTGAGGGAGTAACCAAGGAAGACACAAGGTGATGAGCGTTGGGTAAGCTTGTGGGAAGAATATGGGCGAAGCCAGGGTTAGCAAAGATAACCAAAGATACGAAGTTTAGAGAGATTTAGGGGGACACCGAGCAGGCGTTCGAAGGACGACTTGTAGGACAAATTGCGTTTAGGAAGTCTATTGATGAGGTAAACTGTTGTGGCAAAGGCAAAAGTGAAAGAGTGGGTGCCCGGTTAGCCAACTTGTGGCTAAGGGCTTTTATGACTCTATGTAAAACAATCTTTTGTTTAATATAATTTACACTTTTATAATGGCATTGACTTTATCTTTCTTCATATTGTTATATTATGATATGCTATTGTTGTTTTGATAAAGACCTTGAATATACTATAGTGTATGTAAGATGTGGTAGCACATGGGGATGGCTATCATGAAACACATCTTATAGTCACTGTATATTCTAAACTGTTCCTAGTCAATTGAGTCGTCCGCAAATAAGGATAAGGATCGCTCGAGATTGAGACTAGCATTTGCGATGCCGAGTACCACGTTTCATTGGTATGGAACATAGAGATGTTCAAAGCATGCAAATGGATATTCATATGATAAATGATCGAACTACCCTATTCGTACTTTCCAAGTGGTTATCACTTATCGAGTGGATAAAGTCCGCGGTTTTGGTTGTACACCATTAGTTCTTATTACTTGAAACATCATTGAGACTCTATATGCTAGTACTGTACTTTGACTCGTTTACCGACTCTATTGGGGTCATCAGGTGTCGGGATTGGGTACAGTTACGACACATATAGGAGTCGATGCTTTGTTGTCAAGGATTCACCACATACTTGCGAGTGTGGATATCCTATGCGATCTGAGGAGATATTAGTGTCACGAATCTCTGGCTAGAGTACATGATGTGTTTTAGGTTAATTGGTTATCCTAGTAACACATGCGATGTCACTATTTGATCTCCAAGATGTAATGCATAGTTATCGAATCTCGAACGACTCTCGATATACCAATAGTTGTTGATTCGATCGGGATATATGGATGAAGGGACCGTACTGTACGCTAACCAAAATCTACTGGTTCTTGCAGGCACTATCAGTAATACCTAGGGAATCATGGGGCGATGTTGCTAGGCGCTCTTACCATGATTCGATGGGTAAGTCGGAAATTGTTGTTCCGAGTCACAAGGAGTTGTGAGCCCACGACTAGCTGTATTCCTGAACCATTGAGGGTTACACAAGTAATGGATTACTAAAACCCCGTAGAGATAGTTAAATTTAAAGAGTTAAATTTAATGAAAGAGAAGTTGGACTTCTTAACTAAAGGGAGTGGGATTTCCTAAAATGACATGGGGATGGACATTTTTGGAAATCACTGAATTCGGATTCAGAAAAATTATCTTGACTCTAAAAATGCAGAAATGGTTTCTGTGCACATTGGTGAAATCAGTTTATCAATCGGAGTCACGATGAATTTTATATTAATTTTTAGAACAACGGGTTTGGCTTGTTGGGCTTAAGTTATGGATTGTGGGCTTTAAGGAGTTAGAGTCCTAACACAATTATAACTTAACCTAGTCTAGAAATTATCTATAAATACATGTAGTGGGTTCAAAAATTGCATGCAATTCATTATCAAATTTTCGAAAACACTACAAAATATTTCAAGAGGATTTTCGAAATCTTCTTGTCCCTTTCGGAGAAAATCCAGTCTTGTGATTTTTGCGAAAAATTACAATTCTGAATTAACAGATCATATCTGTTTATTCTCTACGCAAACTTCTGATTGATTTTTAGTGCAGTCAATCAGAGGGTTTCTATTTTCCATTCGTGGACCTTATTCCGGTGATTGATCGTGACGCCATCGGTTCCCGGGATATACAAGAAGAGCAGATTAAATTCTGTTGGAGTCCATAATCTCGTTTCGAGATTTAAGTTAAAACATTAATTGTGATTATTTGTTTTACTTGTATGAATTTAATCGTAAAAGTTTTGATACCCAGATATGGAATCGTTCCATATTAATAAAATAAATTTTTAAACTTCCGCTGCTCCGGGTATCAATTCTAATTGATCTGAACACAGTTTTCCAACAGTGGTATCAGAGACAGGTTGCTCAGATCAAACGATTAAATTAATCGATTGTACAAAATTTTTAAGCCTCGGTTTTTGAAACAAAACAAATTTTTAAAATTAAATTTTTGACGGGCAAAACACGGGCAGCGATCCGGGGCAGCGCACGGCGCTGCCCAATGGGCAGCGATGGGCTGCCCATCCCGAGCCCCGGTCGGGACACGGGCTGCCCGGGATTGTCCCGGGCAGCCCGGAAAATTAAAATTTTAATTTTTAAAATTTTGAATTTTTGAAATTTGAGTGTTTGATCCGATCGAAAAGTGTTTTTGATAGATCACGAGGCATCGGATCGAATTGTTCGAGTCCGAAATTTTTAAAATTGATTTTTGGATAAATTTGAATTTTTGGAAAATTTATAAATTTTATCCGTTAAATTAAATTTTATAAAATTAATTATTTTGGTACAATTGATGATAAGATATGATCTTATGGATGGATAAGATAAAATATGATTTTATCTTTTAATTATGATGTCATTGCATGTTTATCCAATTATTTTAATTATTGAATTAATTATTGGATAAAAGGATGATCGATTGCCATGACCAATATTTTAGGTGTATGTTAGGTGATTTACATTTGTCCTATTGTTGTTGGTATTAATGGGCTTGGTTTATAGCCCAATATGATTGTCATATGTAATAAAAGTGGGCCTGGTTTATGGCCCGTTCCCACCCCTAAAATGTATCCCATTTTTGTCATCGAAATTTATTATAAATTTATTAGACTTAGTGGGAGATAATGTTTTGAAGAAATGGTGGGCCCAGCAGACAATGAAGACGAAGAAATGTAAATTGGAAGCTCAATGTAATAGGATTGCATTGCATACTTGCATATCACCTAGGATTGGACTTAGACTCGTGATTGGCAACCACTGGTCGATTAGTAAATGGGATCGATCATCCTTAAATAATATATGATATTATTGATGTATGCATTTTTAGACATAAATTGTATGAATCCCGCAAGCATACATAAATTGTATGATGAGACAAATTTTCAAAATAAAATCCCTCATTTAAAATATGATTTAAAATTGATATCAAGATAAACAAAAGGGAATTTTAAATATTGTTTAAATATTCCTACCTTCCATCAACGATCAATGTATGTGATGCTACCCGCGGATATGGTCCGGCTCATATTATTGGGGGGGCCCGTTCGTCGGAAAGCTGTACATTGGATCGACACATGTTGTAAGTTGGGTGGAACTCCCATGGGATTGGCTCATATTATTGGGGATCCACATGGCGACCGTCCATCACAACTTAATATTGATGGGTCATCTTGACATGTCACAATAAACGGCATCATATTATTGGGCCCTTATTGGACATGAGGTAAAAACATGGAGGTTGTTTTGGAAGCAATTGGGCTCTACCTTTTGAAAATTATAGTTGGCTGATATTATTCGGGACTATAGTTTGTCAATTGGACTCCATGTTCCCACTAAAGAAAATGTTTCTCGTTTTCACTAGAGGGTAGTGAAATCGTCAAAATAGTGGGAGTGTAATTCATAAAATGAAATTCGCCATATTTTATGTCTTAGTAAATTAATTGAACAAATCACTGATTATTGTCTGTTTCCTTTTCAGTATTTCATTACTATGAATTCGCGTAATCCACTACTCTCAATTCTCGATCAAAACAAGTTGACTGGCGCTAACTATACGGAATGGTTCCGTAAGTTAAAAATCATCCTAAATTCGGAGAAGGCTTTCTACGTGTTAGAGAAGCGTCCTCCGAAGGAAGCCCCGGCTAACACTAGTCCGGAAGAGTTGAAAAAGCTTGACGATTGGTGGGACCATGATGTCAAGGCAAAGAGTTATATGCTAGCATCAATGTCTGATGAACTCCAGAGGCGATTTGAGGATGCGGTGAATGCTGCTGACATTCACAGCGCACTCAATGAACTTTTTGGAGCTCAGTCAAGGGCCGAGAAATTTGCGACTGTCAAAGAGCTCATGACATGCCGCATGCGAGATGGGACTTCGGTCCGTGAGCATGGGGTACACATGATTGAGCTCATTGAAAAGTTGGTAAAACTCGAACTGACATTAGAGCATGAACTCAATGTGGACTTGTTGCTTCTTTCACTTCCTTCGTCGTTTGACGGCTTTGTGATGAACTTCAATATGAACAAGATAGAGGCCACCCTTGAATAGATGGTCAATATGCTTGTGACTTATGAAGCCACACTAAAGAAGGATAAACCGGTACTCTTGGTTGGCTCCTCTTCTAACTCTAAGAAAGGACCAAGTGGAAAGGGTAAGAAACGTTCTGCCCCGCCCAAGAAGATTGTACCAAATAAGAAGGGAAAGGACAAGGCTTCAATTGAGATAAAAGATGAAAACGTTTGCCATTACTGCAAGAAACCCGGCCATTGGAAACGTAACTGCAAGGAATACTTCGAACAGTTGCGAACTGCAAAAGGTATGTTTTACATTGAAATAAATGTTTCGCTTAATACTTCTTCTTGGGTATTGGATACCGGATGTGGATCTCATATTTGCAATGATTTGCAGGTAATGACAAGAAGTCGTAAGCTAAGGATGGGTGAGACCCAGCTAAGGCTCGGGAATGGTTCTAGAGTCGAAGCCAAAGCTATAGGAGACATTTATTTAGTTTTGCAGAACAATTTTAAGCTATTTTTGAGAAATGTTTTATATGTTCCGGATTTGATCAAAAACATTATATCTATTTCTATGCTTGATAGAGATGGTTTTTCTTGCAATTTTGTAAATGAGATTTGCAATATTTACAAGAATGAATGTTTGATTGGAAATGGACAACTTGAAAACGATCTATATAGCTTAAAATTAAAAGACGTTCCAATTAATTATGTTGATAAACCGGTAACAACAATTAAAAGGAAGGACGATAGTCAAAACCCGGCAAACCTTTGGCATGCTAGGCTAGGTCATATTTTCTCAAGGAGGATGAACAAGCTAGTGGGAGAGGGCATGTTTGATATGTCTGATATTAACTCTCTACCTACTTGTGAGTTCTGCCTAAAGGGAAAAATGACTAAATCTCCTTTCAAAGGGAAACCTGAGCGTAGTCAAAATCTGTTGGATTTGATCCATACAGATGTTTGCGGTCCATTTAGGATTGGTACTAAATGTGGCAACACCTACTTCATTACCTTTATTGATGATCATTCTAGGTATGGGTATTTATATTTAATGAAATATAAGTCTGAAGCATTTGAAAGGTTCAAAGAATTCAAGGCTGAAGTAGAAAACAAACTAGATAAAAGTATTAAGGCACTTCAATCGGATCGAGGTGGAGAATACTTAAGTACCGAGTTTTTGGACTATCTAAAAGAGAATGAGATTCTCTCACAGTGGACTCCTCCTATGACACCTCAGCTTAATGGTGTTTTGGAGCGTCGCAATCGAACTTTGTTGGACATGGTTCGATCCATGATGAGCTTCACTGAGCTCCCCCCTTCGTTTTGGGGCTACGCGCTTGAAACGGCGCTATTGTTGTTAAACAACGTCCATACTAAAGCAGTAAATAAAACACCATACGAGTTATGGAATGGCAAAGCTCCTAAGTATTCGTACTTGAGGATTTGGGGATGTCCTGCTTACGTGAAGCAGACAGTGGGAGATAAGTTGGATAGTCGATCCTCCTTATGTTATTTTGTGGGGTATCCGAAGAATTCAATCGGATATTATTTCTATCATCCTAATGAAACAAAAGTGTTTGTTTCAAGGAATGCCACCTTCTTGGATAAGGAGTTCTTATTGGATAAGAAAGGCAAGATGATGGAACTCGAAGAAATTCGAGAAGAACCCGAGATACAAAATAGCGATCCTACACCTCAAGAATCATCACAAGACACGCCTATTACTAGGAGATCCGAGAGGACTTCTAGGCCTTCTATTAGATATGGTCTTCTTCTTGAAGGGGATCAAAGTGAACCCGACATTGGATGTGATCCAAGAAACTTCAAGGAAGCAATTTCTGATGCGGATTCAAATTTATGGCTTGAAGCTATGCAATCAAAAATAGATTCGATGCATTCTAACCAAATTTGGTCTTTAGTAGATCCTCCCGATGGAATTGTTCCAATTGGGTGCAAATGGATCTACAAGAGAAAGCTTGGGCCTGATGGAAAGGTATTGACCTACAAGGCACGATTGGTGGCAAAAGGTTATACTCAAAGACAAGGAGTTGACTATGATGAAAACTTTTCACCAGTCGCAATGTTCAAGTTCATAAGAATCCTTATTGTCATAGCAGCATGGTATGACTATGAGATATGGCAAATGGATGTAAAGACTGCATTTCTTAATGGAAACATTAAGGAAGAGATCTATATGACGCAGCCTGAGGGATACACATCCATGGGAAGCGAGCATACGGTATGCAAGCTTCAGAGATCAATCTATGGTCTCAAACAAGCATCAAGAAGTTGGAACCAAAAATTTGATGAAACAATAAAGGATTTTGGTTTCATCAAAAACCCGGAGGAACCATGCGTATACAAGAAAGTAGTTAAGAATGCGGTAACATTCTTAGTACTTTATGTTGATGACATTCTACTCATTGGGAATGACGTAGGGATGTTGCAGTCAACAAAGATATGGTTATCAAGTAGATTCTCGATGAAGGATTTGGGTGAGGCCTCCTATATTCTTGGGATACAGATCTATAGAGATAGATCTAAGAGAATGATAGGACTTACTCAATCAACCTACATCGAAACCATATTGAAAAGTTTTTCAATGGATGAGTCCAAGAGAGGACATCTACCTATGTGTCATAGAGTTTCTTTATCCAAGTTTATGTGTCCCAAGACTGACGAAGAGATAGAGAAGATGACACACATACCATATGCGTCAGCCATTGGTAGTATCATGTATGGGATGATATCTACCAGACCGGATGTGGCCTATGCTCTGAGCGTCACGAGCAGATATCAAGCCAATCCCGGTCAAATGCATTGGAAAGCCGTGAAGGATATTCTTAAGTACTTGCGAAGGACTAAGAATGTGTTCATGGTTTATGGAGGAAGAGAATTGAAGTTGGAAGGCTACACCGACTCTAGCTTCCAATGTGACGTGGATGACTCGAAATCAACCTCTGGATTTGTATTCGTGCTCAATGGCGGTGCTGTCTCTTGGAAGAGTTCCAAGCAAGACACCACAGCGGATTCCACCACTGAGGCAGAATACATTGCAGCATCAGCTGCTGCTAAAGAGGCGGTTTGGATAAGGAAATTCATCCAAGAGTTGGGTGTAATTCCTGAAGCTTTTGGTCCAGTCCCGGTGTACTGTGACAACACGGGTGCCGTTGCTCAGGCAAAGGAGCCAAGGTCTCATCAGAAGTCCAAACACGTACTGAGGAAATACCACATCATCCGGGAGATTGTGGAAAGAGGAGACATCAGTGTCGAGAGAGTGGCCTCTACAGACAATATCGCTGATCCGCTTACTAAGCCCTTGCCAGGACCATTGTTTGACAAACATCGCGAAGCAATGGGATTACGTAGTATGACTAGTTGGCTTTAGGGCAAGTGGGAGATTGAAAGAGTGGGTGCCCGGTTAGCTAACTTGTGGCTAAGGGCTTTTATGACTCTATGTAAAACAATATTTTGTTTAATATAATTTACACTTTTATAATGACATTGACTTTATCTTTCTTCATATTGTTATATTATGATATACTATTGTTGTTTTGATAAAGACCTTGAATATACTATAGTGTATGTAAGATGTGGTAGCACATGGGGATGACTATCATGAAACACATCTTATAGTCACTGTATATTCTAAACTGTTCCTAGTCAATTGAGCCGTCCACAAATAAGGATAAGGATCGCTCGAGATTGAGACTAGCATTTGCGATGTCGAGTACCACGTTTCATTGGTATGGAACATAGAGATGTTCAAAGCATGCAAATGGATATTTATATGATGAATGATCGAACTACCCTATTCGGACTTTCCAAGTGGTTATCACTTATCGAGTGGATAAAGTCCGCGGTTTTGGTTGTATACCATTAGTCCTTATTACTTGAAACATCATTGAGACTCTATATGCTAGTACTGTACTTTGACTAGTTTACCGACTCTATGAGGGTCATCAGGTGTCGGGATTGGGTACAGTTACGACACATATAGGAGTCGATGCTTTGTTGTCAAGGATTCACCACATACTTGCGAGTGTGGATATCCTATGCGATCTGAGGAGATATTAGTGTCACGAATCTCTGGCCAGAGTACATGATGTGTTTTAGGTTAATTGGTTATCCTAGTAACACATGCGATGTCACTATTTGATTTCCAAGATGTAATGCATAGTTATCGAATCTCGAACGACTCTCGATATACCAATGGTTGTTGATTCGATCGGGATATATGGATGAAGGGACTGTACTGTACGCTAACCAAAATCTACTGGTTCTTGCAGGCACTATCAGTAATACCTAGGGAATCATGGGGCGATGTTGCTAGGCGCTCTTACCATGATTCGATGGGTAAGTCGGAAATTGTTGTTCCGAGTCACAAGGAGTTGTGAGCCCACGACTAGCTGTATTCCTGAACCATTGAGGGTTACACAAGTAATGGATTACTAAAACCCCGTAGAGATAGTTAAATTTAAAGAGTTAAATTTAATGAAAGAGAAGTTGGACTTCTTAACTAAAGGGAGTGGGATTTCTTAAAATGACATAGAGATGGACATTTTTGGAAATCACTGAATTCGAATTCAGAAAAATTATCTTGACTCTAAAAGATGCAGAAATGGTTTCTGTGCACATTGGTGAAATCAGTTTATCAATCGGAGTCACGATAAATTTTATATTAATTTTTAGAACAACGGGTTTGGCTTGTTGGGCTTAAGTTATGGATTGTGGGCTTTAAGGAGTTAGAGTCCTAACACAATTATAACTTAACAGAGTCTAGAAATTATCTATAAATACATGTAGTGGGTTCAAAAATTGCATGCAATTCATTATCAAATTTTCGAAAACACTACAAAATATTTCAAGAGGATTTTCGAAATCTTCTTGTCCCTTTCGGAGAAAATCCAGTCTTGTGATTTTTGCGAAAAATTACAATTCTGAATTAACAGATCATATCTGTTTATTCTCTACGCAAACTTCTGATTGATTTCTAGTGCAGTCAATCAGAGGGTTTCTGTTTTCCATCGTGGACCTTATTCCGGTGATTGATCGTGACGCCATCGGTTCCCGGGATATACAAGAAGAGCAGATTAAATTCTGTTGGAGTCCATAATCTCGTTTCGAGATTTAAGGTAAAACATTAATTGTGATTATTTGTTTTACTTGTATGAATTTAATCGTAAAAGTTTTGATACCCAGATATGGAATCGTTCCATATTAATAAAATAAATTTTTAAACTTCCGCTGCACCAGGTATCAATTCTAATTGATCTGAACATAGTTTTCCAACAAAAAGGCCAAAACTTGGTAGCGACAGACACATGATGGAGAAGCGCTAGACCAGTTTCAACAACATGACGATGACGACGTTCAGCGAAGCCATTGTGTTCAGGAGTATGGAGAGGGGTGGTCAGATGAGAAATCCCATGCAGACTAAGAAAGTCTTTGAGATCAAGGAATTCGCCACCATTATCAGTGTATAGGGTGAGAATGAGATGACCAAAACGTTTTTCCACAAGTGACTTGAAACACCGAAAAACAGGGAGAACGTCCGACTTATGTTTTAAAGGATAAAGCCAAATATATTTGCTGTAGTGATCAACAAAGATAACATAATATTTACAGTCATCACTAGATAGAACAGGGGAGGTCCAGACATCAGAAAAAATAAGTTCAAGAGGAAATTGAGAGGATAATGAAGAATCATGAAAAGGTAATTTATGACTTTTATTGCACTGGCAAGAGTTACAATTAAAACGACGCAACGGAGAATTAAAGGACGACAACGACTTAGACACTACTAATTGACGTAGGACTCGATCAGATGGATGACCTAGACTATGATGCCAGACGGGCTGAGACACAAAAGAGGAGGTAAATGCCAGTGGTGAAGATGGTGTGGGCGCAGACACCATCTTTAAGTGGACCCTGATGGAGAATTGCCCCGGTGCGATGGTCTTTCACCTGAAAATCAGCGAAAGAGAAAACAACCAGGACGTCATTAGATTTACACAGTTGTGAAACTGATAAAAGATTCTTCTAAATTGAGGGCACACACAAGGCATGAGGAAATTGAAGAGAAGCAGGATTAATGGGTGGTGAGATGCAACCTGTGTGGGTCATGGGAAGACCAGTTCCGTCACCAACAATTACACCATCAGAACCCACATAAGGGTCATGCATTGAGAAATTGGCAAGATCAGATGCCACGTGATGAGTGGCGCCGGAGTCAAGAATCCAGTCAGACGGAGAAGACGGTGCAAGCAAGTAAGCCGCTGGGGAAGCAGAAGGACCAGAGGCGGAATAAGACTGCCCAGAAAGTGCCACAGGAGCTGGTAGATACTGAAAATCCGGGCAGCGTTTGGTAGAATGCCCCTGACGACCGCAGAGTTGACAACGCCCAAGATAGGGTCGAGGGACACGCTGTCCGTTTGCTGACGGAGACGATTGCTGCGGCTGTCGAGAAGCCCAGTCGCCAGGGTGGCGGATTGGTTGGTGGTGCACGACGGGGGCGTTATTCGCGACGAGCGGTGAACGGCGAAAGCCCCCAGTCGATCTGGCAGACGGATTGGCGGTGACCGGAAGAGTGATCTGGGTGTCCCTGCGAGCAGCCAAATGAGCTTCATGATTTAGGAGTTTATCATGTAACTCCTCATACGATATTGCAGAATCACGGGCTTGAATAGCATGAGCAAGTTCTTTATAATCATCATCCAAACCATGAAGAACTTTGATGGTGAGATCCTCGATGTCGACAGGTGCATTCATGAGAGCCAGTTCATCAGCTTTGGATTTGATGAGCTGCATGAATTCGGTGATGGACTGGTTGCCCTTAATTGGATTGCGAAGTTGCGTCTTTAACTGGGCTATGCGGCCACGGGAGGGCTTGCCATAAGTGAGGGCAAGGGTGTTCCAAGCATCTGCGGATGTGGTGGGAGTAGCAATAAACAGAATCAATAACGGAGATAGTGATCCAATGATAATATCCAATATCAGTTGATCCTGGCGGATCCAGG
Organism: Henckelia pumila; assembly: GCF_033568475.1. Taxonomy (NCBI): domain Eukaryota; kingdom Viridiplantae; phylum Streptophyta; class Magnoliopsida; order Lamiales; family Gesneriaceae; genus Henckelia; species Henckelia pumila. Next base: position 14,188,781 of record NC_133121.1, read on the forward strand.
CGGTGTACGCAGGATTCAACGTTGAAGTGGTATCAGTTGTAACTAATTTGGCCGGACAGAGATGAGAACCATCAACAAATCCAAGCAGATCATGATCAGTAAGGAGGGTCGTGAACTGCAGACGCCATGAAAGAAAATTGGAGAAGGTGAGCTTCAAAGGCACATGAGCAGCAGCATTGAAGGAGATCGGAGTGGCAGGGGCAGCAGCTGGAGTGGTGGCGGCGGCCATGGAAAACGGCAGCGGCGGCTCGGCGAAGAGGGAGGGCGGCGGCGGCTAAGGTTAAGGATATTTTAGTGGCGTATGCCAGAGGCTCGTGATACCATGTAGAAACTGATGGAATAATATTGTTTTGATATATTTCCAAAAATGAATACAAGACTAGTTTATATACAACTAGATAACCTAAGAGATAAAAGAAAAATACAAAATATACAGAAGATAATATAGAATATATTCCAAGATATAGAATATATTCCAATAGGTCCTAGTTGGTTTAATAGTATTGTAATGAATGATTTGAATTAAATGCTATGCATTAATTTTCAAAAAAAAAAAATACAAGAGATGGACGCTTCACCAATAAGGATAAGTAGTAGACACCCACAACACCAAACAATATCATGAAGTTTTTCTTTTTATTTTTCCCCTAAAGTAATTTCATCCTCATTATATATATATTTTTAAAAAGGTGCTTAATAAATATTTATGTACTTATGAAAAGTTTATTAATTTATAATTTAATTTAATTTTACTTTATTTCTAGGATATAATTTGTATTAATGAATTTTCTCTTAATTAAAATTTGGGGTTTAAAATGCTGTAATATTAGTTAAAAAGTTGTAATTAGATCACGTTTATGCCACAAATAATATGTGTGTGGGACTTGCTAGTTAAAATGAATATATCACGTGCCTAACCTGATGCGGATTCGAGTCCTTACAAATTACTTTATAAGCATCCAAACTACAAAATATTAAATATATAAATGTTAGATTCCGAGAGTTTGTTTGGATTAATTTATTTGCGATTATAGATTTCAAATATATGTTTTGGATTCATTTTAATTGCTCGAAAACATTTACTAAAGGGAAATTTCGAAATTTATTGTATTTAATGTGGTGGATAAAATGGTAATTGATTCTTAAACTTACACACCAAACACCATATAATTAACTATGCTACATAAATCTATTGAAATATCATGAAAATTGACCGGATCAAACTCTTAAACTGAGCTAAAAAAAACATGGGTTAACTGGACACATTACCTCAATAAAATCATAGATTGCTGAAAACCTCTTATAACTATTAATCCATCGTGTTTTTAAATTTTGAGCACACATACCCTTAAAAACACGTACGGACAAAAGGTTGTGTGCTCAAAATTTAAAAACATGAGTACGTATGTGTTCAAGATTCAAAAACACACAGAGCTAATAGATCATTATTTTTTCAAATTCCAAGATATAGAATATATTCCAATAGGTCCTAGTTGGTTTAATAGTATTGTAATGAATGATTTGAATTAAATGCTATGCATTAATTTTCAAAAAAAAAAATACAAGAGATGGACGCTTCACCAATAAGGATAAGTAGTAGACACCCACAACACCAAACAATATCATGAAGTTTTTCTTTTTATTTTTCCCCTAAAGTAATTTCATCCTCATTATATATATATTTTTAAAAAGGTGCTTAATAAATATTTATGTACTTATGAAAAGTTTATTAATTTATAATTTAATTTAATTTTACTTTATTTCTAGGATATAATTTGTATTAATGAATTTTCTCTTAATTAAAATTTGGGGTTTAAAATGCTGTAATATTAGTTAAAAAGTTGTAATTAGATCACGTTTATGCCACAAATAATATGTGTGTGGGACTTGCTAGTTAAAATGAATATATCACGTGCCTAACCTGATGCGGATTCGAGTCCTTACAAATTACTTTATAAGCATGTTAGATTCTGAGAGTTTGTTTGGATTAATTTATTTGCGATTATAGATTTCAAATATATGTTTTGGATTCATTTTAATTGCTCGAAAACATTTACTAAAGGGAAATTTCGAAATTTATTGTATTTAATGTGGTGGATAAAATGGTAATTGATTCTTAAACTTACACACCAAACATCATATAATTAACTATGCTACATAAATCTATTGAAATATCATGAAAATTGACCGGATCAAACTCTTAAACTGGGCTAAAAAAAACATGGGTTAACTGGACACATTACCTCAATAAAATCATAGATTGCTGAAAACCTCTTATAACTATTAATCCATCGTGTTTTTAAATTTTGAGCACACATACCCTTAAAAACACGTACGGACAAAAGGTTGTGTGCTCAAAATTTAAAAACATGAGTACGTATGTGTTCAAGATTCAAAAACACACAGAGCTAATAGATCATTATTTTTTCAAAATAAGTTTTTAGCAATCTCGATATTTTACACTTTAGAGAGATAGTGTATGCTATTACCTCAAAAAAACATTCATTTTCAGACATTTACATCACTTGATTATCTACCATATAGCCCTAGAAAGAAGTACAATACAATTCAAATCCATTCCATATTAAAATTAACAAAATCAAAAATTGCTCTCAGATCATTGTATTTACATAAAAATTACTCATAATTTTCATACAAAATAGCACGCTATCCCGTAAGGCCGTAACAAAAAATTTATTTAACTCGATTCGTTTGAAAAATTATTATTTATATGCAAAAAATTATTGCGTTTGCCTACCCTGATGCGGAAAGCTACGAGGTTCTCCACTCCACCACGACAGGATAATTAAAGAGAGGATTTTTTTGAGGATAAGCAAAGAAACGAGACGAAACCCATGAATCATCTTCCCTGAATCCGAGGAATATCTGATCCAATTCGGAAAACAACGATGATGACAATGGAGGGAATGATGGATGGTGGGGTGTTGGATGATATCATCCGCCGTTTGTTGGAAGGGAAGGGCGGGAAACAGGTCCAGCTTTCCGAGACGGAGATCCGCCAACTATGCATCAACGCCCGCCAAATCTTCCTCTCTCAGCCCACTCTACTCAAGCTCCGCGCCCCTGTCAGGATCGGCGGTATGTGTTGATTAATCTTCATCTGTGTTTTTTTTTCTTTTCTTTCTGAATTCTCGACGTTATCTGGACAAGCAATCCGGCCGATTTCTATTGCCTTTTGAGGTTTGAAATGGCTGATGTTTAAGGTTGATTGAAGTGAAATTTTGTCCAAGGTTGTTGCTTTATTTTGGCAATTTGGTGCGCGAAGATTGAGCAAATGTCTGGACGATTCAATCTGGTTTTGGGCTACTGTTGAAAAAGATGTTCTTGTATGCTGTTATTTGGATGGGAATGAATATATATATCTACAGGGTTTTTTTTAAAAAAAAAAAATTAAAATCTGGATTAATCCTAGCTAGTTTATTTCCTTATATAATCATTCACCTTGGGACTGAATCAGAGGCAAGCTAGTTTGTAACTGATGTTTGAACGGTTAAATTCGAGATCACGAAGATCATCTTCCTTCACCTAATAATCTTCGAAAAAAATATGCACAAGGATGGAGGACCTCGCCGCCCTTGTCGAAATTCCATGTCCTTCTGTGTTGATTTTATGGAGCAACCCGCAGAGTGCGATCAAAATGTGGGGTTTGGACTGCTACATGTTTTTAAAAATTTGAGTTTTTATGTTACCATAAATTACATCCATTCATTCCCACTGTTGATATGATGGAAGAGTAACATCACGTATAAGGCACTTCTTTGATGATGTCAACGATTTTTCAATTATTTTTATGGAAGGTGACTGATATCATAAAATCAAGCAGAATTTGATAATGTTATTGTAAGGTAGTTATATCTTGGTGTGTCACGATGTAAATACTCAAAACATTGTTAGAATGGGAATTTTTATACACTTAAAATATATATCATGTATGATGACAGTGCTTGTTCAGCTCGTCAGTTGCGTTTTTTGCTTTTTAGCATACTGATAAAGGTTGTATTCTATAGATTATATCTTGAAGAGATGAGCTATGTTGAATGTGCTGGACTGTGTGGTCTAATATGTGATTGTTAGCCATTGAGTCATACTTTTTCATGCTTCATGTGCTTATGGAGGTTTGTAAATAGAGAACTTCTTTCTTACAGGCGATGTACATGGACAATATCAAGACCTGTTGAGGCTCTTTGAACGTGGTGGTTATCCCCCTGAGGCAAATTACTTATTTTTAGGAGATTACGTTGATCGAGGAAAGCAAAGTTTAGAGACTATATGCTTACTATTGGCTTACAAGATAAGGTATCCGGATAAAATTTTCCTTTTGCGAGGAAATCATGAAGATGCCAAGATCAACCGTATTTATGGATTTTATGACGAATGCAAAAGGAGATTCAATGTTCGATTGTGGAAGATATTCAGCGAGTGCTTTAATTGTTTGCCGGTAGCTGCAGTCATTGACGAAAAGATACTATGCATGCACGGAGGGCTTTCTCCAGAGTTAAAACGGTTGGAACAGATAAAAAAGATTCCAAGGCCCACTGACATTCCAGACAATGGTCTCCTGTGTGATTTGCTGTGGTCCGATCCTGATCCCAGGGTGGTCGGTTGGTCTGAGAGTGATAGAGGTGTTTCGTGCACTTTCGGGCCAGATGCCGTCGCCAAATTTTTGGATGATAATGACTTGGACCTCATTTGCCGGGGTCATCAGGTATACAATTTTTCGATTACTCCCTTATTACTTGGTGAACATGAAATGCATAATGCAGGTGGTGGAGGATGGATACGAGTTCTTTGCTCAAAGAAGACTCGTCACCATATTTTCTGCTCCGAACTACGGTGGAGAGTTTGACAACGTTGGTGCCGTCATGAGTGTCGACAAATCGCTGGTTTGTTCTTTTGATATACTAAAACCTGCCGCAAACACGTCCAAGTCACCTCTCAAAAAGGTATACATCACCATCATTATGTCACATTGTCTTCTTGTATTCATGGGTAATTTTCAGTTTCTCCTTTCCATTTTCGGACAGCCACCTAAAATCGGAACCTCGTGATACATTATAAAATGCATGTGGAAGTTTGTGGAATTGTACAAGAGGAATGGAAAGCATAATACATCTTGCATTTCTTTGTTCATAGTTTTGTATAGAGAAAGTTGCGCCTCAAGCAGGGGGAACGCAGAATAACTAGACAACCATCCTCAAGTGGGAAAAAAAATATTTTTTTCATATGTAAATTTCGTCGAAGTGCATATTTTTCGCCCTCTCTTAATGGAAGAGATCACGCCCCAGCCTTCCTTCGGCCCCTCGAGATGGACTTCCTTGGTCCACTCCCGTGTCCAAGCGAGTTATACACTTGGAGAGGTCATTTTTTTTTTAAAAAAAATGGTTGACCAGGTCGGTTTTCCCAAATATTCCGTGTTGAAGCCTTGTCAAAGCTACGTGGCCTGTGAGTCTGTAAATTGTAGAAGATTTGAGGTGTTTGTTTGCCTATACAGGGGATCATTTGTGAGTCTTGAAAGTTTTGTTTCATGTTTGTTAGTATCCTTCAAGGGAGAGTATTTTACAGTTGCTAAGAGGTTTCTGTAATAAAAAGATTCTTCTATCAATTTTTGTTTTTGGATCTAATCTGTTTTTTGACATCAAGTTTTTTAGATTAAAAAAAATTCTCTCTTAGGTTTTTTGGTTAAAAAAAAATTTTAGAACTGATTTTTTATGGTTTCTCAAAAGTTATAATTAATTATGTTCGAAAAATATATATTGTTGCTGCAAAATATGCATAATCATTGTTATCCAGATTATGATGTACAATAATTTTCTTACAGATTGCAAGTTTGCGTGCGTTAGGCTTGAGAAAACTAACGGATCTTAATATGGTTACAAAAATGTTTTTTTTTTTCGCGAAGTTAGAGTTTTTATTTTTTATTTTATTTTTTCTTTTTAAAAGGTGAACTTATTTAATTGTTTTTTAAAAAAACTGAAATTTCTATATCACGTGAGGAAGGATTTGTTGATTGAATACGAATTCGACGAAATCTACTAGGGGTAAAATATAATATAGTTGAAATGATTTGATTATTTTTACCATGCCTTGTAAATTTCTTCTTTTAATTTTTTTTTATTTGTTTACGCATAAGGTTGAAATATTATATATATATATATATATATATATATACTGGTAGTCAAACACAATCTCTACTTTACGCTAGCGATACAACGCATAAATATTATGAAATATAATGAAAATTTAAATTAACATGATTTATTTCTAACAAATGCGAAAAAGGTGGTAAAAGAACATGATGAAGAAGTTGAGAAAGTGAGACAATGATATATTAGTTTTAGTGAATAATAAATATTAAGGATAATTTTTCGAAAGTGAGGCAGTGATATATGAGTTTTAAATGAATAATAAATATTAAGGATAATTTTTTACTGTAGTTAAAACGACAAAAAAAAAAAGGATTATTATAACCTTCTCGTATATTATAATATTTGTTGTGAAAAAGTAAAAATTTATGGTAAAAAGTAAATACTCCAAAACTCAAAATATATCAAACTCTACACTTTATAATATTTTTCTCTTAACTCAATTGTATTTTTCATCACAAATGAAGACCTATTTATAGATCCACATTTGAGATTAGTCCAAAAATTAATACATCATCATCTACATCATCACACACTAATTTTCCATATTTTACAACTCAATATTCAACATTCAATATTCAATATTCAACATAATAATAATAATATGTTTTTCAACACTTCCCCTTGTGATGATGATCGTGATATGATGACTGTCTTCATTACGTGTTTTATACTGCCTCGTTAAAAACCTTACTAGAAAAAATCCAGTGGGATAAAAACCATAGTAAGGAAAAAAGAGTGCAGCCACGTAAACTCCCCCTCATGTTAACATGAGTGATTCTTCACATATTCCGTAGATTGCACATCCCAATGTTATATATATGATTTCTGAATATTGTCGTAGGAAGCGTCTTTGTGAAGAGATCTGATAAGTTCTCACTTGATTGAATGTAACAGATATCAATATCTTTATTCTTCTCAAGCTCTTGAGTGTAGCCAAAGAACTTTGGGGGGATATGTTTTGTTCTGTCACTTTGGATGTATCCTTCTTTCATTTGAGCGATACATGCAGCATTATCTTCATACAACGTCACAGGCTTCTTGTCTATTGATAATCCACAAGAAGTTTGGATATGTTGTATCATTGATTTTAGCCAAACACATTCACGGCTTGCTTCATTTAGCGCAATAATCTCAGCGTGATTTGATGAAGTTGTTACGAGTGTTTGTTTCTGTGAACGCCAAGAAATTGCGGTGCCTCCACGAGTAAATACATATCCGGTTTGGGAACGTGCCTTATGTGGATCAGATAAATATCCAGCATCAGTATAACCAATGATACTTTGATTGATGTCTTTTGAGTACAAAAGTCCCAAATCTGTCATTTCTCGTAGATAACGGAATATATGTTTAATTCCGTTCCAGTGCCTCTTTGTTGGATATGAACTGAATCTTGCCAATAAATTTACAGCAAAAGATATATCAGGTCTAGTGCAATTTGCAAGATACATAAGGGCACCAATGACACTTAGATATGGTACTTCTGGACCAAGAATAACTTCATCATCTTCACATGGACGGAATGAATCATTTTCTATGTTTAATGATCTTACAATCATTGGAGTACTTAATGGATTTGATTAATCCATATTAAAACGTTTAAGGACCTTTTCTGTATAATTTGTCTGGTGAACAAAAATTCCACATTCTTTTTGTTCAATTTGCAAACCCAGGCAATACTTGGTTTTCCCAAGATCTTTCATTTCGAATTCTTCCTTCAAGTACATCATAACTTCTTGAATTTCTTTATTCGTTCCAATGATATTTAAATCATCAACATATACAACAATAATTACACATCCGGATGTTGTTTTCTTGATGAAAACACAAGGGCATATTAGATCATTTACATATCCCTTTTTCATCAAGTGCTCACTTAGCCGATTATACCACATTCGGCCGGATTGCTTCAACCCATATAATGATCTTTGCAATTTTACAGAATAAAATTCTCTGGGTTTTGAACTTTGTGCTTCAGACATCTTAAATCCTTTAGGGATTTTCATGTATATATCACTATCAAGTGATCCGTATAAGTAAGCTGTAATAACATCCATAAGACACATTTCCAAATTTTCAGACACGGCCAAACTAATCAAATATCGAAACGTAATTGCATCCATAACAGGAGAATACGTTTCTTCATAATCAATTCCAGGCCTTTGAGAAAAACCTTGTGCAATAAGTCTATCTTTATATCTTGCTATTTCATTTTTCTCATTTCGCTTTCGAATAAAAACTCATTTGTATCCAACAGGTTTTACACCTTTAGGTGTGAGGACTATAGGTCCAAAAACATTACGTTTATTTAGCGAATCCAATTCAACCTGGATGACATCTTTACATTTAGCCCAATCATGACGAGTTTTACATTTACCAAAAGATTTTGGTTCATGATCCTCATTTTCATTTATGATGTCACATGCCACATTATAAGAAAATATCTCATCAATATCTTCTATATATTTTCGGTTCCATATTTTTTCAGTATTAATATAAATGATAGAGATTTCACGATTCTCGTCAGTTTGTGGTTCTGACAGAACATTTTCATCATCAGGTGTTTCTTCTGGAACACCATTTTTTATTTTATGATCATCGTGTTTCTCTATGTCTTTTCTTTTCCGAGGATTTTTATCCTTGGAACCGACTGGTCTTCCACGCTTCAAGCGTTTTATGACATCATGAGTGTCTTCAATTTGTTTTTTTGGAATTTCAATTCGAGCAGAGGCATTTACAACATGTATATATGATTTTGTTACCCCTTTGTGTCTGCAAATGCATCTGGCATTTGATTTGCAATTCTTTGCAAGTGCACAATTTTTCGTACATCTTTCTCACATTATTTGGTCCTTGGATCCAAATGTAACAATGATGGTACGTACCATGTGATTTCTTTTTCGATGTGTTTCTTTTCTCCACCTGACATTGGAAAGATTTCTTCATTAAAATGACAATCAGCAAAGCGTGATGTAAACACATCGCCTGTCTGAGGCTCAAGATATCGAATGATTGATGGACTATTATAACCGATATAAATATCGATTTTTCTTTGAGGTCCCATTTTTGATCGTTGAGGTGGTGCAATAGGCACATACACCATACATCCAAAAATTCTCAGATGAGAAATATTTGGTTCTTTACTAAGTGCAAGCTGCAATGGGGAGAATTTATGATATGCACTTGGTCTGATGCGAATTAATGTCGCAGCATGTAAAATTGCATGTCCCCATATAGAAATAGAGAGTTTTGTTCTCATAATCATTGGTCTAGCAATCAGTTGTAGACGTTTAATCAATGATTCAGCTAATCCATTTTGTGTATGAACATGAGCAACATGATGTTCAACAGTAATTCTCATTGACATACAATAGTCATTGAAAGTTTGGGAAGTAAATTCTCCAGCATTATGAAGTCTTATTTTCTTGATTGTATAATCGGAAAATTGATTCCGCAATTTTATTATTTGAGCCATTAATCTTGCAAATGCCACATTCCGAGTTGACAATAAGCATACATGTGACCATCTGCTAGAAGCATCGATCAATACCATAAAGTATCGAAATGGTCCACATGGATGAATTGGCCCACAAATATCACCCTGAATACGTTCAAGAAATATGGGTGATTCTGTTTGGCGATGGTCTTATAATAAGTTTTCCAAGAGAACATGCTTTACATTGAAACTTATTATTCTGAAAGATTTTCTGGTCTTTCAATGGATGACCACGTGTATTTTCAATAATTTTTCGCATCATTATTGAACCAGGATGTCCCAATCGATCATGTCAATTGGTTAATATTGAAGAATTATTAACCACCATATTTGATTCGATTGGCCTTATATGTGTATAATGCAATCTAGTAGGGAGCATTGATAATTTTTCAACCACATATTTTTTTCCTGATTTATATGTGGTAAGTCACATATATTTTTTATTTCCATCAGTTATTGTCTCAGTATCATATCCATGAGAATATATGTCATTAAAACTCAACAAATTTTTTTTCGATTGTGGTGAATATAAAGCATCATTTATCAGAAATTTTGTACCATTTGGCAACAAAAATTGTGCTTTACCACAACCTTCAATCAAGTCTACAGGACCTGATATGGTATTCACCATTGTTTTTGTTGGTTTTATTTCCAAGAAATATCTTTCATCTCGCAGAATAGTGTGCGTTGTACCACTATCCGGTATGCAAATTTTCATGATATTATTTCCATGTTTGCTCATAGCATTTTTCATATCAAACTTCACAAAAATGCAATAAAGAAAAATTAAGTATAGTACAAATGCAAAATATAACATGCTTTATAATACAAGAATGCATGAAAAATACAAATTTGTTACAATCTAGTCTCACCAATCTTTTAATCAATGTCTTCGAAATCATTTAAAAAATCTGCAGCATTGAAACTAGTTGAACCAATTAAATGGTCACTATTTTCAATAAAATTGGTCTCTTTTCCTTTCCCCTTTGTCGATTCTTTATAGAGCTTACATAGGTGCTCAGAGGTTCGACAAATATGTGACCAATGTCCTGGAGTGCCACATTTATAACAAACACTCTCAGATCTTTTTGAGTGATTTTCATTTTCACTCGTATTTTCATGCTGCCTTTTTGGTGGGTGGTTCGTGACGTTCTTTTGAGATGAGTTATTGAAATAACTATCTCGATTATTTTCATATCCACGGCCACGACCATGACCGCGATAATTTTTACGTCCACGTTCACGTCCACGCTCACTTCCTCGACCTCGTCCACGACCAAAATCTTGTTTATGCCTTTGATTTTGGTTTTCACGACATTTGCTTCTGGAAATGACGTTGAACCAGTGGGTCGGGATTGATGATTTCTTACTAACAATTCGTTGTTTTTTTCCGCCACAAGAAGACATGCGATGAGTTCAGAATATCTCAAAAATCCAAGCACTCTATATTGTTGTTGTAGAGTTATATTTGATGCGTGGAATATGAAAAATGTTTTTTCAAGAATTTCCATCTCAGTAACAACATGCCCACAAAATTTCAATTACGAGACTATTCGATACATCGCAGAATTGTAATCATTGACTTTTTTAAAGTCTTGGAATCTCAACGTATTCCATTCATCACGGGCGGTCGGGAGTATAACTTCCCTTATATGCTCAAATCTTTCTTTCAGCCATTTCCATAAAATCATTGGGTCTTTTTCTGTGAGATACTCACATTTCAATCCTTCATCAAGATGTCTACGTAAGAAAATCATAGACTTTGCCTTTTCTTGTGAGGATGATATATTATTTTCTTTGATGGTATCACTTAGACCCAATGACTCAAGATGCATCTCTACATCGAGAGTCCATGACATATAATTCTTTCCAGTGATATCGAGCGCAACGAATTCAATCTTTGCCAAATTTGACATGGTGATACTAGAAAAATAACAATGCATTTTATTAGTTAATTTCTATTAGTATGACAATACAAAATAATGAAATAACGAAGATTACAAGTGCGTGTACAAATAGAGAAAAAGTATGTGGTGAAAAATCGCTGGTGAGTACAAGACTCGTAAGCATGATTATCATAGTCGTTATGAAAAATAGCCTTATAAATGCCATCATCTTTATTTTCGAAAAATCGAGGAGAAATTATTTTGAGAGAAATAGTGAATTTGGTGTTATTGAAAATGAGTTTGAGTGAACATATTTATAGGCAAAAAACTAGCCGTTTTGTTACCGTTTGTGACCGTTGGGGGTAAGAAAAAAAATCGAGTATGTGTTGAATAAAAATTCGTGATAATCATGTGATGCATATAATGATAATCATAATTAAATATACGCAATAAAATATATATCATATCACGTTATTATAAGGTCAATATCCTAGACAACCTCTTATATAATAACATGAAATTATATATTGATATAGTTAGAATATATACATAATAAATATATATCATATCACGTTATTGTTTAAAAACATTAGAGGCTTTTATACTTGTCGTATCCCTTACTGGAAGTGTGAGATGTCGTCTTAACATCCTCCCATGATTTATAACAAGTTTTTTAAAAACTTATTTTTTTTGATCATTTTTGATAATAACATTATATTATATATTAAATATATACACAACAAATAAATAAACAATAAAATAAATATACTTACTTGTTAAATATTTTTGTCTTCTCTTTGTGGTTTGGAGCGTCGGAAATTATAGAGAACCTTCGAGCGATCGTGCTGATAACGTGTTGTGAAAAAATAAAAATTTATGGTAAAAAGTAAATACTCAAAAACTCAAAATATATCAAACTCTACACTTTATAATATTTTTTTCTCTCAACTCAATTGTATTTTTCATCACAATGAAGACCTATTTATAGATCCACATTTGAGATTGGTCCAAAAATTAATACATCATCATCTACATCATCACACACTAATTTTTCACATTTTACAATTCAATATTCAATATTCAATAGAAAGTGTTAGTTCCATCTCTACCCAAAATATATTTTCTAAAAATTTCTTATTAAAAAAAAAGCTCAAAACTTAAAACACAAAAACAAAAACAAGTGTTGCATAAATTGTTGAAATTTTTTTTATTTCGAAAACAATTTTAACTAAACATGTTTTATTTTCTTCAAAAAAAAAATAACTAAACATGTTTTATTTTCTTCAAAAAAAAAAATTACATGTTTTCTGAAATAGTTGAATACATAAGAAATAATTATAAACACTGGATCCATTTTCCTAAAAAAAATAAAAAAAATCACAGAATAAATTTTAGAGTTGACTCCAATTTTCCCAAAAAAAAATCAAAATCAAAATTACTTCTAAATATAGATTTGAATTCCTTTACATATACTGCGTTTTCAGACATACAGTAGACTTGTTCTTTTATCTTTAGGAACAAAAAAGAAGAAAGCGTAGACGAACAAATCCGCCAATCGTTGATCATCATTCAACTGTTCTCCGTTCAGGTGAGCTGATTTTTCTCATGCACGCAGATTTTGTCTTTTGTGAATTCGTTTTATCAAAGAGTTTGGATTTCTCGCTGTCCCATTGGATGATGAACATCGCAGTTGAATTGAATTTACTCTTTTTCTTTCTTTTCTTTTTTTTTTGATTGATTATGGGATTTCTCCTGCAAACAATCTGTGTCCTTGAAGTTAAAGTGAAGTAAATCCCACCCTCATTTTGTTGTGATTTGGTCAAAGATGCGTGCTTTCTTCTTTCTTTTGTCCGGATCAATCATTTTGGCGGGCTACGTGTTCGGCAAATTGTTTCTTGGTTTCTATGTCGTTGACTTCCTACCAATGTTGATTTGTTTCTGATTGTTTCAATTAGAAAATTTTAGATTATTTCATTTTTATTCTTGAATCCATGATCTCTAAACGCTCGGCTTTATTCGTATATAGATTTGCACTCAAATCGGCCGTAGCATAATTGGACATGGTATGGGGGACTGGGGGTAGTAGATCTTGTGTTTTCCTTTATCAAAACAAATTTCGAATGGCTTTACTCACTTGATAAATCATGGACTTAAAGTTTTGGGAACACAGTCTATCACTACCTTGGAATGATGGTGTCTTCATTTGTTTTCTCAAAATCATATGAGCATTGTTGTTTTATGATGTAAATTGAACAAGTATTTGAAAACCAGTATAAGAATTATGCACAAGAAGATGCAATGTTGATTGATCAATGAATAGATGGATGCTTTAGCTAAATAATTTTTAGTACTTGTAAACATTTTAGCTTTTTTACATAGATGGGAGATGACAGCAAAACCTTTACCGTTGATGATGCACTTATTGCTTTGGGTTTCGGAAATTTCCAAGTCCTTGTTCTTGTCTATGCTGGGATAGGACTTGTTTCTGAAGCCATGGAAATGATGCTACTATCTTTTGTCGGGCCAGCTGTTCAATCTGCTTGGGGCCTTTCTGCTCGTGAAGAGAGCTTGATAACTAGCATTGTTTTTGCTGGCATGCTAGTTGGAGCCTATTCATCTGGAATTGTTTCGGATATGTATGGGAGGAGGTAAGAAGTTTTATATTTGGTTATCTTTGAATGGATGAAACAATTTCTGGCGTTCAACAACCATGCGGAAACTTCATTTTTATTAGAGATCTTTCCAGTATACAAGCACTACAAGTAGCTGGCTAAAATAATTTCGGTATGATATGGTTTGTTTTCAGATGAATATAGATGAGCATATTCTATACAGACAAAAAGCAGTCTTTTATCATCATTCATTATTTGACTGCAGAAAAAATACTTTTACATAGTTTCACTCAGAGACGGAGCCAGGGGGCGTGTGGTTGCTCTCACACACTCTCAACTTTTGAGTACCCCCCTCCCCCCAAGCATTTTCCTTTCTCTGCTACTTAAATACAGGACCCGAATCAGCTAAAAAAACAACCACCTCCCCTGCCCCACCCTCCCTCCCCCGAAAAAAGGGAAAAAAACATTGTCCTACCTTTGCTATGTAACTAGAGGACCCAAATTTGTTCAAAAAATAAATACTAAAATGGAGGACCAGAATAAGTGCAAGAACCGAAACAAAAAAATAATGGATTAAGTTGATACGGTGGACCTGAATTTGTTACTTATTTCGTGTTCATTGTTGTTCCTCTCATTCTGTATCAAATGCTTCCGAAATACCAACCTAGATAATTATCAGGGCTGTTTGGTTACATGTTGTCCTGCCCTTAAAAAACAGAAAGAAAATGACAGTATGTCGGCATCCCGAAAACGTGATCTTGATATTCAGGATTTGTATCCTATTATCACACTAGTTATTTGTTTTGGAACAAATCTTAGAGCACTAGAAGTCAAGCTGAAGTCCCTGAAATTTTTTATTGAACATATTGGAATCAATTCATTTTCATTTCAAACAATTTGCTGCTTTTGGTTTTTAGGAAAGGGTTCCTTGTCACTGCTGCCATTACAGCTGCAGCTGGTTTTGTAAGTGCATTTTCCCCAAATCTTACTTTTCTGGTCATTCTCCGTGGTTTAGTCGGCATTGGCTTAGGAGGTGGTCCGGTTCTCTCATCTTGGTTTTTAGAATTTATTCCTGCTCCAGAGAGAGGTACATGGATGGTAGTGTTCTCGGCTTTTTGGACAATTGGAACAATTCTTGAAGCTTCTATTGCTTGGGTATGCGAAAGCTAATTCTTGCTTCTTCAAATATACGTGGCTGACTGTCTTTTCCTTTCATTAAATACCAACTTTAACATGCTCTCCGCTCTCCATATTCATGAAGATTTTTTTGGCAGTTTATCATGCCAAGATTGGGTTGGAGATGGCTGCTTGCGCTGTCTGCAATTCCTTCCATGATACTTCTTATATTCTATTGCATTACCCCGGAATCTCCCAGATATTTATGCATGAAAGGAAGAAAAAACGATGCACTAGCTATTTTGGAGAAAATGGCAAGAGTAAATGGAAGACAACTCCCTTCAGGTGTTCTTGTTTCTGATAAATGCATTGAACTAGATGAAGAGTTAGATGAATTAGAAGATACAAAGCTGATATCACCTAGAGAAAATGCCAGTGTCCGCCATAAATATGTGGGTTCTCGAAAGAGTGTCATCTCATTGCTATGGATGCTTCTTTCACCTGAATTGGTTAGATCAACTTTACTATTATGGATGGTTTTTTTTGGGAATGCATTCACTTATTACGGGCTCGTTCTGCTGACCACAGAGTTAAACAGCAATCATGACAACTGCACACAGACTAAGTTGCAATCTAATAATCACCAAGATGTTAGTTATGGAGATGTTTTCATTACCAGTTTTGCAGGTAAAACGATGGTTCTCCTCTTGTATTCCATGCATTATGTTTTTTTTGGAAGAAGGCTAATTATCGTGTGTACATATTGCTTCTAGAATTCCCTGGACTTCTTCTATCGGCTGCAACGGTTGACAAACTTGGTCGTAAGCGCTCTATGGCTGCTATGTTCTTCCTCTGCTCCATATTTTTGTTTCCTTTGGTGATACATCAGCCGCAAAGCTTAACAACCGGTCTCCTCTTTGGGGCGCGCATTTGCATCACGGCAACCTTCACAATAGTTTATATATACGCTCCAGAGGTATGTCAAAGTCCTTGTGTTACAAGGACATTTTCCCCTACATTCAGTCTGTCACTATTTCATACCAACAAGCAATATGCCAGAGAAAACATAGAACAACTAGGATGTCAGAAAAACATGCGGTAACTGATCCTTGCATATTTCTGGATTCTGCAGTTATATCCAACATCTGTTCGAACTACTGGGGTTGGAGTGGCAAGCTCGGTAGGAAGAATTGGTGGAATGATATGCCCTCTCGTCGCAGTAGCTCTCATTCATTGGTGTCATCAGACTATAGCCATCTTTCTATTTGAGAGTGTTATTATTCTTTCAGGGATTTGCGTTTGCCTTTTTCCATTCGAAACGACGGGCCGAGGGTTGAGCGATACTGTAACTTCTTAAGAACTGCAACGGTGTGAGATTTATATGATTTATTGTGGAAGTTTACAGTGTTGATCTCGAACAACTTACTTCAGTAAATTAAAAATTGCATGGTTAACTTATATCCAGGTAAGAGTTGGATTGTCCATGTGTATTCATTGCATCTCTGAGTAAACATCATTCTTGCTATTGTTAAAAAATTATTTGAGTTTCATTGTTACCATCATCAGTCATAGCTTTTGATACAAAAAATAAGAAGTTAAAACGATAAGCATTCGATCTTACATACATTTTGGGTATGCATGTGTTAAAGAAACATAACATCATCATCGAGTTATTTACGCACGAGCATTGCACAATGGACATTTAGCTTGCATCTTCATGATATTCACATGTTTCTGCGTAGAGTGTATAATAGGCCATAAAGGACGTACTTCTTGTTGGGCATCTTAGTTGTCGAATTGAAATCCTATGATGTAGATGATAAGCTCATCACGCATGCTACTTACAAGTGGGTAGTTTGGTAGCTGACTGATTCACATGTTACTTAGAAATTGTGTGAGATTGAACCAAACCACTAACATTATGATTACTATTTTGTTTCTCATGGAGCATCATTTATATGCCTCTCATAGGCGTTAATTTCAGGGTAAAAGTTTTACTTGAAGGTCGAAAAAGAGAATTAATTATGAGTAAAATGAAAAGTGTAAATAACACTCGAATTAAATATCAATGGTTTTACCACTTTATATGTAAAGTTTGAGCACAAGCCTCTTCATGTTGATTGTACACTTTAAAATATGTATCTCGCGCTAGAGATGGAACACCCAAGGAAAAAACGAAAGCAACAAGTACTAGGATTGCTTCATTCAAACATGCTATCCGGTGAACAAAAATAATATAAAAAAACATAAGATCAAAACATGTAAGACCCTCAGATTCATGAATAACAAACAGAAACAGACACTACAATAACATAGAGAGGAATCTAGATGCATCCTTTACTTTTCAAATGGGGATTAGACCTGAGCAGTGCCTTCAGTAAATTTAGGATCCTCACATCTGTATCTTCCATCGGGCCCAATACCAAAGCCCCGAGGATCTGCAAATACATTCTCTAGCAGCTGACTGCGAGCTGGAACTGGGCTTTTATCACCGAATTCAACAGCCTCTTCAACTACCTCGTCAATCTTCTTCTCTATGGCCTTTAGCTCGGCTTCATTTACCAAATTGTTTTCTATCATGTACTTCTTCAATGCAGTAATGGGGTCTCTTGTGGCATAGTGAGCCTTCTCAGCTGCACAACATAAACAAATAATATTCTTAACTGCTGAATCCCATTGAAACGAAAAAATGCATATGAAATACAAATGCTTGATTATCCAAGTATCATGGACCGACTATGGTATTACTCGTCCTTGAAATTCACTAGAAGCCGGACATAGACAGGTTTGTCAAGTACAACTCATAATTTAGAACCAAATAATTGGCTTTTCAGATATGATTGACACAACCTTGGTTTAAAAACCATGGGATCTTAGGATGCCAACATATGTTAATGCATTGTCATTTTACATGAACCCAAAAGAAAAATAAAAGTTCAACAAATCATTATATACTTGAAGCTAAGACCTGCCAGACAATTGTCTTCAAAAAAAAATAATGTGTTTCTGATTCATCACGAGTCCCAGAAATGTTCTTCCCGCGGTTTTGTCCGGATAAGTAAATTATATGATTCATGCAACTATCCATCATAAAAACTACTTTTGGATGCACACACAAACACATTTCATTTTTCTTCAAGAATTTGGATCATATAGTGTCATGTCATTCAACTGGATGGTTAATCAAGTTACTATACAAGCTTATGGTTCAAACCAAAAGCAGAAGTAGAAAATGAGTCAAGTTTATCAAGCATTCAAAAATAAAACAAATATGAATAAGGATGAGAATAATAAAAGTGATTCAAAATGGTAACCTGGGTCACGGAGCTCATCGGGATCAGCCAAAGAGTGTCCTCTGAACCTATAAGTTTCACATTCGACCAATGTTGGACCCTCGCCTCCTCTAGCCCTGCCAATAGCCTCCTTTGCAACCTCCCTCACCTTCAACACATCCATGCCATCAACATGGATCCCAGGCATTCCAAATGCAGGTCCTTTCTTCCAAATTTGAGGATCAGAGGTGGACCTCAAATGAGACATACCTATCGCCCACAAATTGTTCTCAACAACAAACACAATGGGAAGCTTCCACAATGCGGCCATGTTCAAGCATTCAAAGAACTGGCCATTGTTGCAAGTACCATCTCCAAAGAATGCCAACGTCACGTCATCGCAATCTTCCTTCAAAACCTCCCTCTTGTACTTGCTAGTGAATGCAGCTCCCGTTGCTACGGGAATGCCTTCACCAATAAAAGCAAAGCCACCAAGCATGTTGTGCTCCTTGGAGAACATGTGCATCGACCCACCCTGGCCTCTACAGCAACCGGTAGTCTTGCCAAATAGCTCGCTCATCACAGCCCGAGCTGAGACCCCTTTGCTCAATGCATGTACATGGTCGCGGTAAGTACTGACCACACAATCTTTTTTTGTCAAGAGCTTGATGAATCCAGTAGATACAGCTTCTTGGCCATTATATAAATGAACAAATCCAAACATTTTGCCACGGTAATACATCTGGGCACACATATCCTCAAATGCCCTTCCAAGAATCATGTCCTCATACAATTCCAACCCCTCTTCTTTTGTAATCAACTGCATGAGAAAAGATAAATAGTGATCTATAGTTAAATTTTCAAAGCCTTGCAAACATTCCCTAATTTAGCAAATAATAATACACAAGCCGCGATCAAATCATTATAAGCTAAAAATCACGTGCGTAAAAAAGGTGGAAACAGAAGACAATTCAAGGGGGGAAAAACAACTTTAAACTTTTCTATCCCATACACTAACAAGAGCAAACAAGACATATTAATCAAAACCAGCTAGAAAAGATGACGAGAACATCAGCATGCTCAAAAAAACAAACTTCGGAAGTAACGAAGACATGAACAAGATACCAGATTGGGGGTCGACAGAGGGGCGTTCTTAAGCTTCTTCTCCTTCACAACATCAGAGGATACTGCCACTACGGTGGCTGATCGGCGCCTAGGAGACGAAATGGTCTGGCTAACAGGAAACAGGTTGTCGGGGTGAGATGTAAATCCAAGAAAAGATGATGGGCTTATGATTTTACGGGTAGAATGCGACTTCCGGGCAGATCTAGCAGAATTGATGGAGGGAGGCTGAACGATCTTGCCTGCTGCAGAACAAGCCATTTTGCGTGAGAAAAAAAACAACACAACACAATGGGTGCTCGAATTTCAGCGGAAATGGAGAAACAAGAATTGAATGAAGGGAAATTATAGAGGGGGAAGGGGAAAATTGGCGGAGAAAACGAGAATGCGTGGATTGAATCGTCTAGATTTGTTTTTGTGTTGATTCGGGTTTGTTTTCTTGTAAGTGACGATGAGGATGGGGTGGCCATCAAACCGGTCTTTTCAAACCCCAACCTCAATTTTTTTTTTTTTAACCATTAATTGGATTTGATGACTAATTAATAAATTTTAAATTTGTTATTTAGTGTCTACCAATTTCATTGTTACACTAAATTTCCAATGGTTTATAATTTATTATTATGTTTGGTATTCAGTTATGTATTTTTTTTTTTTAAATGAACTCAATTATTTGTTGGGTTAATCGTGCTTGAGTGAAAGTAGTTTTGGTATGAGTGGTATTTTGAGAAGCTGTCGTTAGTAGGCTGCATCAAATTACTGAAGTTGTATGATCTGATTGGCTATGTAAGCCGTAAAAGAAAAGCTTTAAATCTCATTGGAGTGATACTAATATCTGATAAACACAACGCAAGTAACAAGAAATGACGAGACTAATATTGTAAGTTTTTATCCAAAGTAAGACACCTTTCTAAGGACGTGGGCCTAGCAACTAGTCTGATTGACACTCAAGTAGGTGCAACGTATCATGTCCACACATCACTTGGTATGACTGTATGAGACTCTGCGTTACAACATGAACACAAGTTTAATTAAATAAATTGGTCCATCTACTAACAACTATAGTTGGTTTGGGAGGGGTTGATCCTAACATGATTTTTATGTGAAAACAAATTTTATGCATTTTTTTGACTCAATTATTTTGTTTTCAACTATTTTTTTATATAAATTTAGTAATGTTATATTAGTTGAATTATTCTCTATGTAAAATGGTTACACAAGGAATTACAAAACTATCTCAAATACATTAGTAGCAAGATCTTTTCATTGAATTTTTTTTTTAATTTTAAAATTAACACGAAATTGTAATGTGATTTTCATTTTACATCTAACATAAGTTTAGTTTTATCAAAATATGTCTGCTTGTTCGGTGTAGATTTTAAAAATAATGATAATTGTTAATTTGATTAGCTTACAGTGGACTTAATTAATTCAATTTTATGATTTTTTTTAAAAGAATAATTCTGTGAAATTCCAGTTTGATTTTGTGAAATCCAGTTCAATTTGATTCAAATCGATTAAGTGAGCTAGATGCTATCATTAAAGAGTTCTGCTAGTAATGTTTTTATATTTATCTCGAATTTAAGAGTTAGGATTCTAAATATATAAAAATTTTGTTTCTATTAAAAATATATGCAAACTAAATTTCAGTTTTGAAAGTTGAACGTTAAATTAATTTTACTTAAAATATTATAATTCATACATTAATTTTAACATAGACACCAATCTTTTTCAATCAATTAATATTTTATTCACATAATCTCTTGAATATTTTATCGTTTTCAGCGATTAATCTTATTTTCATCGTTCAAAATGAAAATTTTATTTTATATCTCCTACTTATAAATTTGTTAACAAAAAATTGATTGTCTAGAAGAATTTTTCAAATATTAGAACAATTCAATATTTATTTATTAGTATCTTAGAACAACTAAATCACGGATTCAATTGATGCTGAACAATGTTATGAAAAACCTAACGAAATATTAACCATTTGGACATCAAATTAAGCATTTCTAGAACAGAAAACCGAGAAACAAAATCAAAATATTGTAAACCGAATCGTTCAATGCACAAACCTAAAATCCAGTAGAGACATCCCTGATTAAAAATAATAATAATAATAACAAGAAGAAGAAGAAAGGCCTATCAACCCAAAAGCCTAATAAAACTTGACCCTACTCGTAGACCCAAAGAGCCTGTTTCAAGATTCATTCGATGATACAACGGGGCATTACCCTCACAAGGGCAAACGTATTTTTTCATGTGGACTCACTAGCAGTAGTGGTTGTCTCAGCTGTAAACAAAACATATAGACCAATGCTGAGCAGCAAAATAATGGGCCAGTTGAGACAATAATCGAACCGGGCGGCCGGCATAGACAACTTTGAACATGGACTTATGCATCCAATGACTGCAACTATATAGAGTTTGCTTCTGATGTAGGACAGTTATTCAATTCATTACACCGTTAAAGGGCTCAGCTGACAAAGGGGTCTATGAAACAAACACCAGCATCTCATTCATCACATGGATAACTACTAAATAAAACAGCAAAAATGCACCATATAAATGGGGTTATCTGTGAAAGAATAAAATTAACCTGAACCTCCAAATGTAACTGAAGGCATGGGTCTGGGCGATATAGAGACGCAAACACAATTTTCTTCAGAAAATAAAACACATATATCCTAATGGGCTGGAGCAGGGATACTGCTTCCAAAACCCATTTTTTGCCCCAGCAAAGCAAGTTGCTCGACAAACTCAGCTCCCGTGAGAATCTCAGTTGATCCATACAAAACATGCTTTACAGGTTGCTGGCGGCGTGCAAATTCTTGTAAACTCCCATACTCTACATAATTTCCACCACCAATCATGAATACGATAGCATCTTTGAATGGACCTCTTAGGAGGCTGCCGCTTGACCCTGATTTGGGAGCACGGGGATCAAACACAAGATAAGATTCAATTTCAGGATTTGGTTTCCCCTCCATTACTGCCTCGACTGTTCTTGTCAGAGCCAATTGATGATCGCTAGACAACAAATTTTTCACTCCAGCAGTTACTGCACTAATTGACTGCCCATAGAGTTTTTCGGCCCAATCAACAATATTACTCTTACTGGCAGAATTAGCTGAGGCCAATGAAACATTTAATGCTTTTATCTTCTTAACATACTGAAAAGCACTAGAATCAACCTCAGACTCTCTCAGTGCCGCTTCCACAGCTTCAACTTCTGATTGAGGGGTATTTTCCGTTGAAATAAGATACATGATAGCAAATCGCAATTTGTCCATGTTAGTACCTTTGCTCTTGAGCAATGCAAGAAGGTCATTCCGGTCGATTGCACCTCGGACCATCATTTCACTCTCCTTTTTAGCATAAGAATCAAGAGACCTCTCCTTGATCTCACCCAACAACGAAGTAGCAATATTAGTGTGCTTGTCGATAACTTGCTTCCGGTCAGTCAATTCAGGGAGTGAATTTACGGCATTCATCAGATGCTTGGTGTTTCCAATCAAATCTGTCCCATCAAATTCAGTCCCATCTCCGCCACCTGTACGCCTATTTACCTCCTCAACATCTTTCTTATATTTGCTTAATTGCGTCTCGATTTCCACGGCCACTTCTGGAAACTCTAACGACCAATTAGCCGTCCAGAATGGATCCGAGTGATCTAATTCATATGTTTTCATTCCCCCTTTCTCCCCTTTTACATTTAATCTATTCAGCCTCAAACCAAGCACATCATGAACGAGTGGCTTATACCTAAAATCATGTTGTATAGCCGCAGATAGCTCCAAATTCCTATCGAATAAACATAAAATAGGCCTCTGAAATGAGCTAGTAAAGTTACCACCCTCGGTGAACAAATTGTTCTTTGCCAACAAATGGTCTCGCAATCTCTGATCCAGTAAGGATGCAACCATCTCAGCTGGCCCACCACGGGGACAGGTAATAACTGGCACAACTGCAAGTGTCGCCAAAACACAGAACAGCCCTGCTACAATCTTTTCTATTGTTTCCTCGATCTCTTTATCTCCAGCTGACGGATCATTTAACTGAACATAACAATTCTTGTTGGCGAGAGAAAATAAGTTATCCTCTAGGGTTACAAACTCCAAATACTGGTCATGCACCTTCGAAATTCTCTGAATTGAATCAGATTGAGTTGTTCCTGAGGCAAACCAAAGAACCGCAAATTAGGTTCTCCCCTTATTCCAGGTCAAGCATAGTGCCATATAACACGCAACCAATGTTTTACCCGTAGAAGAAGATCTTAAAATGTACATTTACCATTGCTATTTAAATCAGGAAGAGCTACAACTGGAATTCAACAACTTCTAATCAACCAAATCAAAGAAAAATCTCTACTTCTGAGTTCAACTTTCCCCCGGTCCATTAGAGTCTAAGAAACAGACAGACCAAGATCAAACCAATATGTCAACCACGAGATCGATTAGATCACAATCAACAAACTAATTTACACCTTCCTCATTGAATCACATTTCTCCTAAATCCAAAGTCCAACCAAATTCAAAACCAACAAAGCATTACCAAAAAAAATAATAATCAATTAATCGATCAAATAGATAACCAAAACAAGGATCTAACCAGTAGCAAGGTCCTCGAGCAGGGGCCTGGGGATCGAGGATGAGAAATTGAGGTGGAATGCATCGTAAAGCCCTCTGGAGGCGTCGGCGACCACACGTTGAATGTTATGAGGCGTCGGCTGAAGGAAGTACACCGCGGGGACATCGTGCACCGGGTTCCGATCCTTGTCGAGGAGGAAGTAGAGGGTGACGCCATGCTTGCGAAGGTCCTTGACATGGATGATGGGCGAAAGTATGTCTTGGCAAAACCTGTCGTAGATCAGGATCTTGTACACCTCCTCGTTAGCGGTTCCACCGGCGTTGCTCACCGCTTGGTTCAGATTCAACATCCGGATGATGCACTCTGGAAAAATCATCACATTTCATCACTGGATCGAGGAAATTCCAGTAAAATCCAAAGCTCAAACGCAGAGTGAGGGTTTACCTGTTTGCTTCCGACGGAGATTTAGCGCCATTGGATCTACGGGTTTGGCAGCGAGCAATGAATTTAGCTCGAAAGGGAGCAAGAGCAACTATCCCCCAAGTTTTTTGCTATTTTTTTTTTAACCGACTCATAATTCATTTTTCTGCGACCATGACATGGAATTCCTCGTCAATTATGTATCAGTTTTTTTTTATTTATAATATATGTCGTCATTTTTCGATGATAAATCGTTTTTTATTAGTTCTCAGTAATATATTCAAGAAATGAAATTTAGAGCTTGCATTGCATGTATCATAAATAAAATTTTCTTCTAGTTAAAACAATTAATATTCAAAGTATTTATCACATTATCAATAGTAACATTCAAATAAAAGATGAACATAAATAAATTACTATAATTTAGACTAGTTACGGGAAATCAATAGCACCCGCGGTTACAAAAACTTGCAAGAGAACTATAGAATTACTAGTTATTCATTTTATCTATTTTTTTTGGTGAGGATTGGGTGTAAAAATTCGTTTAAATATATACAAAAAAAAAAAGGTTTATTTGATTTTTCTTATATTGCAATAAGAAGAGTGATAGGGATGTTCATATACATATACATATATACAAATATTTTCAAGTGCCCTTTGCATGAGATATGGATGTATTGTAAGGGATTTTTCAGGTTCAGTTATTGATGATATGTAATTATGTATGGTAGCTTTCTTGGAGGTTATCACCCATCAACTCCGGAGGCTTTTTGTATTTGAGAGGCTGGCTAAAAAACATCAATCTCACGAATATAATTCTCGAGTCGGATGCATTGGTGGTTATTGATGCCATAAAATAAGTCATCGTCGATGGTTGCCTCGAGTATCTGTTTGATTGTGGAAGATTATAGATTCCTTGCTTTAGAACAATCTTTTTTTATCTATTTTTTTTTTAATCTTTTGTCCGGAGATTAGCAAACCAAACGGTTGATTTGTTAGCTAAGACGGCTGATTCTTTGACTCGTTGTAAAGAACGGGTTCCGCCATCACCTTCTTTAATATCTAATGTAATTTTAATGACTTATTACAATGTATCAGGTTTTTATTCGAAAACACAAGATCGGGATGGGTAGCTGAAACCGAAAGTTTACATACATGTACAAGCAATTGAATCGAAAACTACGGATACAAAGATTAACACGATTGATCCTACTATGCTCATTTGAAAGAAGGTACTTCACATGAACATGTTGGCATAATTAGCACGTCGCCCGTTTGACCATGAACTGAGAAAGAACTGTAATAATAATAATACTAAATTATAATATAATATTATATTATAATAATAAAATGCACGATGCGTTAGTAATTAGTAAGTATGAAAAATAGGCATATTTTTGCCTGCAGTTGCAACAAACCAAGCTTGATACAGAATCACAGATGCATCGAGAATCAGATTGAGCCAGTTATAGAAGCATCACCGCGGCCATAAAATATCGAAAAAAGCATAAACAAGAGAAATAACCAAGAAATCCTAAATAGCCGTCAGCCAAGTCGCAACTTCAACACACAACTATAAAGAGCTGATAAGAAATCTTTTATTTCTTCCATTACACATCATTTACGAATTCAAAAAAATTTCCCAATCAACAAATGATAATACGCGAAAACTAATACCCAATCTCACAGGGAGCGTGAAATGTTCTTCCGCGGCAGATTGCCTCCAGATTCTCCCCAGCATATGAGCATAGAGGTGAAACTTCCACACCTGATCCAATAACAATTGATTTGACCAATTTCCCCCCTTAAATTTATGTATGTATATATATATATATATATATAAATCAAGAAAAATACCAGTCGCATATAGGGGAACGGAATGAGTCAAGAAGCCACCGGCAGCAACCACCCAACGGGTGTGCAAACGAAGAACAAGCAGTCGAGCACTGTCTGGAGTATCGAAATTTGATCCATTTGCATTTTTCACCGGTGCAAATTCTTCTTCACGCGGCACCTATATCATGGTAAGGACGGTATCAAAGAACATTCTTGAATTGTAGCAAAACGCAACAAATAGTACCTCAAAAAGTGCAGTAGAAGGAGCATAAGGAAAGGCGTCAAATATAAATTGCTCTAGCTTATATCCATTGACATGTCCGTGAATAGAAGGAATATTCTTCTCTGCTAAATGATAGCTGCAATCAGGAGAAAAAAGATGACCAAAGTATCATTCCAATGATGATGTCATAAGCAAGCATATGTATCAACGTATGCACGCGTGCGGCCGTAAAGAGAGAGGCGTGCTACTCACACGCTGTCTTTCTCGAGGCCATCAGCAACTTGGTTTAAAAAGTCTAAAGTGAACATATGTAGACAAACCTGAAAATGTAGGAAAATAGGAAAGCAATTAAATTTGAACGACTAGAAGAAATAAATGTTACAAGCATTTACCAACACAAGAACAATGTAAACTTCGTTGATTACAGTGCCAATTATAATGCCAAACGATCAAAAGCTGATTGCAAAATATTTGCTATTTTTCATTCATTCAGATTTTGAACTAGATCATGCCACGAAATATACATGCAAATGGATTCTGCAAACTTGAATCAGGTAGAAAACAGGCAAAGGAAGAAGTTATTAGGTAACATTACGTTGGATCCCACTAGTTTAAATCTTCTAGTCTCCTAGAAGTACAAAGCAAAAAAGAAGAGTTCAACAATATTTGGCATCTTCTCCTCAAAGGAGAAGCTTTGATACTCATAGGATCACATGACCTTTGTAATGACAGAGCACTATCGACTTGCCAAAATTTCTATAATCAAAGGATTTGCCCATATATTTCGCTGCAGATATATCATTCACTTTATATACCTGCCTTGTGTTATAGATTCCATGCATCCATTCTTAAATAGGAAGGTCGAGTTTTTTTACAAATTTCTTATAATTGGAGGGCTAATGACAGAGGAGCTACATTTGGTAATTGTCCAGCAGCTAGAAAGGTAATCTATCCACTCTATGCATTTACAAGCAGAAAGAGATTCGAAAAAAAGAACATATGCTATCCGCTATCGATATACGGGATAGCAATCAATGTGGGGCATGATGAAAATTAAGTAACGGAAAATTATTTTGCTTTAGAACATAATTTCTCAAGGCTTTAACAATACTCCAGAAGGCTGCACCATGAATCCTTGAAAGTTGGCTAGTTTCTCATGTAACAACTTTTTGAGGCCAGACATATCCATATACATGCATAGAGTCATGTATAAGTTCGTAGATTTCAATAATAATTTTTGGGACACAATTGAAGACAATACATTAAGAAATCACTGGGAAAAGAAAATCAGGGAAGGACAATACATTACTCCAACAAAAGCGAAGGCGGCCTGTTTCCTGATTAATTGCACTAGCCAGTGATGGGTCCAATTCACTGTATTCAACAACAGATACTGGTCCACCTTTCCCTCGTCGCACAAAAACGCCGACCTTTTCTTGTGGGTATGCCTACAGACAATTAAATCAAAAGGCAAACATTAAACAATCAAGGGCAATTATAACCGAAAGAATTTCATGACAAATTTGAATTCTCAGTTCAGCAAGGTCAATCACAGTCTCAACTCTCGAAACCAAGGATGCAAACAAGAAGTCAGAAATGATATCACTAAACAAAGTTGATGGAATACCTAACTAATAATGGCACCTTTGCAGAAAGTTCGACTACAAGTCATAAATAACCATCTCTTCCTCGCATTGACAAATTTTAATGACAAATAACTCACACAAATAGAAAGCTTAAATACCTAACTGATGGAACAACTATTACGATGTGAACCATACAATCCCAATACTTTCATAACTGATATCACAAGCAACATTAGAACCTATAAATTGCATTCCATAAATAAGAAAAGGTGAAAACTACACACCTTCCTGACAACTTTTGCAGCAGCAGCGACACCTTTCTCAATAAAATAACCCAGGAAAGTTGGATCTGCAACACGAACCTGCTTGCAGGCCATTACCTTTATTTGTTACAAATACAATATGCCAGGTAAGAAAACGGGGAACAAATAAATGAAGAATAAACTCACTAAAGCATTATCAACTCCATAGCAGTCCAAGTATTTTATGCCTCTCGCAGCCATATCTTCCAACAGCCTTGAAGATTTCAAAGCTGCAAAGATTTTTCCCAATAAAAACAAAATTTTAAAGTATGAGTCCAAGGGTGATAATAACAAAGAAGAGGAAATAAATAGAGGGCAGCACAATCAAAATTCATCTTATTTTAATATATACCTGAATAAATTCCTCCATTTCCATCAGGGGACTTTGCTACCTGGCTTTTGAAAATTAGATTCTCATTATTACAACGTTCATAAATTATGCATACATAATTGAGATAACGGAAATATAAAACATAAAAACTATATAAATCACAATCTGTTCTTTTGGCAATCCTTTTGAATAAAACATAAGCTGACATATAATCCTTGCTTATCTGGTAGTAGCAGAATACAAAAGGTAATTTTTGTACAAATATATTGGCCGTCAAGCAAGTACATGCATTTGACAAGCCAATTAAATTCATGTAACCAAGAACAAACCCTACTTTGAATGGAGTTTCCATGATGAATCTACCATCTCTTGAGACACAAGGTATTGTACCCTGCTGGAAGAAGGTGACCTGTGTTCAAATTTGTCTTTCACCATGAGCCATAGTTGTCAGAAATAATACTAAGTGAAATGCGAAAGGCGAAAATGCCCTTACTTGATCAGCTTCAAGGCCAAAATATTTATGACTTTCAAAGAATTTGCGTGTGGGTTCATCGGTAAATGGACTTGTCATTATGTACCAATGTATAGGTGTAGAACTTACAGAACCTGAATGTACCAGTGTAATCAGGTTCACTAGCAAATGAGAAGGGTCCATGATATAAAAGATGAAACTAACCCTCGTTTACTGATTGAGCTGCCAATCTTTCAATACATAAAATTCGCTCAGCTTGCAGTTGGAAAAGTGATTTTCCAGATGGAAGTCCAATGTCTACAATAAGGATAAAAAACTGGAGGATCAAACAAATGTTCAAATAATAATAAGAGTAATTGAGTAAACATATCAATGAAAACGTTTTTATAATACTAGAGTATTTAACATGGTCAAACAAAATCGTGATGTTAAGAGCCAAAAACAATTCTTTGAATGCCGGGGAGTGGGCAGCCTTTGTATCTCCTTCAGCCCTTCTGAATTTGTCTCAGAAAGGAAGGCCTAAATTGTATGAAGTGTGAAATGGATTTGGAATGTAAAGGGTTTGACAGAATACAAACAAATAGTTATTACTTATTTTTCCATCCAACTCTAATTTAGAACATTTCTGCACATAAAATAAACAATATTACTACTTACTGAAACAACCCTTCGGTTCTGAACTTCCAAGGCGAGTTCCCTGCATGCAGAGACTCCAAACTAAGTATTTATGGAAACATTCAAGAATCATTTAAGCAGGCTGCATCCCAAAATCCCAAAAATAAGGATAATTAATTATTGATAGAACTAGCTTCGTGTATGTGTCACGTGCAGGAATTCGTGATCTACTTGACTGAAGATAGACGTGTGCAGTAATAAACTTATCAATTTATTTCAGACCAGAATAGCATGTCATAGTTTACAATTAACCAGTTGCAGTATAGTTCTAAGTTAACTACTCATCTTTGTGAAATACTTTGCTAGGTTCAAGAAGCACCAATTGTTTTATCTCATATTATCCATCACTAACCTCTTTTCAACTTTTGGGTAAATGAGTACTAATTAAAGAAACAAGAGTTAATATCCCGCAAAAAATAGATAGTTTATGTAATCCACTATTCATTGAGGCAAAAAACCTAACTTTTCTAGTAATTTTTACCACTAAATCAATAATTCTCATTAGTCTGCCTACGCACATTCGTGAACACCAAAAGTGGCACCTGGACATTTATTTTTCCTTGACACCTTCACACCATCTTCTTTCCAAACACGATTACAAGTTTATGATTATAACGGTACCTGTCCTCCCGATAAAAGTAGCACGCCCAACTTTCCATTTGAGATGGCCTTTACACCAGTCTTCCACCACCTCTCTCTTTCTTCCATCGTTCGCTTCTCCACAGTAGACACGGTGCTCTCAGGAAGGAGCTCTACTGGTGCCGCCGGAATCCCTAAAAATATCAAGTAATCCGGTCACTTAACCGTACAAAAATCCTTCCTTAGTCATGCCAAAGTGAGAGGATGCTAAAAGAAACCCAACCCCGAGAGCGAAAGGAACATCGAACGATCCGATCGATTCTTGGAAGATCCACACTCTGCAACAGCTTATAAAAGAACCATAATAAACACAAGAACGAATTAAGTAAATCAAGAAAATCAAGCTGGTTTTTTTAAGCCCGGAAGTGTGTTTTATCCAATGATCATAAAACAACGGCGAATGATTCACCAACCACACATTCACACGAAAAAAAAAATGGCTGAAAAATCTGACAGAAATGAATACGGAGGGATGGAAATTGAGCAACGACCTGTATGTCCTGGACGAGGAGGAGGCGTTCTTCAGGGGAGAGCTCATCCCAGAAGGCAAAAACGTCTTCTTGGCCGTAATCTTTGAGCCTCTCGCGCAGCTGCAGCGGCGGCTGCGGGGAGGAATAATCGGTGGTGACGGGTTCCTTCATCGCTGTAGGGGTGGGTAGATCTACCAACACTGTCTGGAGGGAGTAAGGGGCACTTGGTTTCAATATCGTGGCATCTACGTTAAACTCATGTCGGGCGCACTCTCTTGCTATATAGATTCTATATTTACAGCTGCCAAAAAAAACTTTTCACTAAAATATTATTATTTTTTATTTTATTACTTATTTATAAAATTAATTTTATCGAATTCAACAAAAGTCATTATTTTATAAAATTTTAAAAAATAATTCTAAAAATATATATAATTTTTTACCAATTCAACAAAAATAATAATCGTTTATTTTTTTATAATAAATATATTTTAAAAAATTTTAAATTAAACTTTCATAAATCATAAATATAATATTATTATTATTATTATTATTATTATATGTAATAATTAATATTTACATAATAACGAAATCTCACTTATATAATTCTATATAATTTAAATTTGAATTTTTAATTGTACGAAATTTAAATATACTTACTACAAAAATAAACTTTCAAAAATCATAAATATAATATTATTATTATTATTATTATATGTAATAATTAATATTTACATAATAACGAAATCTCACTTATATAATTCTATATAATTTAAATTTGAATTTTTAATTGTACGAAATTTAAATATACTTACTACAAAAATAAAAATTATTTTTAAAACTCAATGTTTTACAAAATAATTATTACATGTTAAAAATTTATTATACAATATACAATAATTCTTTTCAAGCGTACAATATATAAAAATATGTTAAATATTTCTTAATCCTATAAATACGTACAAATTTTTTAAAAAAAATTTCTCAAACGAAAACTCGAATAAATCAATAGAAACTAACCCGAACTCAACTAACTCGATCAATCCAAACCTGCATAATTTTATTTTTTATTTTGTTTTTTTAACAATATATTAATAATTACATATAATAATAATAATAATAATAATAATAATAATATTTTAATTTAAATACATATTAATAAAATCTCGTTTATATATGATTTTTGAAAGTTTAATTTTAAAAATTTTTAAATATATTTATTATAAAAAATAAACAATTATTATTTTTGTTAAACTCGGTAAAAAATTATATATATTTTCATAATAAATTTTTAAAATTTCATAAAATAATTTCTTTTGTTGAACTCGATAAAATTAATTCTATAAGTAAGTAATAAAATAAAAAATAATAATATTTTAGTGAAAAGTTTTTTTGAGCAAAACAAAGAATTGTAGGTTGAAAAAAATGAAATTTTAAAAAAAATTTGATATATTTTTCTAATTTAATAAGACGTGTAATTCTCTATATAAAATTCTATGTACAAATAGCATTACCCATATATTATTAGGAGGAATTGTGACTACATTAAAATCACCAATTTGGTAAATTCAAACCTAAAGTTTTGCAGTCATTTATGATTAATCTAAGTCGGAGAGTTCGAGATTGAGTATTTTGAGCACCGACAATCACATTTCATCGTGTCACGTTGTAAACTTGCAATCTTTTAACCCAACAGAAAGACACAGGAGCGTAACATTGTAAAATTCCAATCTTTTGACCCAACTGGATGACACATTAATTCTCAATATTTCTGTCTATGCTGAAGTGTAGTTTCTGATTTCTGTTTGAATGTACTAAAACGTCATCTTATATTTTATTATAATTTGATTCATTTAATCAAATCTAAAACTTAAACGACAATAAATATGACCAAATAATTTATAATGTGCATATATGCTCGTGTACGTGAATGTGTAATACATTTAATAGGGGTGTGCAATCCGTCCGTTTGGTCGAATTAACCGAATTTATTTTAGGGAAACCAAACCGACCGAATTTATTTGAATAACCCAAAAAAACGAACCGATTTGAAAATCGGTTAATTCTGTAGGTCACCGAATTAACCGAAATATAAATGAAAAATTGGTGCTGGAAATTGGAGGTCTATGCCGATCGAATGAAGGTTCTTTTCAAGATTCAGCATGCTCATCCATTTCAGTAGTTAGGTGATTCTCTCTCAAGTATGCGGTCAGCACCTTTGCAAGAAACATAGATATGAACAATTACGAAAAAAATCAGCAACAAACGCAATTATTGCAAGAAATCTCGAACTCTATAATTAGAAACATAGAAATGCAGAAATTTTCTTATAACCTTAGGTTGTTAGAAAAATTTTACCCATTACCATGATTCCACAAATAAACTACCGAATACTGACTATGGAAATGAATTATTTACCTGATTACGTCCTTGCACGAAAAGGTTTTTCAAAGATTAGGGATTTTTGGTTGATGGTTATTCGAACATCTGAAGATCTCGCTTTCAAAAAAAAAAAAAAATCATGTGAAGTTCTCTCTTCAAAGTTCGAATTACGGCGGCAGTGAATTAGGGCAGAACTCGGGAAATTGAATATTAATTTGGACCTTCTGGTTGATATTTTGGGTAAAAAATTAGCCCATAAATGACATGTTGGGCCAAGAATGGGTACCTAAAATATATAAATCAGCCCATATATAACTTAATTAAATACTTAATTATTATATGTTGTAATATTTCGGTTATTTTGGTTAAACCGAATTGTGCTAAATGAAAACCGTAGCCGAACCCATTTAACCGATTTTTTATATTTTCAAAACCGAATTACCGAACCTACCGAACCGAATTTCCAAATATTATCGGTTCGGTCGATCTTTTCGGTTTAACCGAATAATTGCACACCCCTATAATACATAGAGTAATTTGGATTCATCTCCCCTACACTTTGTTTTTGGCATTTATCTCTCTGGAATATTATAATTTTTACACTTGATAAGAGATCTGATTGTCAAATGAAATACATAAAGTGTACGAGCGATGTATGTAATGACTCTTAATATTTATACACAAGTGTTTTGGTAGACAAGTTTCTTTTTATAATTTTATTATTATCAATTATCGATAAAGCAAAAGTTCAATTTAATAACTATTTTTTAATAAGTTCTTATGTGTTTCCATAAATGTTATTTATTCCGAATACTTACTACTTGAACAATATTCTACACTTTTCACTTTCAACATTCTACTTTCCACTATCGAGAATGTCTTTTGTTATCCATACATGGAAATTCGAAAACATTTTAATTTTGTGATAATTGCATACATTACCCCTATGAAATCATGAGATTGTTTAAAATCCTTGTGAAAAAACAATAATCTATTAGCTCCTTTTGTTTTTAAATTTTGAACACATACGTTCCAATGTTTTTTAAAATTTTGAGCACACAACCCCTTGTTTATACGTGTTTCAAAGGATATGTGTGCTCATATTTTGAAAAGAGATTAATAGTCATAGGGGATTTTCGAAAATCTCATTATTTCACAAGGCTAGTGTATGCATTATCTCTTTTAATTTTCTTGCAGTTTCGAAAGTCGATCTCGTGAGTTTAATTTGTTGTCCAATTCATTGTAATCTTTACTCTTGAATTTTGGTGGTAGAAAATGGCATTGCGATGTGTATCTCTCTATAATTTAATTATTTGCACCCAGTTTAAATGCCGATGAGGATTTGATCTCAAAAGTTCATTTATTGTCATATATACTAATCAATGCACGTATTCTTAAATTTTATATTACATTTACATTTGTGCGTCACATTATTTATATAAAAATATATCAATTATAAATTCATTTTATGAAAATACATTCGAGTAACTGTTGCAAATAGAAATGAACGTTGATATGAAAATACATACGAGTAACTGTCGCAAATAAAATAAAAATGAACGTTGGTATGAAAATACATACGAGTAACTGTCGCAAATAGAAATGAACGTTGGTATTTATCTTTAGTGATTCCATAAATGAAGAATACCAATATAAATGTTACTATCATTGGAGAGATTAAAAATAATCATAGATGTTCATGCAATATATATGGATGATAAACAAATTAAAATAAGTTACGAAAAAAATAGAAACCCCTCGGTATATAATAATATACTAGTTAGTTACACACACAATGTGTGTGTTTTGTTAATGTATATATTTTTAAATTACTATTTTAGAAGATAAAATATATGTAATAATTATTATTCTTATTTAAAAAAATTATTATTATTTAAAAAAAACAAACTCAAACAATTTAAAACACGGTGGGAGTTACCTTCAAAATCTGAAAATAATTTGAAAGTAATTGAAATTATTGAATTGTACATTTGATTTTTAAAAATTATTTTATTAGATGTAGGGTTATTTTTGAAAGTTCACATAAAAAATACCAAAAATAGTTATTATAAAATGTTCATACTTTATAATAGTAATAGATAATATAAAATAATAAGTGCACATCTAACGCTAACCGTTTTTATTGTATCAAATAACAACAAAATTTATCTACACCTTTCTATAACATCATTATCTCTTTTTCTCTTTATATTCTTTTTCAAATTTCATCATTTATACGTTTTTATTAAATTAATTTATCTTCATCTTTCTCTAACATCATTATCCCTTTTTCTCTTTATATTCTTTTTCAAATTTCATCATTTATCCGTTTTTATTAAATTATCCAAATGCATTTTTAAAATTTCTTTCTATTTTTTAAAAACTCACATATTTTTTTTTCTCTTTTTATAATTTTTTACGTTTTTTCTCGAATAATTAAATTGTCGAGCACTCGAAAATCACGTGTCACGGTTGCCAAAAATATAATTAAAATTCAGCTTAAGGCATAAATACCTCTAGCCAAGAAACAACAACTCTCAGAGAATGTGATTCGACTGGGATAATATGGATACATGGAGTAAATCACGCTCGTTGTGGCAATAGGCATACTCGTTGCTGCAAATGAGCGTTGTTTCTCTCGGCATCGCAGAACCTAGCCATTTGCAAGAATTCCTCGACAGAATATGTGCATGCACTGCAGTACTTGTTGAGCATCCAGCCGAAAGCACGAGCAAATCGATACACAAGTTGATTCACATGGGCCATTCAAAATTGTCTTTAATTCTGCATTCCACTAAATAGATTTCATAGGACATCCTCCAACTCATCCGGTACATGTAATTTCTCAATGGCAGCCTGAGAGATGACAAAGTGAAGTGGACATTACATAATAGAATTATCAGGTATTGGGTCACGAATTTCAAATCTTCTGATACGTTTAGTGATAGACCGGCTACAAGTCATACGCCGACTAAATATACACCATGATCAATAATAAAACAAAACAGTCAAATCCAAATCATTCTGAGTTGTAGCACAAATAAAAGGCCTTAATATGCAGTTCTACCCTTAAAGGTGTAGAGGAAAATTTATTTTGTAAACCGCGTCGCTGCAATAGTTCCAAAGTTAATGTAAAAGGATCTTCCTTTTTTAGGACTTCTGGATAAATCAATTAATCTTAGCAATATTCATCAAGCTAGTGGCAAAAAAGTTTAATGCAATACGCTTAGCAAGATTCCATCTTGATAAGAAAATGTTACCTTAATGGCAGCAACATCAGTTGCAGAAGGTTTCAAATCCAATGCAAGTCCAAAATGAAGCATGGCTTTGTCGTGCATATTTCGCCGTTTGTATATCCTGCCCATTAATGCATAAACACTGCTCTCGCATGGAGCATACTCTTTGAGCTCCTCAAGCACTGCTAAAGCCCCATCAAGATTTTCCATGCTTATTAATATGTTGGCCTTCTGATAAAGTGGAAGAGGGTTCTTCGTATCAGCTAAAATAGCTCTTTCCATCATTTCCAGTGCTTCATTATTTTTCTGTTGAGATAGAGGGATTAGTTCATTGTTAATAATGAAACAAACTAATATGAATAGGAAGTCCACCCTATGTTTGATTTCACCTTCAGAGCATGCAAAGCAGTCCCAAGATATGACATTATTACAGAGGAAAGCGGATTGATTCGGAAAGCCATCCGAAAGTTATGCTCTGAAAACTCAAACTTCTCTTGTCTAAGATAGATCATTCCAAGACCATACCAGGCATTATAGTGCCTGGAATCTACCATAAGGGCGTTCTGATAGCTCTTGATACCATTTTCAAAATCCTCTAGGGAAACATATCTGTTAAGATGTAAAGATTTAATTATTAAAATAAATTTCAGAAGGAAATTACATCAGAAACAGGTGATAAAAATTGTGAACCATACTCGTGACCACAGAGGGTGTGGGCATAA
The DNA here is from genome assembly GCF_033568475.1 of Henckelia pumila. Classification (NCBI taxonomy): domain Eukaryota; kingdom Viridiplantae; phylum Streptophyta; class Magnoliopsida; order Lamiales; family Gesneriaceae; genus Henckelia; species Henckelia pumila. The sequence continues at coordinate 14,226,333 of NC_133121.1, forward strand.
GCAAATCTTGAATTTAACTGCACTGATCGCTGAAAATTTTTCAGGGCGGTTTCATGGTCTTTCTGTAAGCTATAGCAATTCCCCATAGCACACCTACGACATCATGTTATTCTAAAATCAGAACATATCTTACAGAAAATGTCAACAGTAACACTATGAATAAATCAATTTTACTTCATATTAGAATTGTTAAGCAAATATAATAAGAGTCAAATAAATAATTATGCAATGTGTCGGCAAGAAGCTAAAAATAACAGCTGATTCATCTGCAGTGCATATAGATACGCATAAATTATGTCTTATACTTCAAGAATAAGCCACTTAAAATTGAAGCATCTATGAAGTAAAGGTCGGAGCTAAAAGTTGCTAGTTTAGGTGGGATACCAGGATTGAGGAGCTAAACGATCAGTTGCTACAAGCTCCTGAGCCAGGTAACTCAACTTCATATCTTCCTTCAGATGCTGAAACATAGGGGTAAATTGATTCAGCAACATATAAAACATGTGGATTGGAGACACAAAATCAAATTGGAACGACCATCTTAACATCCAACACCATCATCAGACTGGAATACAATAATCAGAATGTTATACATAGTTGCCATTGAAAAACTTCCAGAAGTTTTTCATATCAGACTATGCTATTGTACATTAGATATGATTTTATATTTCAGAATGGTCTAGCGCATCAATTGATTGTGTGAGTATTAACTGTTGAAAGAAAAAAATTTACTTTCATCTTTAAAATGGATTTCAAAGGTCAAGGTTTAAGCAAAAGAAGAAACAATGCTTTATTTCTCAACTGAAGATTAACATAGAAGTCACAAAAATAAAGGTAGTATCTAGATCTGACAGCAATCACACGGTGTATTAAGGTTATCAATAGGATTGCCGATTGCATCAGGGAAACATTTGAACAAAAAGGATATAAAAGGAATGCACAAAAGTCATAATAAAAGAATGAGTATAATATTAGATGAGAAAGACCTCAACTTCAGATGGGTAGCCTTTTTTCCAGAAACTGCATGAGTGCTTGTATTGAGACATTAAAGTGAATGAATGAAATCTTGATAATTTATAAAAGCTTACATATAAAACTGTAGAATATATATCCATCCCCTCCAAACTGTAAGGGGAAGCAATACGTGCAAGACTGAAGGCTCTATCAGCTTCAAGATAATCAACCATTTCAAAGTATGCTTTTCCAACCTGTAATGGAGTAAGATCCTTAAATATGCCAAATTATCTGAAAAACCTGTAAGCATCCAATCTAAAGATGTGTTAGCACTAACGACAAATACAAAGACCTTGCTTGGTATCGTGGAGGAAAATTTTGGGGAAACGATTTTGGAGAATATTTGAGAAAATACATTGTGTGATTGGTTATATTGTGGAAGAAATTATTTATAGATTAGGTGTCAATTCAAATTCTATTCTGTCCATGATGCATAGCAATATAAAATTATTTGATTTACTGAACAATATTTTCAGGAGAATAGAAATGTCATTGAACGAAATATGGTTTAAGTAGCATAAAATATTAGTTTATAATGTTTCTGTGCAGCGCACATACGGTCAAAAAAATTCTGGCTTATGATCAAAGATTAAATGTGTTAGAACTACTTAAGCCGAGGAACAAAGTAGATTATTTGCCCATGAAATAATTGCAAAGTATTTTGATAGGTAAAACAAGCTAGAGTTTTCCAAAGAATGTACTGCACCATAAATGGCGATCACAATATAAAGTTTAACGAGATACCTGAGAAAGCACCCATCCTGTATTATAATGCTTTTGAGGAAGTTTGATATAGATATCAAGTGCATCCTATTTCGGAACAAGCGTGTTAATTATATGGTGTCATAAAATAATTGTTAAACCAGTTTTCCAAGGAATTCATCCACTACCTTGCATCGGGAGAGACAGGAAAGTCTGAAACCATCCCCAAGAAGCCTCAAAATGACCAATATTTCAGAAGCACCATCATTGTATCTTGAGCTGCTCGAAACAGCAGCACCTGATGACCTTGATAACCCTTCTTCTTCAAGCAATCTATTATCAACAGATGGGGAAGAATTTGAAGCTGGGATACCTGCTCTAGAATCATCATGTACGTCATGGTGAATCCCTAAGAATGTAAGATTCTTTTAGTTTAATATCATCAAATTAAAATATCACAAATACCACGAAGTTTCTGCTTTAATTAAAATAATAATAATCTGAATCACACAATTTTATGTCATAATCATGCTTATAAGTATAACACAGTAAAAGCTAAATGCACCAGTAGCCAATATATTATCCCCAAAAGGAACTGTAAACAGATTCCAAATAAACAATAGATCAGGACCCATCCTTGCCGCTAGGAGTCCACCTTCGTCTGTTTCTTAGCTGAAGTGCAAGTGACATCCTTTACAAAGATGTCCAGGTTTTAATCTCAATTGAAACATTTCATTAATTGATTGAATTTTAGTGTTACCTCATATAAAAGAAAGGATACAAGCAGAGTGTGGCATATTAATTCAGGAGTAGCTAATATGAGTAAATCTCAACCGACCACCATAATCCACAGCCTAATTGCTCCATGTTAATGGAAAAACTCACAGAATCATTTAGTGAACTATGGATACAAATTAACCAATGCCCTGTGCTAAACAAATTCACTAACAAAAATAATTTTTTTGGAGGGAACTAACAAAAACCACTTTACAAAAGTAAAACATCAAACTTCAATCACCTTCGTCGACATTCTCATTTGTCCAAGATTGCCCTTTTCGGTATGTCAAAGACCGTGATGCCACAGAGATTAACTTAGAACCTCCAAGAAATTTAGAAGAGTGATTTGTTCCATTGCCAGAGACTGACAAATAAGAGTTTGTGTTGACCACAGATTCTCCAGCAAGTCTCATGCTTCGTCGTTGTCCAGAATCAGAAAACAGCCGCTCGGAGACCTAAACAGGAATTAACTCTCAGCACATAAAAAAAGGAAAAAGAGAAAAGTATGACCAATGAATCATAATTTCAAGAAGATCCCTAGCAGAAAGTAGTGCTTATCGATATTAATGGTTCTGAACTTGTCACATAGACGAGGATAATTTATTTCAAAAGAATGCCAGCTGTTGAAAGTTTCATAAATCTAAAGAAACCATTCTGCGATGAGTAAAATATATTCATTTCAGCTTACGCACAAATGAATGAAACAATGAACAACAATAACTTTAATTGCAGAAATCAAAGGAAACATGGCATGGATGTAACATTTTAATTCTAAAAAAATGAAAGTAGGTAGCTGATAACTAGATCAACAAAGGTAAACACAAGATTACAAACAAGGATGGATGACTACTACGGAAAAAGGCATTCATCAAATAATATCATAAATAAACAAGAAGACCTTAAAATGTCTTAACCTTTCTTAATTTTCCCTCGTCCACGAATTTTCTCCTTGGGCCTGGAATAGTAGAGTTAACAGTTTGTCTTGGAGAATTATCAGCTACAAATGCTCTCATGTTGGGACCATTAAGTTGGGCATTTCTCAACAAAGGAGGTGGAGCAACACCTGATAACTACAAGGCATACCAGAATTCTGAGAGTAAAAGAAAGCATGAAAGCAGTCTTGAGAAATAGAAATGCCTAATTCATAAGTACCAGGAAAATATAAGCCGGGAAGCAAGGAGAATATGTAGTCAAAGTTAAGAATAACCATCGCCATTAAAAAAGTAAATAGGAATGTACAGGAACTAAAAAGGAACCACATATATAGCCCAATGGTAGGAGCAGAATGGTTAATTGTCAAACTATACATGCCTCGGCCAAAGTAACCAGATCGAAAAAGAACACAAAAAAATCACAAGACTAGGTTTGCTTATTTCATAGTGCAAAAATGTAACTTCATTTTGAAACTACGCACAAATGCAATGCTAACATTGTCTCAGTTTGATGATGAAACACCACAACCAGGTGCCAATGCAGTGCATGAGTACATTAGACAATTTTGATTAACAGGTGCCCCAAGACAAAAGTTATCAAAAATTAAAGTGGTGGGAATAGAGGGGGACTGGGAAGAGAAAAGTAACGCCTAAACCCTCCATTGAGATATGCAACAGATGACAGTTTGGAAAAACATATAAGCATCTCAATCCCCAATTTTTTAGTTTTCAAAATAAACAGAAATGGCAACTCCAGTATGTTAACTAAAGAACCATTATTTTGTAGATTTAAAGTTTAAAAGGGGATGATGCAATGAACAATTATCGTAAACTTTTAAGATAAAGAGGTCGGCACAATGGACTAAGATCGTATATATTTTACCCTCCAGAATGATACGATCATTTCCAAAGATTGACATGGTTCAAATATTTTTACTTTAACAATGACATGCGTAAAATGGCAAATGGGTAAAGTATTAACATTTTAGAGGGTGAGGCGACTGATACTTAAATCATTGAATGCTTCTTGAGGATCAGTGGCCTTGAACCATGCAGACCAAACACATTAAAGAACGATATTTCTGCAACCTTAGCCACCAAGTATTGGGACAGATGAAATTATTTAAACCTAGAGCATATTCAGGTAAAAGCAAACAACCATGCATTAGGCCCACAAACTAAGCTTTACTACTTTTGTAAATAGTCCCCTTTCGGGTAGGCAGGCAGGTGAGCTTGGCTTTTGAAACCTGGTAGCACAACATAATGCAAACCTTCGGTGAAACGCAGACCTGGGTGCATATCAAAACTCTCTAGCACGCATATGCAAAGGCTTCAAATGAAATGCAATTTGATCATCTTTTCGATTTGCTTTTCATACTACCGAATTTTAACATGCTATTATTTAATAATTTGAAAATCACATATTAGAAGCTACATGGCAATTTTGTACATACATTTACATTTAGAACTTATACGTTAGTATGCTCTGAGTTGACATGATGCATTCATCCCATGACACCTTGAGCCTACTCCATGGCCTTTGTGGTCGTGTACCATGTGTCTTTAATAAATGCAATCAACTATGATTAAGCCCAAAGGACAAAAAACAATAACATACTATACATGATTATACCTGTGACTGTGTAGCCATCGGAGAAGGTGTATTATAAAATGGTAAGCCAGCAGAACCACAATTTAGAGGTTGACTGGAAGCTGCTCCGTGATTGTTTCTAGATACGTCTCGTAGGCTATTGCCTTGGGAGTGCAACTGCCTTGTACTGTCATCTGCTGAGCCTAAACTTCTGTTAGAAGCAACATCATGATCCTCATTGGATACCCGCATATTCTGGGAAGATAATTCTATGTGTAGATACAGCTTTTGGATGCACAGAGAAGCTCCTTCATCAAAAACCTTTGTTGCTTCTTCAGCTGCACCTGAAATGGTCCCCCATTGTCTGCTTAGTAAAATATGAATATAGCACACAACAACTTGGGAATAAAATAATAAAAAGGGGACCGACGTTCTCAAGTAGGATGCATGAAAATTGAAAATGTTGTCACGTGTAAGGGATTGGATCCCATTGAAAACATGGTCACTGACAGAAGCTATAATTTGTAAATTTGCTCCTTCTAATGTAACAGAAAAAACTAATACATTGCACACATTTGAAGGCAGCTTGATTTGTCAAAAGAAAAAAAATGAAGAGTCCCAGTTCTACCGCATGTATGGCAATCAGTGTTTCCCTTTGTAGGTATGGTGTCATAGATAAGCAGATTGCTTTAAAACAAAATTTTTGGACAAAAAAATTATTTTGCGTCTCTGTCTTTCTTCTTTTTGCACTAGGCACAAATTCGAATACTCAAATAGGAATCCATCAATTTCCTTGAACACAAATCCACAAAGCAAAGCTAAACTCAAGGTCAAAAAATAAAACCTATCAAGCAGGAGAAGCAAACAGAGGAAACTAACGAAAAATAACTCATGCATTAACGGTGGAAAAAATAGTTTATACTTTAATAACAGAAAGGAACATACAGGGCATTAACATTCTGATCTTGTTACTCTAAAGAAAGGAGAATCATAGGGTATGCTTCATCATAGATAAATTCATAATAATCCACGTGAGTCTATCCAAATTTAAGTAATTAGATAGGATGGTGGCATCTAATGTTTATGACAAACACCCTGGTGTGCATGTCCTGTTCTTTGTATGAAAACAAGTTTGTGAAAATTTTCTTCAATTTGTAAACATAGGTATGCAGGACCTCCCTACTTCTGGTGTTCATGGCATATTCAATTATCATCTCATCTAAAGTTTAAATAAAACAGAGACATTTGATGTTTTTAGTACCACGAATCGAAGGAACACCTATTCAGCATTTAAAGAATAACCAGAGAGCCAACAATCTACTAAAATATTTTAGGGAACTTACCGGCTTCCTGCATCAAAATTATGACCAAGAATAAAGTAACTGCCAAGAGGATTTAGGTCATAAAGTTGGAAAACCCATGCAAAAAGTAACAATATTTTTTAACTTCCATCGAAGGTTCAAGTTTTTTTGTGGGTTTCAGTACAAGGAAAGCTTCCAACCTGCGAGATTTAGCAAAAGCATTGGCCCTCTTGTTCTCTAAGTCCAAGTTGGTTTGTGCTTTGAAGGCGAGAGGTGGGACACAGGACCACCTATTCATTCATTGTCCTTTCACCAGTGGCCTTTGGTATAGGGCTCAGGCAGAGTTGGGTTTCTTGTGGGTAACTCCGAGATCGACAAAGGATTAATTTGCGGGTGATCTAGGGCGACCTTGGTAAGGCGGGGAGACTACTTTGGACGGTGGTTATTCATTGTATTTACTGGCACGTTTACCTAGAGATGAACAAGAGAATTTTTTAAGATAAAGCGGAATCGGGAGTTGTGTTGGGAAAAGATCAAACTGAAGGACTCTACGTGGATTAGGAATCATAAAGAGTTTGTAATGTTCTCAATTCTAGATTTAGACAGAGATTGGAGTGTTATATTTTGTCTATATTTAGTGGTGACTAAGGGTTCCGTCTGCTGATATCTTATCCACTTTTTGTAATTATTATCATATGATCCTTTATATATATATATATATATATATATAGAAATTTTCAGCTGCCCAACCAATGTTGCCCAACTCATCCCCGACAACTAAAACCCGATAGTGGGTTTTAGTGATACGAATTTTTTTAAAAAAAAACAACTAAAACCCGGTAGCGGGTTTTAGTGGTCGGGGACGAGTTGGGCAGGAATGGTTGGGCAGCTGAAAATTACTCTATATATATATGTATGTATGTATATGTATGTATATATAATATGATCTCGTTTCTTATAAATTAAAAAACAAAACAAAACAAAACTTCATTGTCAAATCCTCAGTCAAATCAAAGTAAAAGCCAAATCTGAAACATGCTCAATGCTCGAATCAGTTCAATTGCTAGCTGTTCAAAGCTAAAATACTTGAAATAGTCCAAAAGACAAGTAGCCAAGAATGATGACCAAGAAAACTTCAGAACTCCAAACGCCAATTGTAGCGAACACATGCAGCAAATATTTGAAATCACGAATTCATTCTACATATTACCTAATGTACAAAGTTCCTCATAAGCAGTCCATAATAACGGATCCAATGTTAAAGCCTGGTTAAAGTGATGAATAGCACTTTGCCTTCTGTCAGTATACCTGTAACCATTATTGAAAAAAAATTAAACATATCTATTTCTTATGTTGATTCTCCAATAATAAATACGGTAACAAACTAACAGTACAATATAATTTATGATGTTAGTAGTGCTTGTATCTGATATTTAGATTTTTATATACAATTTCCCTGATGAACAAACAGGAACAAGAAGTCACTCTGCCAACCAAATAACTTTCGGCAAGCATGCAATAATTGTTAAAACTAAACAACCCAATGCGGGAAAAGATTGTAGGCTGGTAAGTGATAACAGAATTACAGAAATACTTCCTGCAAATTTTAAACAATTTTAGAATAATCCTGAGCTAAAAAAGAGGGGGGTCATATATCAACTATCGTTTACAATCACATGGAACAGCAAAAACCAGTCAGTAAATGTCCAATATATGCATGACTACAGGTAAAATCTGCAACTTCTCCGAAAATTAGAAGATTCCCAAGTATTAAGTCAGCGGTCCAGTCCAACATTTGTTCAAATTTTTACCACCTAGCAACAAAAATGTGCTTCAAACAGGGCCAACAATGTAGTATTTACTATTTAGATCCAAACATGCATCATTACACGATCATCAATTATTATTTAAATTTTTCAAGATTTAGTACTGATAATTTCTGGATAAATTAACATTAGTTACACATGATTAGACTACCAACAAAAGGAATAGAATAGGATAATGGTGCATTAAATCTGCTAGAAAATCAGGGTTTCTCATATGCAAACGATGAGAACAAGAGCTACAAAACATGAAATGTTTTCAACTCACGGAAAATCACAATTTACCAACACAGTCTTCCGACACCATCCCATGCCAAATTTCAAGTTGTGATGAGATTTATAAGAAAACACAGCCCAATTTATGAGATGGTTTATCCATTTAAATGAAATCAATAAGATGATAATAGTGGCCCCATGTAAACATGATTATTGAGAAGGGAGTATAACATGTCAAAAACCTGAATATAAGTCCAAGAAGGTAATGGCCAGCAGCTCCATTTGGAACCTAATAAACAGAAAAATGACTGTGACTACTCCATAGCAAGAGACCAAAGGGCTACGAATGTGTTTGCTCATATTTAATACTTATAAACACATAGAGAATAGGAAGCAACCATGAGCATGACAAAAGTATCACGCCAACCATTAATGGCAGTAATCATTATCTGTTGGCTTTAGTATACATATTTTGAGGAATACCTCCGTGCAGGATTCACTAGGAGATAATGCTGCTTCAGCTTCACTCAGAAGATCCATCTGAAAGCACGATAGTGCAAACAAGTAGCGGCATTGAGCCATATGCGCTCCTTCAAAGACCAAGATAGCACTTTCAATTAACATAGATACAACAGTATAGACAAGATTTGTTTTCATTTCCAAAAACATTGTCTCATCCCCCAAATAAAAAAATGCATCATCATTTACTAATATTCTCCAAAATCATATTTCTCTTGGATTTCACATCTCCCAGTATAACAAGTACTTTTAACTAAATTTTTCATAGTTTCCTAAAAATAATTTAGAATTATATTAAATTATAATCCAGATTATTCTTTTTAAAATAATTTATCCAATCGTTCTGGTATGTTTTCATATCTATACAACACCAGCAACAACACACAAGCCTTTGTCACTAAGAAGGTCGGTGTTCATATCTATAGTAAAAATTTATTTATCCGTCACAAAATTATGCATACATTTTATTTCCTAAAACTCTCATCACAACACACCCAAGATAAATTGAAGATTGTGATAGATTCCAAAGAATATAGCAGGATAATGGCTCACATGTGCTTCAGTTTGATAAGATCAGTTGGTCAAATTCAGTTATAACAAGATAAATATTTCAAACTATACCTTTTAAAATTTGGTATGCACAGTGTGCCTGATTGTTTTGCAAGTAACAAGTGGCAAGTAGCTGCAAATTTGTCTGCATTTGAAACGGTAAAATAAAATGTAAATTTATGAAGGAAAGAATGCAACTCATGCCAAATTTTGTAGCAGTTTGGTACAGTCAACAAGGTATCATCGTCTCTATTGATGAAATTGTAGAAAATGAATGGCATGATATTATAGAAGGATGGACTGGATTGCAGCCATAAAAATATTTAAAGTAATGAATTAGAATGTTTTCGAAACAATATAAAATAAAATAACAATGAATTGATGACGCTAGCATCATTTGGTGAGCAGTTGGCAAAACAAACTCTCTTGTTCGTTCACAAACAGTTACAAGACTTCCTCTTCTCCAAAAAAAGTATTTGATTAACATGATAAGCATTGAAGTACGTGCAACTTACGTACAGTTGATCTTACAAGAATCAACTTTATAGAGTTCCAAAATCCAAACCACTGAACCCATTTCGCATACAATCACGGCTCATCACTTAATCCTGCTATTCTCAGTAACACTTAACCAGTTAAACCTTTCTGCGCATTCATATACGACAGTAAATTCTCCAAGGCTATTCAGCTCAAGCCTGAAACGAGGAACTCCGGCTCCACCCAAAAAACGAAAACAAAGACACTAATCAACGCTACAAATTACAGAAGGAGCTCACAAAAACCAGAGCATGTGCAGCTGTGCAGCAGAACCAACAATTCCCAGATGTATTATATCTCAACATTAACATCAAATGCCGTCAAATATTTACACCCCTCAATGCTAACCTCGGATGGAAACTCAGCGCAAAGCCGTTCGCACATGAAAATGGCATTACGGTGCACGAAGTGACGTAGGTTGTCCCGCACACATTCCGCCAGTATCGCCTCCATTTATGTGCACAAAGTACTCTTACAGCACATGAATTTCTTTGAATTTAGGTACGGAGATTGAAAAATAATGCTCTGGAGTCTGAGATTGTACGTAATATTGGATCTTATGCAGGGGAATGAGTTTAAAAAATTTCCAATTTCAAAAAAGAAGGGTCTGGCTGGGGATTCTGGTGTTTTGAGGTTTCCGTGGGTCACGTGATATTGGGTTTCAAAATTCGAATGGCACGTGACAAGTCTTGGGTTCGCAGCACCGGTTTGGGCCGGTTGGTGGGAAAATTTCAGCTGTCTTTAGAGGTATTGCCTTAAAGTATGGGTGGAATTTGATAGGGATCCATTTCACAATCCCTCTATTCAATTTTGCGTTTTGATATTATTTTTTTTACGATCATATATCCGATACTTGTTGAGATCCGAATATTTCCGTTGGTTAGTGAGAGAATATCCCGATAATTTTTTTATGTTCAAAATTTTGTACAAAATTTTTTTATTGTTTTTTTTAAATACTATTTAGAATTTTATTTGTCTACAAAATAATAACTGTTCAGTCAAAAACATATAATATTGAAATATGTATACTATATTTAGACTAACCGATTTTGGTGTGCCAATTGTCAAATCAAATCAAATCACACCAAAAATTCTTCTCATTTTACCCCTAAATTTAAAATGCATCTCTTTTATGTTAGATCTTAAATTACTAAATTATTCTCACTTTTCTCTAACCATCTTATCTCCTTTTATCTTTATCTATTTTCAAATTTCATCATTTATCAATTCCTATTGATTATTTACAAAAAAAATTTACAACTTCTCTCAAATTTATATATCAAATTATCAAACAATTGAAAATCATGTGTCACGATTGCTAATATATATTATATTTGCATACGCGGAGCGTGTGCTGCGGTCACTAGTTAAGGATAATAGCTCAAGAATTTTTCAGAAATCTAAAAAAATGTGTTACTATTTTTTTAATATTTTTAAAAATATATATATATATATATACATATATCTAAAAACTTATAAGAACCATATTTTCAACTAGAAATAAATTAGTGCATACCAATATCATTATATATGTTTATTATTAAATTTAATGATTATAAACTCAAAATATTGTACGCAATAACTAAAATCTAGCAATTTTTTCACGAAATATTTTCATGTACAACTCAATTTAACGGCAAAATTTGTGATTAAATATGAAAATCTTGTATTTTCACATTTTTGTCGAAGAAGAACATCAATTGTGCACCAGATAATTATTTACATTCAAAATACGGGTTAATTATTAAATTTTGTTAAATAGATGAAGGACAATTTACATCTATTATTCTATATTTGATATAATTAAATAATTATAAATATGAATTAATCAAATTATTAATATTTTCAAAAAAATATATAAAAATAAATAAAATGTTATTTCAGGATTCTAATATTAAATCATTTCAACGATACATGATTATGTGAAATAAGTTAACAATTAATTTTTGTATGGGATAAAGCCCAATAAACATATAGCCCAATATTAATAAAATTTATTTAAAAAATTAATTCGATCGGGTCGGAAATCCCGTCGGGAAGAGGATTTACTCCCGATCCCTCTCCCGATATTAGTTGGGATGGGAAAAATCCCAACAATTAGGGTCGAAAAAATTTCGGGTCAGAATTTTTTTGAGACAAGAATGGAATGGGATTCGAAAAGGGTAGAGATTTTGATACATTTTTCCAACCCTACCTAATAGTGCATCTAGGTTGCGTTTGATGTCCAAGGAAAAATGATCTGTTACTTTAATTGAGCAATATAATGAAAATGGAGAGGAAATATGGAAGATAATATTGGGTTTTATGTGGGAACTTCGGGTTGCTAATCTCATCTTAGGGGCAAATTATAATTAAACACAAATAATCATATTTGATCAAAGAATAATCAAAGCAAGGGATAAATTTTATTTTTTTTATAAAAAAAAATCTTGGTCAGGATCGATTCTGGAACTTTTCACAAGTTTCTGCCAAAATCCATTTTTGTGCCAGGATCGATCCTACGAACTCACAGGATCGATCCTGACATTCCCTTTTCAAAAAAAAAAAAACTGCAGACTTTCTGTTGATGTCCAAATTCAGTTCATGGCATAAATAATCTCAATCCAAATCATCAAAAACCAACTCAAATCCTGGTTTATCAATTTAAAACATGCATATATACATGTAAGAGGTTTCAATCATCAAATCACGCGTTTATTACATCAAACGAATTGCATAAAAAGCACGAAACTACAAGCTACACCAAATCTCAGAAGTGAGCTTCTAAAACAAAGTTTTATGTCAAGTTCGATACTATCTAAATACCATTCTTTAGCTTAAACTCGTGCCCACACTTGTTACCTCTCTCTCTGGAGCTATCAATGTCGTCTTTGAATAGCTCATGTCTCATCTGTTGTCATGCACACATACAAAACAAAGCAACAACCGGATAAACTCCGGTGAGAAATCATTCTCAGTATAATCGACATATAAAGCGTTAAATAAATCATATCGACTTTAATCATAAACGACTCAACAATAGAGTAAATAACGCATATATCGATCAAGAATTGATTCATATATCATCGTTGTCATCAAGATTCGTAACCGATCTTGACATGGATATCCATCTATCGTAATCATCTCAGACTAGAAAATAAGATCGCCTCAGATCTTGGCATAGAATCAATTCAATATCATATCATATCATCATCGTATCGACTCAAACTCAAAGATCCACTGCTTGAGATGGATCGACAACATCAAAATCAAATCGAAAAAGATAACAATTATGTGGTTTTGGCGGGACAACTCAAGAAGCTTCATTCTCGAGTTTCAAATCCCTGACTCGCGATGTCGTCTTATACCTTCATATTTTATCTGTTTTGAACACTTCAAATCTGAAACATAACATCAAAACATTCATATCAAACTTAATTCAATCTTATCATTTCATAATCGATTCAAAATCATCATTCATCTTCAACCAAATTCACTTCAAACCTCAACTTATTCTTCTTCGGTTCGAATTCAAAGTTCTTGATTTGGTAGCCTTCAAAACTAATTTGAAATGGAAGAATAAAATTTCTACAACATCAATAACATCTCAAATAACGTCTCAGCTCAATCATCGGCTATCAAAACGGCTTCAAATCATGAATCGACGGCGTAGCGATTGAAAATCGGTAACCGACAAAATATCGAAATCAATATCAACTTTGAATATGACTTTGAATCAATTCACATCAGTAAGAAGCCATCAAAATTCAGTATAATCATATGCTATACAAGTTAAACACATGCTGGCATCATCACGAGTTCATACAACAATCAATCTTTGATCCAGTTTTGATATCAAAACGTATAAAACATCAAAACCATGCGCACAACAACAATTTCATATCTCGATCATCTTTCAATCTTCAAAACATGCTGAAGTAAATAAATACTTGCATCAAATCGAATTCCTTGTCACAAGGTTTCCAGAACTATTTTTGGAATCGAAATCGGACGATCGGATCAAAAGTTACGGGGTTTTGAAAATCGGAAATACAAAGAAAATGAAGATCTCGGCTTCCTATGTTCTTCAAGTTTTCTGAATGCAAAATGAAATAACACGTATACATGCTGATAATCTAATAAAATCGGATATGTATTGAATAAATTGCAATTTAGTCCCTGAAACTTCGTAAATTGCAATTCAGGCCTCGACCTTCTTTTTAATTCAATTTCAATCCCAAATAATTTAAGAATATTAGAATTTAAATCAAAACTCTAAATATTCTCAAATTATAAATATTCTTGGATTAAAATTAATGAATTTCGGACCTTATCGCAGTTTAGTCCTTGAACTTCTCAATATTTTCAAATTGATCCCTGCTCGAATTTCACCGTCGAATTAAATCTTCTTTCATTCTCGGAACTCGGAATTAATTCTTAAATCCCATAAATCTTCAAATCAAATATTTAATCTGTTAATTTAAGAATTCTTGGAATTTAAATTCAAAATCCGTAAATTCTCAAATTAAATATTTTCGGCTCGAAAATTAAATCTCTAATTTCCATAACTTCTCAAATCAATATTTGCCCAAAATACGGAATTTAATTCTCAAATTTCATAATTAATAACTTAATATTTTTGGGCCTTACACTTTAAATATTGGACTTACATAAATATAGGCTTGAATAACACAAACTAATATATATATATTGAATTTAATAAAAAAAATAAGTCGGGTAACCGAACCCGATCGGGTAGTAATTATACTACCGACACCAACCCGAAAAACATATTATTGGGTTCGGGTCGACTTTTTTTAAAACTGAAAGACCCGATCGGGCCGGGCCGGGTATCCGATATCGGACCCCAAACGCCCACCCCTAATTAGGATAGATGGACTATCCCATGTTTGTCTCACCAGTTAAACTTTTCCCTCAATCCCGATGCCCCGAGATATTTTCCCGTTGAAGATGGAGAACAGATCCCGAGATGGCAATGGGTTTGTGAATTCATTTTCGTACAATGAATTGGATTATGGTCAAACATTACCAAATTTCCCCTGGATATTCCAACTTTTATATTATATTTCTACTTGTGTGATCACCTTTTCCAGATCTGGATCTGAAATACTTTCTCGATGATGCGAGAAAATGGTGTCTACAAATCACGATCTTCATTAAGATAGTAAGATTCAGCTTAAACGTTGCAAGAAGAATACATCGTAAAAGAAGGTATTTACGTTCTCAGTGAAAGACATGAAAATATTGACCACTCTTCTTACACACAAGCTCGGTGATTTAATAGCTGCGTATAAGTTTTGTCTGGCCTAAAATGATTTTATTTCTTCATTTAATCATAGTTTTTCGTCTTCGATTGTTTGGTGAAAGATCGTATTGGTTGAAAATTTTTCATTCCTCGGATAATAGGTTTGTGTTTGTGGGAGCAATAATAGCATTTAGATTTTGGTATGTCAAATAATGAGATAAATATGATTGAAATCGGCACCGCATCTATTAATTTGTTGAATGATGGTTGTTTGCATCCTTCACCATCCATGCACAAAGTCTCGTTGACGTTACATAAGGATTTCAGATATAAAAACAGCTTACATGAATCTATAAATTATGGCAATGTGTTGATATCGTGTCTCTATTTTCTTAATAAGTGGTATTATATATCGGCAATCTACTTTTTTTATGTTTTGTTAAATACTTTTACCCAATGGTCACACGACGTATAAACAATATCCTTATCATACTGTTGCACCATATGTTGTTGGAAAATATGTTGATGGTATGTGTCGGTGAGAAATAGGTGAGAAAATGAGTACTTTTAGACCAATATATATATATATATATATATATATACTAGAATCAGTCCAAAAATTTTAGAAATTTAGCACAAAATTCCTTTTCAACCCATCAAGCATCATGTATCGGAGGTGTGTTAAAAACACGGCCGAAAAATTTCAACAAAATCCAAAACCGTGAGGATTAGAAGCTGGAAAACCCTAGGGAGAAATTGTTTTGAGGTACCATGTTCATGCCTTGTTTTATTATGTTTTAACACTGATTTTGTAGATGTATACAACATAATGAATGTTAATCGTGTGCAGTAGATTACTAATATATCATGAGTTAGTCGAAAAACTAATCAGAAGTATCCTTTTTCGAACCCCGAATCTTTGTACTCATCATTTTAAAGATACTAATTCTGGTACTAGTCGGATAGGAATTTGAAGAAGCTTCGTACATAGAAAAGTTGTTGATAATGAAATGGTCAACCAACTGCCCGAACCCCGACCGTGCGTGGCTGCCGAAGGCGCTTCACACGCCCTTACGGGGGCGCATGGTCACCACACGCCGGCGTTTTCGACATGCCGACGATGGTCATGGAATATCCGACATAAGTATGACTTCTGGACAAGTTTCAAAATTTTTTGTTAAGTACCTTAATTTCTGTGATTTTTTTTGTTAAGTTCGAATATGATTTTTATAGGAAAAATTGAATATATTACCCTTGTGAAATCGCGGGTTTGGTGATAACCCACTATAAAAGTTTTTTAAGCTAATAATCCCCTATGATTCTAGATATGTAGCAAACAAACCTTTACAACTAAAAAATAACGAAAATATCCCTACTTAAAAAAATGATTAAGTTAATTTTTTTTATAATTTATATTTAATTGAATAAAATAATCAAATTTTAGTTAAATAACTATGAAACTTATATATAATAATTTTATATTAATATTTTCATTTTTTTAAGTAGAGGTATTTTCGTCATTTTTTCGTTATTTTTAGCTGAAAAGGGTGTGCATGATACATATCTAGAATCCCAAGAGATTATTAGCTTAAAAAACTTTCATAGGGGGTTATCAGCAAACCCGAAATTTCACCAGGGTAATATATGCAATTTTCCCTTTTATATACATTATGATCATATGAGCTTTTGGATAAATATATCTAGTTTCTACTGTTACAAAATTACATTATTGTAGAGTCAATGAATTATTATAAATTTTGCACTTGAAGATACATTATGATCATAGTGAAATTTGTAAGAATTTGAGTTATATATTTGGTGCATCGATTAAAGATACTAAAAAGGTGGTGTGTATGTGTTTGGATCCCTTTTTATATGATAATAAGTGGTTAGATGAAACAAAGTTCTTTAAATCCATGTGTTAATACTATATATACTTTTGGTACACCTTAGGAAGTATAGTGACCCATTTTAGATCACCTACTAACTTGTAGTCTTGAGAATGCAATTAGCTTAATATAAAACATTTATAAAAACACAGAGTTTATTGTGAAAACTTAACCAACCCCGTTACAAAAAAAAAACGGCGAAGCACAATCGATACTAAAAACCCAAGTGTTTTTCCCAATAATATTTACACCATAAAACCGACTGTAGGTAAAACTACCAACAATGCCTGGACCTACATCTAGCCATGTCTAGATCCACCTGCTCCGTCCAGCCCGAGAACGCTCCCGTGGAATTGGGTGTTCAGGATAACACGGTGGGCATGAGCGACTAATGCTCAGCACGTAAATATGAGTATACAAAACCAATATGATGCATGCAGTGTGGGATGACTGGGGACTGGGGTGACTGGTCAACTACCAAATCATGCTCAGATTAAGCTCCAATGAGTATGTAGCACCATCTGAAAATCCGACAACGGGGTGCCTCACACACTTGTCAAGATTACCATAATATCAGTCCCCGCGCATTGCGGTAACTCCGGTGTCATATAATATAAACAAGTGTAGGGTTGAATGACCCTACGAAAAAGACTATCTCGAATGAGATATGACTCAATGTGTATGTACATATGTAGTATGTATAAAAAACATTAAAACATGTATCATGACACATAAATTCAACATATAAGCATACACACTCAGCTAACAATCTTTTTAGTACTTACGTCCTCTAAATGATAGATCAAGTATACTTCGAGTCTAGTTCCAAGCCTGCAATCAAATAATTATCATAACACTAATCATGTTTTAGAAGTTTTGACTAAGCTAACAGATAATCATATAAATTTAATAGGATTCTCGAACCATACCTTCGTTTGTCGTTAGCCCATTGACATCGATAACCTAGTTTCTACATACTCCTTGATGATATTCCAGAATCACCTCACTTATTATTGTCGGGCCCTCAAATATAGACTGAATCAAGAAGGAGAAATTGTGAATTGGTGATTGAAACTGAAGCTCTGAACTTTTATTTATTGGTGGAAATCGGAAGATCCATATGGGGTTCGAACCTTCCGAACTCTGCATGTAAGCCACATTTATGATCGTTGGAGATCGGACGTTCCGATCATGACTTCAGTGGTTCCGAACTTGCACGTACTTAGAGGCGTCCAAATTCATTGCTAAGTCATCGTGCCACATCAACGAACATTCCGATCTGGCACTTCGGATGGTCCGATCTGTGCCACACGTTAGTTCTTCTCGTGACACCTCATCGACGACTTGGCTGAGGGGGTTCATAAGTTCCGAATTATAGCCCATGTTTCCGAACTACTTAGATGCTTCCAAAGTTTATGAGTTCGAACCTTCTGAACTCTCCAGTTGTTTCGAAGTCTATAATTCATATTTTAATTCTTTTTAATCCCCCGATTTATTTAATTAATAATCTTTAATCATGTTTTATAGTGACCCTGCATTGAATCACATACTAACTGGCAACTAATAGCATTCATTAAACTTAATAAATCAAGAATGCTTAACAGAGTAAAACGTGCGGAAACATAACCCATAATTTACATATCAGCTTAGTAAAACATATCCAGGCTTAATATTGTAGTGATACAACCATATCGAAAAGCTTAAAATAAACTGTCTAAAACATTTATACAGCTAAACAAATCCTGCTGCATATAATCCTCTGAAAAGCTCCGGCTCCCTAGTCCCGGCTCCGTCCATCCTGCGACCTGCCCCATGAAATAGGTTATCCAAGATAATAACTAGGACGTGAGCGCTAACGCCCACTACATAAACATGAGTAAACATATGTATATAATGCATGCAACATGATGACTGGTAAAGGGTCATCTGAAAAGTCATGCTCGGTACCGGCGCCACATGAGTGTTGCCAGCGCACGGATCAACCTTTGGGTGCAACCACACTCGTCTAGTACACCAGAGTAGTCAGACATACATGTCCCCGCCGTTGTGGTACTCTCAGTGACAGACTATCAAGTATAGAGCTGAGCGGCTCTATAATCAGGTATAACAAGGTATAGGCTCAACGTGTATGTGTACATGATATATGAGTATAGAAAGCGGTAAAACATACATCATGCCACATAATAATGCCAAATAAATGCAACATATAAACATGTATACTCGTTAGAAATCTCAGTCAATGTGTACATACCTCTAGGCTAGTTCAAGTCTAATAGGATCCTAGGTTCCAAGCCTATATTCAAAAGTTCATTGTATCACTACACAAGTTCTATAAGCCTTAACTAAGCTAATAAGTACTCCCAAAACTTAAATAGATTCCCGGACCATACATTCGTCCGTAGTAAGCCCTTTGGAGTCGCTAGTCCCGGATGACTATAACCACACCTTGGTTATTTCAGAACCTCTATTATAATCGATAGAACTCTCAAGTGTATATCTCACACTTATATAACTGAAGAAGGAAACTCGGAATTCGTAATTCAAAATGAAATCGAATGAGCCCTATTTATAGGAAAATTTCCGATCAAGTTCGGATCTTCCAAACTCGGATTTGGGTTGTCCGATCCAACTCACTGCCTGCATGCGAGACACGTCGAGTTTGGACCGTCCGATTGCCACTTCGGGCCGTCCGAAGTTTCCTAAATCCGACACTTGTCAAAAACCATGGATGAGTAATCCTGCTTGGCACAGGGGAAGTTCGGGCCGTCCGATCCTAGTTCGGACCATCCGAACGGGCCTTAACTCCAAAGTCTACAAGCCCTTCTTCGGAGCCCCCGGATTGCTGAGTTCGGATCGTCCGAAGTCCTCTTCGGACCGTCCGAACTGACCAAAACTTTGGAAACCCAATTCTTGATTCTGAAGTCTGATTGAACCCTGGAATTGGTTAATTACTAACCCTTAATTATGTTTAACATATTATTATCTTAAAATGGATTTTGGGTTAATACATTTTTTCTCCCCACCTTTAGATATTTCGTCAGCGAAATAAAATCTAAAGGCAAATTAAGATAAAAATATGAAACATCAACAATGTTTTATTACAACAACTGTAATTACATCTTTACATGGTAATCAAAAGTACAAAGCAAACAACTAGGGATATTTCGCTCGCATACGGCTATCTGTTTCTCAAGTTGTTTCTTCAACGCCTCGACGCTGCCACTGTACCATCACAAGTGGTATAGTCTTGTTCCGAAGCACTTTCTCCTTCCTGTCTAGGATATGGAGTGGTCGTTCAACATAAGACAAATCTGGATCTAGCTGAACATCAGTAGGTTGGATAATATGAGATTCATCAGCTATGTACTGTCGAAGTAACGACACATGGAAAACATCATGTATACTGGAAAGATATGGCGGTAACGCCAAACGAAGCAACATCTTCAATCTTCTCCAGTATCTGGAAAGGCCCAATGAAACGAGGTGACAACTTGCCTTTCGGACCGAATCTCATCACCTTCCTGAAAGGTGATACTCGCAGAAAAACATACTCACCAAGCTCGAACTGAATGGCCTATGATGAATATTAGCATAACTGGCTTGCCGATCTTGAGCAGCTTTAATCCTCCTCTTGATCAAATCTACCTTGTCTACAATATGCTGCACCAACTCAGGACCCTCGACTTGTCGTTCTCCTATTTTATCCCAGAATAATGGAGTACGACATCGTCAACCATACAATGCCTCAAAAGGTGTCATATCAATACTACGATGATAACTATTATTGTAGGCAAATTCAATCAAAGGTAACTGATCCTGCCAAGACAAACCAAAATCCATGACAGAAGAATGTAGCATATCCTCCAACGTACGAATCGTCCGTTCTAACTGCCCATCATTCTCCGAATGATATGCAGTACTTCAACTCAGAGTGGTACCCAAAGCCTGCTGAAAACTACCCCAGAAATGTGAGGTAAATCGCGGCTCTCTATCACTGACTATGCTCACTGGAATCCCATGCAATCACATTATCTCCTGGATGTATAAGCGTGTCATACGATCATAAGAATACTCCCGATTGTAAAGAATAAAGTGTGCTAATTTCGTCAAAGGGTCAACAACGACCCAGATAGCATCACACTGACGTGAAGTCATAGACACGTGGGTGACAAAATTCATAGTCACGTGCTCCCACTTTCATTCTGGAATCTCAAGATTCTGCAGTAATCCACCTGGTCGTCGGTGTTCAGCCTTAACCTGTTGACAGACAAGCAGGGACGGCTCCACATATGGGCCCACCCTTGAATTTTTTTTAACAAATTAGTAATATATTTATAGTTTAAAAATTTTAATTTATGAACATAAATTAGGAACCAAACATAAATATATAAAAGAGGGTCAAAAAAATTAAGTTAATCTTCATCGTTTAATGTGTGAAAAGTGACCCAAAAATTTGTGGCTCATAGTCTGTAAAAAATTGTAGTTCAATCACTATGTTTTTAAACCTAAATACAAATGAGTTTTAAGTTTTTTAAACATAAAATTAAATTATTGAAGCAAGAATTGTTAGCTTACAAGCTTGTAAGTTTGACTTTTAATTTATGAGTCGCAACAACTGCAGTGCAAAGAAAATTTTTTGCTGAAAAGATTATTACGCGAGTATTAATTAATTATACTGAAATATATATATATATATATATATATATATATACATATATTAGTTTGTCAAATGAAGTTATTATTAATTATTTTGAGAAAATGTCAAGTCGTATGAGTAAATTGTAAATGAAATTTGAAATCTAAAAATATTATTTAAATAAGAGTACTATATTTAACTTTTGTTATATGATGATTATATATCATATATGTATATATATGTGTGTGTATATGATATTTTATTATGTTTGACTGTTCTTCCTTGATAAAATTTCTAGATCCGCCCCTGCAGACAAGACATCTAGAAACAAATTCATGCACACTTCGTTTCATCCCTTTCCACCAGAATCTGGTTCGCAAGTCCTTATACATTTTCATGCTTATACATTTTCAGGCTTATAGGATGAACTGGAAATCGACTCATGTGAGCTTTAGAAAGAATATCATTCCTGAGCTCCGCAACATCAGGTACAACCACTCGATTTGATAAGCACAATAAACCATCTGTCTGATAATGGAATCCAGATATAATAACCCCATTGGCTAGACGTGCCAAACGCCGAGTCTTATCATCAGATATCTGAGCTTCTCTAATTCAAGAATACATAGCCGGCTCAGATAAAATAGTATACAAACGAATCCCCCCATTAGGTTCTAACAAAAGGTACCTTCCAATATGCGATCGCTTCCCTCAGTAGCCTGATCCTCAGACAGAGCAAACACCTGCCCTTGAGTCTAAGAGCGGTAACCAGAAGAACTCTGTGGTGCTGGCTGCTAATGTGGATGAGTAGAAGCCTAAGATCCAACCTGTGATCCCGATCCACTCGTAGCTCCCATACGCTGAGGACAATCTCTCCGCAGATGTCCCTGCTCACCATAAATATAACAAGCACCAGTAGCCTTCTGACATGAAGCTGCAGGATGCTTCCCACCACAGTGACTGGAAAACTCCTCCTTCTTCTTTTTCTTCCCAAAACGGAACGTACCTCGTGAACCACGAGAACTAGATGAAGTAGTAGTAGAAGAAGACATGGGTCCAGATTGCACAACAGATTGAGCCCTAGGCCCAAGAGATCCACTAGGTTGTCCTGGAATCATCAACTGTGCCCGCCTATTGCTGTTCTTCACTTGATGGCAACGGTTCACCAAAGTCTCATAAGATGCCAGATCATCACAGACGACAACTTGTGAATATATATCTTGATTCAAGCCTTGCAGAAAAAATATCATACTTTGACGCATCCCTGTCATTGATATGAGGACTGAAAGGTAGCAGATCAAGAAATCGTTGCTGATATTGATCAATAGTCATTGATCCTTGCCTCAGAGTCAGCAACTCCATAGTTCTTGTCTGGCGAACTGCTGGAGGAAAATACAATTTCTAAAACTGCTGACAGAAATCCCCCCCAAATCACCTGCCCTTTCTCCGTATGTGCCTGAGTAGCCTTGGCATCCCACCATAAGCGTGCTCGATCTTCTAGAAAAAATTCTAGAACTTCCAGTTTCTGCTCTTCAGTGCAATCGAAAGCTCGAAAAGCACTCTCGAGTTTGGACATCCAGCCTCTTGCTTGTTCAGAATTTTCGCCACCCAATAACGGCTTCGGTCCTACTTGCATGAACTTATTAATAGAGTAGTGACGTCTACCCTCATGAGGACGATGTCGATCCTCATGATGATGGCGATGGTGACGATGATGACCACCTCCCTGGACAACACTACCGTGACTCTCGTCGGCCATATCCTGAAAAGATTTGCACATTTAAAATCCCAAATGCGCAATAATTACTCAAGACTAGACTAATCCCAAGTACTAATCCCAAAATCTATGCATGCTCTGATACCAAAAATATAGTGACCTTGCATTGAATCACCTACTAACTGGCAACTAATAGCATGCATTAAACTTAATAAAATAATAATGCTTAACAGAGTAAAACGGGCGGAAACATAGCCCATAATTTACATATCAGCTTAGTAAAATATATTCAGGCTTAATACTGTAGTGATACAACCATATCGAAAAGCTAAAAATAAACACTTGTCAAATCCTGTTGTATAATATCCCCTGAAAAGCTCCGGCTCCCTAGTCCTGCCTCGAGCTACCGGCTCCGTCAATCCTGCGATCTGCCCCATGGAATAGAGTGTCCAAGATAATAACTAGGACGTGAGCGCTAACGCCCAGTACATAAACATGAGTAAACATATGTATATAGTGCATGCAACATGATGACTGGTAAATGATCATCTGAAAAGTCGTGCTCAGTACCGGTGCCACATGAGTGCTGCCACCGCATGGATCAACCTATGGGTGCAACCACACTCGTCTAGTACACCAGATTAGTCAGACATACATGTCCCCACCGTCGCGTTACTCTCAGTGACAGACTATCGAGTATAGAGTTGAGCGGCTCTATAATCAGGTATAACAAGGTATAGGTTCAACGTGTGTGTGTACATGATATATGAGTATAGAAAGCGGTAAAACATACATCATGCCACATAATAATGCCAAATAAATGCAACATATAAACATGTATACTCGCTGAAAATCTTAGTCAATGTGCACATATTTCTAGGTTGTTCGAGTCTAATAGGATCCTAGGTTCCAAGCCTATATTCAAAAGTTCACCGTATCACTACATAAGTTCTATAAGCCTTAACTAAGCTAATAAGTACTCTCAAAACTTAAATAGATTTCCGGACCATACCTTCGTCCGTAGTAAGCCCTTTGGACTCGCTAGTCCCGGATGACTATAACCACACCTTGGTTATTCCAGAACCTCTATTATAATCGATAGGGCTCTCAAGTGTATATCTCACACTTATATAACTGAATAAAGAAACTCGTAATTCGTAATTCAAAATGAAATCGAATGAGCCCTATTTATAGGAAAATTTCCGGTCAAGTTCGGATCCTCCGAACTCGGGTTCGGGTTGTCCGATCCAACTCACTGCTTGCATGCGAGACACGTCAAGTTCGGACCATCCGATCGCCACTTTGGACCGTCCGAAGTGTCCTAAATCCGACACTTGTCAAAAACCATGGATTAGTAATCCTGCCTGCTTGGCACAGGGGAAGTTTGGGCCGTCCGATCCTAGTTCGGACCGTCCGAATGTGCCTTAACTCCAAAGTCAACAAGCCCTTCTTTGGAGCCTCCAGATTGTTGAGTTCGGATCGTCCGAAGTCCTCTTCGGACCATCCGAACTGGCCAAAACTTTGAAACCCAATTCTTGATTCCGAAGTCCGATTAAACCCTGGAATTGGTTAATTACTAACCCTTAATTATGTTCTACATATTATTATCTTAAAATGGATTTTGGGTTACTACATGTTTAATGTTTAAATCAGGGTACGAGTTAATACATGAAGAGTCACTTATTTTTACTAATGATAATCACCATGATCAATAAGATCTGCTTAATATTTGGATGTCCACTACAAATAGTATTCATCATACTTCATTGTTTTTCATACTTATATATAATTGTTATGTTACTATAATCTTAATAAGGTTTTCACGTAAGAACTGTAATTCTATTACAAAAATTCTCATTGTCATACCAAATGCTCCATAATATTGATATCTTTCCTAAGATTCGGTCTAAAGTCTTGACCACTTCCTATTATTTTTTCATTACTCAGCTTAATTCATCTTTAATACTGATAATAAGGAAGACCTGGTCATTTTAATCCCTTTGTAATGGTATAATAAATTTTATAAAAATGTTTACTATATAATGTCTTGGTTCATCATCAAACAAATGAATGTATGATCAATGAATCAAAGAATTGAATGTTTATGATGATTAACCAAGAAAAAAACACTGGACAACGAACTTCGTTCTGGAAAATGAGTCCATTGGACAACGTGGCTTCAGTCCAGAAAAGTGAGTCCAATGAACAACGGGTTTAAATCCGAGCATATGGTTCGTTTGAACAACATGACTACAGTCCGGGCATTTTGGTTCCCTCGGCTCCACTGAATCCATACACACTTATATGTGCCTTTTTACAACAATTGCTTACTGTTTTATTGAATGTATATATACTAGCATTCCTTGCACGCGATGCGTGCATATGCATAATTTTTTTATGTGAATTAATTTTCATGTTATTTTCATAACCCATATGATGAATTGAATATTCAAAAGTTTGAAAAGTGATAACTATCTAATCTAAAATTTTAAAAAACAAACAAAGATAATGAGTGTCATTTTGATAAATAAGATATAATATAATGTCTAAAAAAGAGGTGACCATATAAAATGACTAATTTGTCTAATAATTTTGGTTTTGTTGGAAATTGAGTTAGGATAATCGTAATTTAATATCAAACTTCAATGATTAATTGAAAGTTGGTTGATTAAATATCCTTTACTATAATAATCTAGTAATATATATATATATATATATATATATACACACACACACATACATTTATCCTATGAATCATTATTTATTATCACTTAGTCCTTAAAGACTTAACCTCTATATTTTTCATCTATTGTAATTTCCAGAGTCAGGGCTCACAAAAATGGAAAAAGGAAGGGAAATGTTAGTGAATATTCCGTCCATTGCCTTGAATAAGTTATGGTCTCGTGGTTATATAGTCAATGCTATGTTCTTCAGACTAAGTATGTCAAATAAAGTACTTCCGTTTCTATTGGTCTATGCCATACATGTTAAGAATAATCCAGTTGTATCTGTTGAATAAAGATCATGTTGTATTTTTGTGTTTTTTTTAATAAGCTGCTTCCACATATATTATTAATTTAA
Source organism: Henckelia pumila (assembly GCF_033568475.1). Classification (NCBI taxonomy): domain Eukaryota; kingdom Viridiplantae; phylum Streptophyta; class Magnoliopsida; order Lamiales; family Gesneriaceae; genus Henckelia; species Henckelia pumila. The sequence continues at coordinate 14,252,862 of NC_133121.1, forward strand.
GTTCTTTCGATATGCTACTACCTACGATACTTCAAAAAAAGACACTGATCCTATAAGAGGTGTTGTTAGAGAATGTGACATCTATTTTTAGTTAGACCCTCAGTTGGGTGCCACAAATTTTGTGAATAAATTATATATATTAAGTAAAATATAGAAAACACACAATTGAATTCAAACGACATCGTCCTATTTCATATTTAATAGTTAATTTTAAGTTACTATTTTCATCGTAATTGTTATTAAAATTAAGTTTAACAAAGGTTCAAAATTCATAACAAAGGTTCAAAATTCAAACCCTAAAGTACTTAAAATATCAAAACCCAAAACACATCGGATATATATGTTTGAAATAGATCTCTGACACGACGCACTGAAATATTAATTTGTATGTTCAAAGTATTAATTTTTACTGCAAAAATATATTATTTTGTTACTTTTGTTATGAATAAATATTATGTAATATATATCAATTTTAATGCAATTAGTTTTGCGTTTCACTGCATGTATGAACCAGTCGACCTATCTCATGAATATAAATATGTGGACCGTGAGATAGTTGCACGTGATATACACTCAACCAAAAAACATAACATGGAAAAAATGTCTGATGCATTAGCACATTATTTAAAATTCCGTATTAATCATAATTGGAGTGGGGTCTCGCAGACCGTATCTATAACCGAAGTGAAGATTAATATTTGTGACATGTTTTATGGGTCGTTTGGGTAGGAGATCAATATCACGAAATCGAAATATGCGACGATCTCATACGAGTTTTTATTTTAGAATTGATAATAGGATTCTAAGGCTTCATTTGAGAGATGTGATTTGGAAGGAAAAGAAGGGAAATGAAATAAAATTTTAAAAAGTTGATTGTTGGGGAGTTTTTGAAAGGAAGGAAAAGAAAGGAAGGGAGAGAAAAATTTCCTCTGTCTCAACCAAAAAATTTTATTTTCAAAAGTGGACGAAAATGGAAGAAAACACAAACAAAAAAAATTGATTTTAAATAAATTTAACTTATTTCATTTTTTTTTCTTCAACTCTCAAATAAAGAAATACATCATTTCTCTTCTCTCCCTTTTCCTCACCTTTTTTTCTTTTCTTTTCTTTTCTCTTATGAAAAATTTTACCTTTTAACTTCCAAAGCCTAAGAGAGATCGAGTTGTTATAAATGGTTGAATTCTCCCCCTCTATCATATATGGTTAATTCTTATTATTTATTTAATTAAAATTATGCTTAATATTCTAACCAATTTCAATTAATCTGATGAAATTTAATTTAAATTATAATCATATTCTCAGCCATACAATATTATTAATACTTTGTTTCGAAGAACAATATTACTAATGTTAAAGAGCATAACATGATTAACATAATTTTTTTTTTAAATTCATCTTTTCTTATTTGTTTTTTTTAAAATTTTGTAATTACTATTTTTTTCACCGATCTAAATTCTTTTATCATATTCTAAAATTTTGAATATCTTAATTAATTCAATGTTGAAAATAAAATAATTAGTTTTAAATAGTGTTTACTAACTTTATTAAAAAACCCCACTATTTACTCTAAAAAAAAATCCCTCTACTCAATATCAAAATGTATTGTATTTTCAACTAAATAAAAAGTATTGTATTTTATTTTTAAAAGATTTCAAAATTTAAACCTTGGAAGCCCTTTTTTTGTGTGCAAATTGCTCAAAAATCCCCAATGCAAACATGTTTTGCTCTGCACTCCCTAGCCACTTTTTTGTACCACAATTTTTGTTAATTTGTACTACATTTTGTATGGTTTTATACCACATTTTATGACTAAAGATCCCAAAGCAAAACATATTTGCATTTGAGGATTTTTGAGCAAATTGTCTTTTTTTTTCCTTCCTCATTATTATTTTTATTTTTTAATTTTATAATTGTTCAACCCCAAATTGACAACCCTTTTGGTCACAGTTGTAAGTCTCACGTGGCGTGCACGTGACTTCCTCTCTTCTTCAATATCGAGAGTGAATCAAAGCAGATCCGTTGAACAAAGAAAACGAGACTCTTCTCTGAATTTCACCCTCTTTATGTAGAGACAAAGCTACGCATATATAAAAAGCATAATTTTCGCTAGTTTGCTGGTGTTGGGAGAAGGATGGCGGCATTCATGACGGTGCTGGAGTCCGATCTGAGGGCCCTTTCAGCCGAGGCTCGCCGCCGTTACCCCGCCGTCAAAGACGCAGCTGAACACGCGATTTTAAAGGTACCGTTCTTGGGGTTTTTTTTTGTTGATTTCATCCTCCCTGCATTGTTACGTTACTTGGATATGCTTTTTATTCGATTTGTATCACCAGGTTGATTGATTATCAGCTCATGCTTCATCACTCGATCTGAATTTTCGTTAACTCTGAACTTTTTAAGTGAAAAATGTATTTTCGTGCGTCTCTGGGTGATAGGTTCTTTTCCCTTGACTAAATATATAAATTCTGTGGAAATGCAGCTTAGGTCACTCTCCAGCCCGAATGAGATTGCACATAACGAGGATATATTGAAGATTTTTGTGATGGCTTGTGAGGTTAGAAACGTGAAGCTGAGTGTGATTGGATTGTCATGTCTGCAAAAGCTTATCTCGCATGATGCTGTTGCATCTTCGGCCCTCAAGGAAATTCTTTCCACTCTCAAGGAAGTGAGTATAGCTGGAATAAATCAATAAGCATATACACGACATAACCAAATTGTGCAAATTAATTGGTTCAATTCAATATGAACTGACTGATCTGTATTCTGTATTAAAAATGAGAGTTGTCTTTTATATTAATAACAATACCTCATACATTTTAATTCTTCCCTTTTGATTTCAAATAAAAAGTGATGCTATTTTGTTGTTTGATAAGGAGGTTTTATCATTGTCTATTCATTGGTATTTTTACATAATGCATGACACGTGCTATATATCATGTGTGCATTTAGATGTTTTCTTCTTTACTTATTGCCTTCTCTTTCCCAGCATGCTGAGATGGCAGATGAGAATGTTCAGCTTAAGACCCTGCAAACTATACTCATAATATTTCAGTCTAATTTACAGCCAGATAACGAGGTATGCTAAATTCACGACTCATAATTTTTTAAAACATTTCCCACCATCTTAATTATGCCATAGTCTTTACTCTTTATCGAATACTTTTGATGAAGTCGCATGTAACCTGGAAACCACCCTCCCTGCTTTTTTCTGTGACCGACCATTTTGTTTTTGGTAAAATAAATTTTATTTATCAAATATATACAAATAGACTGGGCATACCCAATAAAATAAGACAAAACTAGGAAATTATGTCAACTGCCCTCCTTGGACTTATTTATTTATGAACACCCGGAGTTTGGCTCAACTCCCACCACCTAACTTGTTTGGGCTTAGTTTGGAAGTTGGGAGAGAAAAGTTGAGATGGAAAAGAAGAGGAGAGAGCAAGAGAAAAGGAAGTTTTTAGTTTTCCTCTCATTCCACTCACATTTTGAAGGAAACTTTTTCTTTTAAACAACTTATTTTTCTTTCTTTTCTTTCCATTAGAATCTCCCAAAGAACCAAAATTTTAAATCTCCTTTTGTTTCTTTTCTAGGTTTTCTTTTGCTTCAAAATCCAAACTCCCAAACAAAGCTTTAAATTAAAAAACTGGCTTGTTCTATTATAACCGATTTCTTAAAGCAAGAAATATTGAAATCTGTCTCGTGTACGAGATTGGTTGGTTATATGCACTTGTTTAATATGTCACGTGTTGGAAACCTTGCACCAATTTATAATCTCAAAAGCTTGCTACTTTTATGGTACCTTTGTCTTATATGTTTCGATTATAATAAATATTTATTTTGTTAAACTAGGATATTTTTTTAGGATTCCAAGTTGTGTTTGGTATTATAGTTGATTTGTTTCTTGCTGCTTCATGTTGTTTTTATGTGTTCTTGCTTTAATATACCATATTTTGATTTGTATGAAATCTTGATGTGTTTGATTCTCCATAATGCAAATACATGAAAGTGATTTATAATTTTAATTTACTTTAGATTTGGCATGTCTTCACATTATTCTCCTTGTATTGGAAACATCATTATTTGCACATTTGATGGTATCTAGTCTGGTTTTCTTTAAACTAAAAAATATTATAAAAATCAATGCATCAATTCATCAAATGCCACAAATTAACTGCAAATGTACGATGTCTAGCGTGGTAAAGTATAGAATCTATATGAGGGAAGAGAATGATTCTCATTGACCGAATTAACCCTAGTATATAGAAGTAAATAACAGAATATCTAAATATCAAATCCTATCTAATCCTTATTTAAACATTGAATGAATATCTTATTCAATCTATTTAAATATTCAAGACCCCCCTCATGCTTGGCGGTAAATGTTTTTCATGCCGAGCTTGGACTTCAATTCTTCAAAGTTTGGTCGACGGACGGCTTTTGTCAAGATATCGGCCAGCTGCATGTGAGAGGGAACATAGTGGAGATCAATTACCGTTTTCTCAATCTTTTCGGTTATGAAATGTCTGTCTATTTCCACATGCTTGGTTCTGTCATGGTGGACTGGATTCTTGGCAATTTTTAATGCAGCTTGGTTGTCACACATCATATCTATTGGATGACTATCTCTTATCTCCAGTTCATTGAGCAACATTTTAAGCCACATGCCTTTGCAAATTCCATTGGATAAAGCACGGAATTCAGCTTCTGCACTACTTCGAGTGACAACTTGGGCAAATGGTGATGGCGTTTCTCTAAAGAGAGGAACACGTTGTGGAGGAGAATTGTAATTAGCAAATACAACATGCAAGAGAATGGCTGGGACGCGGGATTGGCAAGGAATAACACGTTTTGTAGCCCATGGAAGTTCATCTCTAGGATTTATCCGGCTTTTATTAAATCAGTGAGGTTTGTAGTCAAGGGGGAGATAGAGTTAGATTTTGGGAGGATTCTTGGGTGGGGTGCTCATCTTTTAAAATCCTTTTCCCAGTGCTTTTCCAAATTTCTAGAGCTCATATTAAGCCTATTTCACACTTCCTTTCTAGAGAATCTTTTTCACCCATTAACTTGTTCTCTTGGAATTATTTTCGTCGCGATCTCAGAGATGAGGAGATGGTGATTTAATCAATTTGTTGGATGTTTTGGGCAGGGTTAGTCTTAGGGAGGGAGGAGAGGATATTAGGTGTTGGAAATGAGATGCCTAAGGTGAGTTTACAGTGAAATCTTTCTTTCATTCTTTTTTTCCGGAAACTCGGTTCCCAAAATATGATCTTCTTCAATCGATATGGAAAGCTCCGATTCCTTCAAAGGTAAAGGTGTTCTCTTGGGCTGCAATTCTGGGAAGGATACCGACTTGTGAAATGATCCAAAAGAGGTTCCCAAAATGTTTTCTTAATCCGAATTGGTGTGTGCTATGCAAGCAAGAGGGTGAGTGTCAGGATCATATGTTGGTGCATTGTCCATTCGCATTATCCTTATGGTGGTTAGGGTTGAAGGATTTGGGATTGTCATGGGTGACTCCGAAGACTACGAAGGAATTGTTCGCAACAGATTTGGGGAGCTATCTGGGCAAAAGGGGGAGAATTCTTTGGGCAGCCATAACTCATTGCATTTGCTGGTTCGTTTGGCTAGAAAATAGGAGGATTTTTGAGGAAGAAGAGGTTTCGAGGGAAGAGATTTGGGATAAGATTAAGTTGAGAGTAGCCGCTTGGTTACAAAATTCACCTCTCTTCGAATCGTTTTCAGTTTCAGAATTGTATAGGGATTGGAGTTTGGTTTTCTAATAATACTTTCCTAGATCTTGTATAGAGATTATAGTGGACCACTGATCCACCTTCCTATGTAACTATTACTAAGTTTTAATAATGTAGAATATTGAATTATCGGGAGAATACTTTATTGAGATGATATGTACATCTATTTATAATTACAAAGAGTAAATCATATCCCAGTGAATAAGGGATAACAAATCTCATCCTACCTAATTTACAAAGATAATATCTTATCAAATCAACAATATATATTATAAAATAAAACCCTAATTTATCATAATCTACACTCCCCCTCAAGCTTGGTTGTAGATGTTGATGAGACCAAGCTTGCCAACAAGAAATTCATGAGCCTGTTCTGATAGTCCTTTGGTGAGCAAGTCAGCCAACTGGTGAGAAGTAGGAACATATTCAACATTGAGATCACCCCCTTCTATCTTTTCTTTGATGAAATGACGATCAACTTCAACATGTTTAGTCCTATCGTGGTGAACCGGATTATGAACAATACTGATGGTTGATTTGTTGTCACAAAACAATGTCATAGGTTTTTCAACCTTAAGTTTCAATTCCATCATAATTCTCCTTATCCAGATTAGTTCACAAACTCCATGGGCCAGTGCTCTATATTCTGCCTCTGCACTACTTCTAGCAACGACAGATTGTTTTTTGCTACTCCATGTTACCAGATTTCCCCAGACAATGGTACAATATCCTGATGTAGACCTTCTATCAGAAATAGATCCAGCCCAATCTGCATCGGTGAATGCATGTACTGCTCTATTTTCATGTTTTGCAAACAGTAAGCCTTTTCCTGGAGCCTTTTTCAAGTATTTCAGAATTCTATACACAGCATCGAGGTGGCCTTGACATGGTGAGTGCATGTATTGACTTACTAGGCTGACTGCAAAGGCAATATCTGGGCGAGTATGTGATAGGTAAATGAGTTTTCCCACAAGTCGCTGATATTGTTCTTTGTCCACCGTTTTTCCTTCAAACATCTTCCCTTTGTTTCCTAGCTCGATGGGCGTATTGCTAGGTTTAGAGCCCAACATTCCCGTTTCTTCCAAAAGATCTAATGTGTACTTTCGCTGAGAGACGGAGATACCTTTTTTACTTCTGGCAAATTCCATTCCTAAAAAATATTTCAGTGTTCCAAGGTCTTTAACCTCAAATTCTTTTGCCATCATTTGTTTTATGCTTGCCATTTCTTTGCTATCATTTCCAGTAATAATGATGTCATCAACATACACTATGAGAATGGTGATGTGTTTATTCTCAGAGTGTTTGATGAAGAGAGTATGATCTGCTTGTCCCTGAACATAGCCAAAATTCTTTATTACCTTTGAGAATCTACCAAACCAGGCACGTGGAGATTGTTTCAGCCCATAAAGTGACTTGTGAAGTTTGCACATTGTTCGAGATCCTAGTTGTTCTTCAAATCCTGGAGGTTGACTCATATAGACTTCCTCTTCAAGTTCACCATTTAGGAAGGCATTCTTTATGTCGAGCTGATGTAGCGGCCAATCAAGATTTGCTGCCAAGGATAGAAGAATTCTGATAGTGTTGGGTTTTGCAACAGGGGCAAATGTTTCAGTGTAGTCAATGCCATATGTTTGAGTGAATCCCCTGGCTACCAGACGAGCCTTGTATCTTTCGATTGATCCATCAGCTTTATATTTTACAGTGAATATCCATTTGCATCCCACTGTATTTTTCCCTTGTGGTAATTCCACCAAACTCCAGGTGTTATTTTGCCTTAATGCATGCATTTCTTCAAGTATCGCTATTTTCCATTCTGGGACCATAAAAGCATCTTGAACAGACCTGGGAATGTTTACACTAGACACATTCGAGATGAAAGCACGAAATGATGATGATAGATTTGAATAGGAAACAAACTTTGAGATAGGGTGTTGAGTGCATGGTCGAATACCTTTTCTCAAAGCTATGGGTATATCGAGATCAGAAATTTTACCTGACTGAGGATCCACGATCGGTTCATCTTCTTGGCTGTGGATAGGATTCACAGTGTTTTTATTTTGAGGTTTACGTCTGGAGTAGACTTGCAACTCTCGTTGTGGTATTGCTTTTTCTTTTGTTTCCAAGCCTGAAATATTTTCTAGAGAATTGGGTGTATTTTCTTGGATCTGATTAGTTGTGGGAAGAGTTAGTTGGATAGGATCAGTTGCGGGAAGAGGTAGGTTATCCCAACAAGCTTCATCTAAGCTCCCCCCCTGAAGCGAAGTGGAGAAGAAATAAGGTGTTTTTTCAAGGAAAGTGACATCCCGGGAGACAAACATTTTCCGGGTTTTGGGGCAGTAGCACCGATAACCCTTTTGAGTGGGTGAGTAACCAATGAAGATAGTTTTGATAGCTCGTGGATCTAGTTTGCTGCGGTGGTGGGTATGGATATGGACAAAGGCGGTGCAACCAAATGTCTTTAATGGTAGTTTATGGGTTATGTGGAGGTGAGGGAATTTCTGAATGAGGAGGGATAAAGGGGTAGCAAAATTTAGAGGACGACTTGGTAAGCGATTGATGAGGTAAGCGGCGGTTAGGATGGCATCCCCCCAGAGATATTTTGGGACATTCATAGTGAACATTAAGGCCCGAGCAACTTCCAACAAATGGCGATTTTTTCTTTCGGATACCCCATTTTGTTGTGGGGTATCGACACACGTACTTTGATGAATGATTCCATGTGCCAACAAATATTCACCCAGGATGGTGTTGAAGTATTCTGTACCATTATCAGTGCGAAGAGTTTGAATGTTTGTATGAAATTGTGTTTGAATCATTTTGTGGAATGCTGTGAAGATTTGACTTGTGTCAGATTTGTTATTAAGGAGGTAAACCCAAGTGACCCTCGTGTGATCATCAATAAAGGTTAGAAACCATTTTTTTCCTTGGGAGGTCGTGACTGGAGAAGGCCCCCAAATATCACTATGAATGAGTGCAAATGGTGAAGACGGTGTATACGTTTTAGAAGTAAAGGGAGATCGAGTATGCTTAGCCAAGGGACAAACATCACAATCAAATGTATCAAGATGTTTATTATTGAATAATGAAGGAAACAAATGTTTTAAATACGAAAAACTGGGATGGCCTAACCGATGATGCCATAACATTATTTCACTAGACCTAGAAACAAAAGTAGAGGCAATATTCGAAACTTGAGTAGGAAGACCTTCAGGCGGAGCAACCTCCAAATAATAAAGACCATTGTGAATCCTAGCACTGCCAATCATCTTCCCCGATCGTGGGTTCTGAAACTGACAGGAGAAAGGCACAAATTTAGCAACACAATGATTATCAAGAGTGAATTTACTAACAGAAATGAGATTGCATGCTAAGGAAGGGACATGGAGGACCGAATTGAGGACAATATCTGGCGACAAACGGATACTACCAATACCCATAACAGGGGTCATCGACCCATTAGCAATTTTCACAAAAGTGGGACTCGAATAATGAGTAAAATTGCAAAATAAGCTGGAATCTGATGTCATGTGGTCGGATGCACCGGAATCAACAATCCAAGATCCTAGACAAGTAGAGTGAAGGGCCCAAAAAATCATACCAGATTGGGTCATTGAGCAGGACCCAACAGGGGGTTCGGTGGAGGGATTCAGAGACATTTGACGCAGAAAATGACAGTACTGTTCAATCTGCTCAATCTGTTCCTTGGTGAAGGGTGCAGCTGGTCCAGAATTTGCAGGATGATCCTGGATGATTTGGGTGTGAAAACCGTGCGTATCCCCTTTCTTTCTGGGCTGCCAGTTTGCGGGCTTACCATGTAGTTCCCAACACTTATCTTTTGTATGTCCAGGGCGCTTACAGTGCTCACACCAAGGGCGTTTGGATGTACGTGGAGTAAAAAATGATGTTTTGTGTGTCACAAGGGCAGAGACATCAGGGGCAGACTGTTGGCGGGAGAAATCATCAGATAACATTACTTTTCTGCGCATTTCCTCACGTCTAACATCAGCAAAGGCATCTTCAGGTGATGGAAATGGTTCACGTGCAACAACTCTGCCACGAACATCATCAAGGTTGCGGCTGAGGCCAGCCAAAAAATCGAAGACACGTTCTTTTTCCAAGGACTGCCGGATTTTAACGCTGCAGGAAGTACATGGCGAAGTATCTTCAATAAACAGATCCAATTCTTGCCAAATATCCTGAAGTTCAGAGAAGTATTGGGTGACAGATTTCTCCCCTTGTTTGATGTCTTTCAGTTTGGAGCGAAGCTCAAATAGTTGAGAAGAGTTTCCAAGATCGAAGTACATCTTGCGAGCTGCGTCCCAAACTTCTTTCGCGGTTTGAAACCAAAGGTAACGCCGACTGATTTGGGGCTCCATTGAATTCAGAAGCCAAGCCATAACAATTGAGTTTTCGGCTGTCCAGGTTTTGAACGAGGGGTCATTGTTGTCAGGCGATGGTAGATCACCAGTAAGATAACCCAACTTTCCACGACCGCAAATTACGATCTTGATTGATTGAGCCCACTGAAGATAATTACGCCCATTTAATTTATGGGAGGTAATTTGTAGATATGAAAACTCGCTGCCGGAAAGAGAAGCGATCGATCCATTGGATTTCTCAGCCACTGTGTCGCTGGAAATCACAGAGACAGTGGAAGATTCTGCCGACATAGTGCTATAGGTGGGCCGCTGAAGAGGAGATTAATAGAGTGGACTGCGGAAAATTATGGCAGAGAAGAGAAGAAAGATGGGCTGGACGAGAATTGAGAGGTCCTGGCGCTCTGATACCATGTAGAATATTGAATTATCGGGAGAATACTTTATTGAGATGATATGTACATCTATTTATAATTACAAAGAGTAAATCATATCCCAGTGAATAAGGGATAACAAATCTCATCCTACCTAATTTACAAAGATAATATCTTATCAAATCAACAATATATATTATAAAATAAAACCCTAATTTATCATAATCTACAAATAATATATATGTTTCTTATAAAAAACAAATGGTTGATTCTTGCTTCTTCATGTCACTAGATTACCCCATATGAACGAGCAATATCCAGATATAGAGCGTCTATCAACAAGACAACTTGCCCAATCAGCATCACTGTAGACTCTAATATTTCGAAATATAGTCTTCCTAAAGAGCAACCCTTTTCCAGGTGTTCCCATCAGGTATCTCAACACTCTACAACTTTCATGTGTTCTTCAGTGGGTTTAGTCATGAACTGACTGACAACACCCACAATGTATCCAATGTCAGGTCGGGTGTGTTATAGATAGATCAATGTACCAACCAATCACTGGTATCTTCCTTTGTCAACAAGTGTTCGATCTCCATTCATCTCTATTTTCACGTTTGGATCCATTGGGGTATCAACTGGTTTGAACCTTATCATTCCTGTCTCTTTTAGTAGGTCTAGAACATACTTACTTTGCGAAATTGAGATTCTACTAGATGATCTAGCCATTTCCATACCCAAAAAATATTAAAGATGTCCCAGATCTTTCATTTCAAACTCCTTTGAAAGGACACCTTTTAGACAGGTCATTTCTGCTTTATGATTTTGTGTGAGGACGTTGTCATCAACATAGACAATCAGAGGATTGGTCATTCCCTTAACATGTTTGACAAATAGAGTGTGATCTGATTGACACCGTATGTATCCTTCTTTTGTCAACACATTTGTAAACCGATAAAACCAAGCCCGAGGTGACTGTTCAAGGCCGTACAATGACTTCTTCAAGCTGCATACTTTGTTTCTCACAGATTCTGCCACCATTCCTGAGGGAATATTCATGTACACCTCTTCCCCCAGCTCCCCATTGGGGAATGCATTTTTAACATCTAGTTGGAATAATGGTCTGTCAAGGTTGACAACAATTGATAGGAGCACCCTGACTGTGTTGGGTCTTGCAACAAGAGCAAACGTCTCTTGGTAATCAATTCCATACGACTGAGTGTATCCTTTTGCAACTAACTGTGCTTTGTATCGTTCAATGCTCCCATCAGCTTTATATTTCACTGTGAATATCCATTTGCACCCAACAGTTCGTTTTCCGGGGCGAAGTTCTGTAATCTTTCACGTATTATTCTTTTCTAGTGCCTTGATCTCATCAAAGGCAGCAACCTTCCAATTCGGATCCTTCAGGGCATCCTCGATAGTACTTGGAACCTGGATTTGATCTAAATTGGACACAAAAGAACGATATGCAAGTGATAAAGAGTCAAATGAGACAAAATTACATATCAGGTGTTGTGTACATGCCCTAGTTCCATTTCTTAAAGCAATATGTCTATCATCAATGTCGCAATGGTCCATTATTGGAGAGTTATTGTCAAGTTCAGTAGTACCTTTGTCTTTTCCATTTGGAATTGGTATTGTAGAAGTGTCTTAGACTGGTTGACTTTGTACTGGTTCTTGTTGTCCCTCCATTTGGATGACCTTTCTTGAATAGACTTTGAGTGGTGTATTTGGAGAAGTTGATTGGGAGTTAGGTTGTGGTACGTGATCTGTTTCTGGAGTAACATGGATTGGGTCTACAAATGATGTGAGTTCAGATTCGTTGGTGTTACTCTCTTCCTGAATGGATAAATTGGGGTAAAAATGTTCGTTTTCGAAGAACGAGACATCTAGAGAGTGATAGAATTTGCGGGTGACTGGAGAGTAGCATTTGTAGCAAGACCTTGGATGTGTATTTGATGGCCCTTGGATCGAGTTTCCCACGATGATGGGAATGAACACGAACAAAGACGGAACACCCAAAGATTTCAGGGGAATAAAATTAAGCATGTGTATTCGGGAAAGATTACAAGAGAGACTCGATAGGTGTTTTGTAGTTGAGGACATGAGAGGGCATGCAATTAATTAGTTATGTAGCAGTAAGTACTACTTCACACCAAAAATGGCTAGAGACTTTGTATGAGGATAGAAGAGAGCGGGTAACCTCTAGGAGGTGACAATTTTTGCGTTTAGATACCCCATTTTGTTGAGGGGTGTCGACACGTGAACTTTGGTGTACAATGCCATGAGAGGACAAATAAGTACCTAAAACTGAATTAAAATAGTCTCGGGCTCGATCTGTGTGCAGGACTTGGATTTTGGCTGAAAACTGAGTCTGAATCATGGAATGAAAAATGAAGAACAGGGAAGTGGTTTCCGACTTATCCTTCATGAGGAATACCCCCGACACTCGAGTATATAATCTACAATTAAAAGGAACCAACGAGCACCCGTGACATTTTTTTATTTTTGATGGCCCCCAGATGTCACTGTGGATGGGTGAGAAAGGTGTTGATGCCACTTGATGGTTTGTATGGTTAAAGGTGCTACGTGTGTGTTTGGAAACTTGACAAATATCACATTGAAGTAAACTTGGTGATTATTATTAAAGAGAACTGGAAACAGTTTGGCAAGGTACAGAAAGTTCGGATGACCTAATCTATAATGTCATAAAATAATATCATTGTCTTTATTTGAGTGGAAAACAGAACAAGAATTAGGAAGAGTTGGGCTTGGAATATTCTTCGGCCCATTCTTAAAGTTAAGGTCCATCTAGATGAGAAACAAGCCAGCATGTAGTTCAGCACTGCCAATCGTCTTACCCGAATTCAGTTCCTGGAAAAAACAAAAATCCCCTAGAATTTAGTAGCACAATTGAGATCGACGTGCTAAACCAAAAACAGAGCACAAAGTGTTATTGTAAAGAAATATCATGTGAGATATATAAAGAGCCAATACCAAATACCTTTGAACTAGATCCATTAGCAATACACACAGACCGAGAATCCCTGCAAGGATTGTAATCTTGTATGAACTAAAAAGTGAAAAATTTCCTGTCATATGATCAGAGATGCCCGAGTCAACAATCCACTTAGAGTTCAAATCCTGATTGGAGAAAAATACAAGAGAGAAGTCACCTTGAAGGACTATTGTATTAGTGCTAATAATTGAAGTCATTTGAGCAGAATTCTGGCTGAACAACCGCTGAAGAACATCCAACTGCGCTTGAGTGAAAGGTTGTTGCGTGGCAGTAGAGACAGAATCTGAAGCAACATTGGCACGTTTTTCTCTAGCTGATTTTTGGTCCACTGGCTTGCCATGAATGCGCCAGCAAGTGCCCAACGTGTGATTGAGTTTCTTGCATTTCTCGCACCAAGGCCTACCATTCCACATATGCTGATTAGGAACATGGGCAGAAATGGGCGAATTGCGAGCACCAATGTCGGAAATGGTCGAGAATGAGGGCTGAATGGAAGCAAGAACCTTCTACTGAAGGAGAACGAGTGGAGCCCAACATCAACTTCCGCCGACTTTCCTCATGGCGGACCTTGGAGAAACCCACGCGAAGCCCTGACAATGGTTTTATGTCCAAGATGCGGGCACGAACTTCATCAAGGGATGGATGGAGGCCTTGAAGGAATTTAAACACTCATTTGGTTTCCACAATGTTTCTGAATTGTGATTTATCAGCCGTGCACTTCCATTCACGTGTTTCTAATAAATGCAACTGCCGCCAAAGTTTGGCGAGAGCATTGAAATATGTCGTGACATTGTCATCACCCTGTCGTATTTCATGAACCAAACTTTCAACACCAAATAATTCAGATATGTTGTCGCGGGCTAAATATGTATCATGGACTGCATCCCATATCTCCTTGGTAGAGGGGTATAGTAAGAAATTCTCGCCAATTTTGAGGACCATGGAATTAATTTGCCACGACATAAACATGTTGTTGTCAACATTCCAAGCCTTGAATTTTCCATCACCAGAAGCTGGACGCTTGGATGAACCGGATAAGAGATCTTCCTTGCGCTTGCCGCTATAAACATAATGACGGACTGGGACCATTATGATAATTCTGACCATTGAGTTTGTGGCATGTAATAGAGTGAATTAGTGAAAAATCAGGCGTGTTTGGTGGCTGTTTATCAGATTCAAAAGGGGAAGCCATTAGCCATCTCATGGACTGAATTAAGTGTATAAGTTACACCTTAATATATATACAAAGAAATAACAGAATATCTAAATATCAAATCATATAAAATCCTTAGTTGAACATTGAATGAATATCTTATCCAATCTATTTAAATCTTCAACATCAAGTTTTAGTATATGCATGAAAACAAGGGTTGTTCCACCAAAACTAACTAGCAAGTACTAAAAGTCAAACTATATTTAACCTACGAAAGGATTGAAAAACTTAATTAAACTAAAATCAAATCAATTATCAATTAATTAATAAAAAGCTAAAACTCCTTCCAAAACAATTAAAGCTAGCAAGAAAAAAAATCAACGGAGAAAATTATCAAGATTTCGGTTCACCGTTGCAGTCCCTTACAATTCTCATATTATTTTTGACTGGTTCTCCATCTATCCTTAAGGTGACGAGTATTCTTTATTTATTTAATATCAATGTTCTAAAAAACGTTAGACGGTAGGTGGGAGGCGACCCACCGTCTAGCGCCTAGCCGCCTAGGCAGTTTTTTTGAAGCCTAAATAATAAATACCTTGGGATAGTCATGAGTTTTACTATAAATATAATTTTATTTTTTTCAGTTTTTGTACGAAACTATTATAAAATTTTAATAATTTTAATATTATTAATAATAATAACAACAACAACATGGATATTAATAGATATCATGTCTTCATACGTAACATGAGATTTAATTTTTTGCTTGACTTTCTTTTCTGCACTTCTTCGTTCCTTCTGCGTTTGTTTCTCGTGTCGCGTCTCTTTCTTTTAATTTTTTATTTTTATTTTTATTTTTTTTAATAAAAAATAGTAACCGCCTAAGCGAATTTCTGGCTGCCTTGGCGGGAGATTAGGCGGGCGACACCTCCAGCAAGAAAGCGGTGGGTGGAACCGCCCACCGCCTAGGCGTTGCCTTTTAGAACACTTGTTAATATACTCTCTCATGCTACGCCAAACATAGTATTGAATTGTAACAAGTATGGGGGATTCTGCTTTCAAGAATCTTTATCTTACTCTCTTCCCGTTATCTTCAATTCACAATTCTCCGATTTCTCGTTTTGCTCAGTTCGAAAGTCAATCCCTAGATTCGGTGTCTCTTGGAATTTTCATTTTATGCGGGTTTTGACGGATGTGGAAGTGAATGAGTTATGTCTATTGTTAGAATCCTTCGAGAGGGTTAGGTTGGATGCAGGGGCTTCGGATTGTAGGAAGTGGGTGGGGGGTTCTTCGGGTCTTTCCTCGGTTAAATCTTTCTATGAGTATTCTTTCCCTGACATGGATTTCCCTTCGTTCCCATTGTTTCATGTCATTTGGAAAATGCCTATCCCATCGAAGGTTCAAGTTTTTTCATGGGTTGCAGTGCAAGGAAACTCCGAGGTGAACAAAGGATTTATTTGCGGGTGATCTAGGGTGCAAACTTGGTAGATGGGGGAGATTACTTTGGACAATGGTGATTCATTCTATCTGCTGGCACGTTTGGCTGGAGAGAAACAAGAGAATTTTTGAAGATAAAGCAGAATCGGGAGTTATGTGTTGGGAAAAGATCAAATTGAAGGTCTCTACGTGGATTAGGAATCATAAAGAGTTTGTTATGTTCTCGATTCTAGATTTAGCCAGAGATTGAAGTGTTATATTTTGTTGATATTTAATGAGTAC
Source organism: Henckelia pumila (assembly GCF_033568475.1). Lineage (NCBI taxonomy): Eukaryota > Viridiplantae > Streptophyta > Magnoliopsida > Lamiales > Gesneriaceae > Henckelia > Henckelia pumila. Next base: position 14,269,256 of record NC_133121.1, read on the forward strand.
TAAAGGTTCCATCTGCGGTCTTCTTATCCGCCTTTTTGTAATTATCAGATGATCGTTATATATATATATAATATGATCTCGTTTCTTATATATAAAAAAAACTCTCATCATAATTGAAGTTTTATGAAATCCACTAGCCTTTGATTAAATAATAGCGCACATCTATTTGATTTTATCACTCGATCTCAATCTAAATCCACATCATGAAATATTATATCATATTATAATTTCATCTTTGAATTTCAAACATAACACACAAAACCGTCCAAAGGTAGCTAATCTGTGAAAGAATTAAAAACAATAAAACATGCACTCAAGAATTCAGGGATTTAATCAAATAACAATAATAAAATCATAAATTCAAGCAACGGATCCCCCCCTAATCTTGACAAAACAAACTTAGATAATGATTTAAAGGAATAAAAATTGTTTGATAATGTTTGTCCTCACAAAACATAATTAATTCAATCAAATAACGAAGCGAAAAGTTTAGCTTAATCAGATTTTGGGAGGACCCGTGGTGGGGGAGTTTCCTCTTTAAGAATTTTTTTACATCCTTATTCCAGGTATCATCGTTCAGAAGAGACCTATTTTCCATTTTCTTCAATCGGATAACTCATCTTTCTCCTCGGTTATTTCATGGACTTGCATTTTCTGCGGGATTTGAGGGATGAGGAGGTGAATAAGTTGAGCTTTTTGTTTAGGGTCTTTGGAGAGGGTCAGGTTAGAAAATGGGCCTTGGATTCTTCGGGGATTTGTTCTGTCAAATAGTTCTACGAGACTTTCTTTCCAGTTAGTGGTTTCTGTTCATTCTATCTTTTTCATGTCATTTGGAAAAAGCCCATCTCATCGAAGGTTCAAATCTTTTCGTGGATCGCGGTTTGGCAAAAGAGGTGGCCTACTTTTTCTCTTTGCCTGAGCGGGTGCGTGTTGTGTCGGCAAGAGGTGGAAACCCAAGATCATATTTTTATTCATTGCCCTTTCACGAGACGCTTGTGTGTTGGAGCATTGGAGGAGTTGGGTCTGGTATGGATAGCTCCGAGGTCGACGAAAGACTTATTTGATGCTGATCTTGGACGAGAGCTTGGTAGGAGGGAATAATTTTTTGGATGTTGGTAATTCACTGTATTTGTTGGTCAGTTTGGTTGGAGAGGAATATAAGAGAGGAATATAAGACTTTTTGAAAATATAGTAGAGTTGGTTGAAGAGTGTTGGGACAAACTTAAGATTTAGACATCTACATGGATAAGATGCATAAGGAGTTTAAGAAGATTTCGGTTTCAGATTTATTTAGGGATTGAAGTTTTATATGTTATAGTTTTGATCCCACGCACCCAAGTGTGCAGGGTTTTCGTGAGTGACCACTAAGACTCACCGTTGGGTTTTAGTGGTTTTTGTTGTTTTTTTTTGCCAGAGGTTTTAGTGGTCGTGAGTTGTTTGTTTTAGAAACCACTAAGCTCACGAAAACCCTGCACGCTAGGGTACGTGAGTGAGATCAAAACTATATGTTGTTAATATGATCCGAGTTTTTGTTGTTTAACGTGCGGATCCGTTATCCGCTTTTGTAATTAATAGCTAGTTATTATATAATATAACATAATTTTCTCTAAAAAAATATCTTAAAGCGTCCTCTCGGTTGGAAAATCCTGGTAGTATATATGTGATGCGAGTTGCTCAAAAGCCCAATAACGTTGTTAGCTGAGAATAAAATTCCCCCCATGCGGCTGCTGTTGCTTTGTTCCTTTATGTTCAAGACTCATTGTAATTATTATTTTTTTGGGGGATAGGAAACGATAATATATTAATAGAATAGTTTAATTACAAAAAGTGGACTCTAACAAAATATGAAACTCCAGCTTCTATACAGATCTTACATTGAAATTTATTTAAAACTCCGTATTCTTTAACTCCAACAAGCGGCTCTATACGTGATCTTATCCAACATTCTTAAAGTGAGTCTTTTAGATCATAAAAAATCCTCCTACTCCTTTCCAACTAAACCAACCAACATAAACAGTGAACAATCATGACCCAAAGAACGAATCACGAGAATATTATCAATTAAATATAAAAAATTATATCCAAATAGGAACTTATCAGTATCTAATACACTTTCTAGCTTATTATTGTCAAATTGGTGCTTAGAGGGATATTTATTTCGGGTTACTTCCCGTTTCTCTTGATTTTTTCTAGTGGATCCTCACCGCGGCCTATGTTTTCAATTGCATGATATCTTTAATATATGAACTAATTAGGTATATGTTGTAATATTTTTGGGTATTTCAGGTAAATTGTAAATAGTCTTGCGTGGATGTGATATTCCAAATTTAGTTGTCTGAAAACTTTATTCCTTGGCAGTAACTTTTACTGGTGGAGAGGCTTTTAATTGTTGTGAATGATTGAAACATTATAAGTTTTAACGCACTTGAGCATTTGGCAAAATTTTCATCGGAGTTGGATTTGTGGACATTCTTGGTTTCCTGAAGTTCATTTTCCATTGACTTCCTATATTGGTAGGAGAACATGGCTCATGCTCTTGGAATATGTCTCCGTCTCCTTGAAAGTAGGTCATCTGATAGCGTGCGAAAGTAAGTAATCTTTACTATGTGTTCTGAGTTTTTCAGTCACACTCTTCATCTTATCCTTTTTTGGTTTTCTAATTCAGACATTTTTAGTGATAGTGGCAAGCTAAAAACTCACCAGTCTTAATCTTTTTTGAATCCTTTTCAGTACTGCTGCAGCAACATTCAGGCAAGCAGTAGCATTGATATTTGATCGCGTGATTTCTGCAGAGTCACTGCCTGCAGGCAAATTTGGTTCTGGAGGATACATTTCTCGAACTAATTCTGTTACTAATGATGTCAGTCGCAATATTAATCGTCTAGAGTACGTACAATTGATTCGTCTAACGCAATTTTATCTCCATATTGTTCATCTTCTATCTTCCTACAATTCATATTAGATTTTTATTTTAGGCCTATGTGGTTGTTATGAGTTCGTGTAGATGATTTGCATGCTATATATTAATGAAGCTGGCTTTTAGATGGTTAATTGAAGTGCAATCAGCCTCTGCTATTAAAATAACATGCACAAGCAGGTCACTAGAGCAAGAAGTTGTTTCTAGAGGCTCATCATTGATGAGGGACACCCTTACTGAATCTGGGAAGTTGGGGCTTTGCGTACTTGAAGACTTGACAACTCTTGCTGCAGGTGGATCTGTATGTGCTAAATTATATCAATTGCTTATGTACTCAAATATTAACAATTTTGAAGTTCATCAAACTAAACCAAAAAAATTAGGGTATGCTGGATCCATTGTAAAATGAAACCAAATTTTATGCCACCCTTTTAACCTTTCCCACTATAATCATTACTTATTTCAACTCTTCATTGTTCACTCTGAATACTCGATATTATATTTTAATCAAATAACCTATTTTTTAAAATTTGATAATACTCGCACATTATTAAATTCTTTTATACTTACGATACGATATTCCTGATCAAGCACATTATTATATTACATGCTATTTTTAGTAAAAAATATCATATAAATCAAATATGCTTTACATTCTCCAATATATTTTATGGAAGACATTGAGAACAAATCCAAACACAGTTTTAGTTTTTTTTATACAGTCCCCATATTGCAATCCATATACCAGTTGTTAATTCTTATTTGTTTCCTCATATGTTTTCAGGCTATTTGGTTACGTGCTAGTTCAATTCAACGGTCGTTTGCACTTGACTTACTCGAGTAATGGTTTTATCCCTGTTCCTGAATCCTTCCTCATAAATGAGGAGAGAAAAACTCTTCACCCGCACATTTGCACAATATGCTCCACAGTTGGTGCCACCCACTTCAAATTACCTTCAACATTTCGAACCATATATATGGGACCCGTGCTAAGGACATTATTCACATTCAGTTATCTCCATCTCTTCTTTCGTTTTTGTATTCGTTTGTGAAGTAAATGGAAATTGAATTAATTAAGAATAGGATATATCTTAAACAGTATTCTCTGTGACAATTTTTCAGGTTCATATTATGTAATTATGTGGTACTCTTCAGAGCCTTGATTCCTTTTGAACGGGTACTTATGTAGCTGTAACATTAGGTTTTGATTTGTGTATTGGAGATTCTGTTGTATGATTGATGGATGAAATGACAGGTATTGCGTCACCGTATATGTTCTCTTCTCATGACATCACTTCGTACCAACTCTGAGGTGATATTTTTGGTTAAAACATTGCTTATTCACCTAAACATGGATTACTCTAAAGTCTTCCAAAAGGTAGCCGGGCATCTTTATTTTCATCACATTTTATGGTTATATTAGGTTGAAGGGGAAGCAGGAGAGCCTTACTTTCGTCGCCTAGTCCTGCGTTCTGTAGCTCACATTATCAGGCTGTATAGTTCATCCCTTACTACTGAATCTGAGGTATAATACACCTTTCTTTTGTTCAGAGGGAAATTTGTCTTCCACGTTACCAAATTTTTTACTGCTGCGAACATTGTTTGTTCAGTTGAACAATATTTTCCTGTTTATCTTTATGTATTTGTGTCGGCTAATGTTATTTAATTTTATTTGAAACAGGTATTTCTCAGCATGTTAGTGCGAGTTATATCTCTTGATTTGCCACTGTGGCATCGTATTCTCGTCCTGGAGATTTTGAGGGTAATGAATATTATCCTGATTCATCGGCTTACCAAATTCAATATTTATGTTACTTGGTTTCAATGGCATCTGAAGAATGCCGATTAGCTAACTGTTTTGAGCTTTGTGATATAATAGGGTTTCTGTGTGGAAGCACGCACCTTACGAAATCTTTTTCAGAATTTTGACATGTAAGGTTATTCGTCTTTATTGATACTCTAATCTTACTTTTGCACTTGGACATAAGTTGGTGACTTTTCAAGGAGTCACATTGGTATCAAGCACTTACACCTTATTACTTGTTCTTGTCAAAATAACTGAATATAGCTTCTTTTATGAGAATTTACATTGAAGGAGCAACAAAACAAATAATAGTGGTTATTGGGATGCCCAAAACCAATTTGAGTCTTCTAGATGCTATTTGTTTAGACACATTTTGCTATCTGCTTAGACGAGCTTAAATGTCAGGATAGGGTCTCTGGCATGCATTGAATGAGACTAGGACGTTACATATTTATTCAAGGAGTTCAACTGTTAGGTACTTCATATCATGGGCCTATATGAATTGGGCCCAGCCACTTATCAACGGGTGACTTGGAGAAAAGGAAAACGATTAGAAGGCTAGAATATAAATGAGGCAAGATGGAGGGAAATAGGATTCATTCAGTTATTTGGCTTTTGCTTGAATATTACTAGCTTATGCTAGGGACTAGCTTTTGCTAGGGAACATAGATCATCTCTGGGTTTCTTTACTGTAATTCTCTTCTATTATATATATATAAATTGTGGTTCCTAACAATTGTTCCGTACCTGCCGGATCCGATGGAGCGAGAAGAAGAAAGGTTGGAAGTACTAGAGAAAAAAATTGTAGAAAATATGAGCTCTATGAAGGAGAATTTAAGCTATCTGGAAAAAGCTATTGCTAAGCTTGCAACATCTCAGACTCGGATGGAACAGTGGATGAGTAGGAAGTGGGGTGACTACCCGAACTATCGATTGAGGGGAGAGGAACATCAGCGAGTGATGAACGATGAGGTCCTGGAGCATAAGAGCCGGGTGGAGGGTTGCGATTCATACGAAGAATCGAAAGTTGTTGTAGATGATGAGATGAGAAAGACATCAGGCAAAGCTTTAGGTGGTTTCGCTGGCTTCAAGCAGCAGATTGAAGAAGAAAATTCTTCCAAGGACGAGAAACGGACTCCTAGAAGCGCAGATTTACCTGAGTTGGACTTGGATGTGATAAAATCGATCCGACGGGAGTTCACGGCTGAACTCATCCCAAGCTTTCCGGCCAGAAACCAACCAAATACGGGCACTGTTGAGAAGGAGCCAACGAGCAACGGCTTCCGATTGCTTAAAAAGAAACCCCCCGGATACGGCAACGCATCCATGGGAGTGTTACGCTGCGTCGATGCAACGACAATCGACTGTAGATCTGGGAATCGCGAGGGCTGAGCGGTGGACCGTCCGGGAGTGGGCTCTGGCTGATTATACGGGTTATAACATCAATAAGCCTAAAGATGGTGTTGAGAGTTGGAAAATATCTGAAGGCCCAATAGTCAGTAATTATTTCATTGAAGGTTGGAGAGAAGGAGCCCGTGGGCTTATTATTCCTTTGAGGGCCCAATCCATTAGCGCAGACAATTCCTATTACTTTGAAAGACAATTAACCGACCGCCAGCTTCAACCAGTGGAGGAGGAATGGTCTGAGCAACAACACAAAGTGGCTCGAGAGGAGTATCCAAGGATAGGTATAAAAAGGGATTGCTATTTCAGTATACTAGGGCTCTTGACATACCACAAGGAGGAGCAACCGTATTTGCCTAAGATAACTAAGGTTAGGGTTCTTACCAGAAGACAGAATTTGGACTTTTATGAGGTCCAATGAGTTTGTGTATGCTCTCATTGGTAGGCTGTGTAAGAAAGAAAGAGTTGATGAAGCAAAGAAGTTGTTCGATGAAATGCTCAAGCGGAATATAGGGCCACTTTCTTGTTTGGTGGAAGGGAAGCACCCAAATTTTAGTGCTGACCAATTTGTGGTTGGTAATTCTTGGTCCAAACAACGGGTGGGTTGTGCAGAAAACTTCATCAACCTTGGAGGCATTTGCATACGGTTAGGTAGGTGCTGGACACACAATAGGGGTGGGGCTGTCATTGCTTATGACCCCGGTATCATTGACGATATCTCATGGGAAGGGTCATCTACAGATTTTAGTTTAATAGAAGGGCGCCACAATTTAAATTCAGATTTTGTGAAGGTTCAAGACAGTGCAATAGCTGGTAAATATGAAAGGCAAGGATCAAGTAATCCAATCCAGGGTATAAGCCAAACAAGAATCTTCGACGGAGGAGGGTTGAGAGCTAGGGCAAATGGAGAATGGTATAATTTAGCTTTGAAAACCATGGCACCTTGCATTCTTAATCCCAGCCTTGAGGACAAGGCTGTTTTCAAGGGGAAGGTATTGTTAGGTACTTCATATCATGGGCCTATATGAATTGGGCCCAGCCACTTATCAACGGGTGACTTGGAGAAAAGGAAAACGATTAGAAGGCTAGAATATAAATGAGGCAAGATGGAGGGAAATAGGATTCATTCAGTTATTTGGCTTTTGCTTGAATATTACTAGCTTATGCTAGGGACTAGCTTTTGCTAGGGAACAGAGATCATCTCTGGGTTTCTTTACTGTAATTCTCTTCTATTATATATATATAAATTGTGGTTCCTAACATCAACCTGCATTGATTTGGTGATGATAGAGGCACTTGGGTATTAGGCCTGCCCAGCTGCCAAACAATATTTTCAAGGCCAGGATTTGATCATACTTGTGGAATTGTCTGCTTTGGTGGGATTGCCTAGTGGGTGGGCAGATATCATGATATGAAATTGACTAATTGAGTAAGCTTGCAAATTTGAATGGGGGTTTTTTGAAACTCAATTTCGTATCAGTTAGGAAAATTATTTTCACAAGTGTATTGGTCTATGGTTTAATTCCTTATGGAGATGCATTAAACCAGTTTTGGTTGTGAGCAACCAAACCTTGTTCTTATGGCTAGAACACAAATTGTTTCAAGGGACAATACAAGTTTTGTATCTTTACACAGATTCCCAGTTCTACATGACACAAATTTATCAAATTTATTACTTATCAAGAGAGAGAGAGAGAGAGAATGTGAAAGATGTATTTTAGATTAGTGTAGCATCCTAAACTGTGGGCATCACCAAGGGTGGCAGGGGCTGCAAAGCCTCCTAGGGATTTTATTTCTGGAGTGCACCAATTGAAGTCTCTGTAGAAACGAGCTGACATGTGGATGCTTGCTAAATAGGAGGCACAAAGGCTAGTAAAGGTGTCCTGCAAAGGCCAATCAGACATTATTTTTCCATATAAAATGCTTTGTTCTTTGTCCACAACTTTGCTCCTTCTGTCCTTCAAATAATAAAAGTCATTCTTATCTGATATCTGCTAGTCCCTCTGTCCACATCTTAGAAATTGTGAATGCATGAAAATTGCACGTCCATGTACATGTTTTTGTTTGTCATTTTAATTCATTCTCAAACTTTGGACATGGCTACTCATATTGCTGAACCTGTAGTTTATGTGCTTTGAATTTGTTTATATGCTCCAGGGCTCCAAATTACAAAAGCTTTCTTAATCTTCATTGTTTTAGTTGCTTTCCATTTTGCTTTTCTTTTATGGCATTCTCTTGATGTAGAGGACCATTTGTGAAGCACTTAATTGAAGTAATCTCTTGGTTTGTTTTAGCTTTGTATTTTTGCTTTTCAGCCAGAATTTTTTGCCTTGGAGATAAAGATCAGTTTGTGTAGTTTTATATATTTTAATACCTTTTATGTATCGTAGGCATCCCAACAACTCAAATGTGGTTGAGGGAATGGTGAAAGCGCTTGCTGGAGTTGTTTCAAGTGTGCAGGTGAAACATGCACTTTTTCCCCAGCATTTTAGTTATTGAAGTGGATATGTTTCAAATTTTTTGCTGCATTCAGATTTCACTCTGTACCTTTATTTATGTTGTTTTGGTCTTGTTTTTTTTGTTTTTTTTTTGTTTTTGATAAGAAACTATAATTTTATTGATAATATGAAATTACTTAGAATACAAACAGTGGACCAGTGGTCCACAAAAGCAAACTAGTTTCCAAAGCAAACAAAGGCAACTATCAATCTAAATCAAAGCCAATTTCCAATCCCTATACAAGTCTAGTATCGCCAAAGATTGAAAATTTGAACCCTTGTGTGCCCAAATGGATACTCTCAATTTGATCTTGTCCCAAAGTTCTTTTACCGCTTCTTCACTGCCTTCAAAAATTCTTCTGTTCCTTTCCATCCATAACGACCAACACACGCAATGAACCACTGTTAACCAAAAGACTCTACCTCTCTCTCCAAGCCGACCTCCTAAATCAGTAGTATATAAGTCTTTTGTTGAGTTCGGAATTACCCAAGATAACCCCAATTCCTTGAGAGCTAGGTTCCACAAGGAACTAGAAAACGGGTAGTGAATAACCATATGATCCCGAGTCTCTCCCCCTTGTTTGCATGGCACACACCCTTCTTTTGATTTTATTATATTTACCTGTTGAAGTATATTCTCTTAAAAAATAAAATGGAAAAAAATAATTACTTTTTTAAACTTTAGAGTCTTAGGTATCTTTTTGTATTCGTTACTTTTGTTATTATCTCGAGACAGTGCAAAGAAAAAGTTGCATCTTCATGATAATTGCACTTCATTTTATTTTAGACTTGCAACATCTGGGATTTATGTTTCATAAATCAGCTAATTCAAGTAATCCTCTGTCCTTTTTATGTCCAAAATTCCTATTTTCTACTAAGCATAATTGTTAATGAAATATTGTCATTTTGATCTAATCCTCGAAAATTTGGAATTGGTCCTGTTAGCAAAGACTTTAAGCTGTAGGTTTCTGTTGGGATCATATTTAATAAAGTACTAGTAACCATCACATGTGGTTTCCATGTGCTCACATAATTTAATTATTTGAGAAATAAATATTTTTAAAAAAACTTTAAGAGAGAAACATGTGAGCTTTGAGATAAAATAGGGAGAAGTTGGAGAAAAATTGGGAAGAAGATGGAGAGACGTACGAAGATTACCAATAAGCCCATACCATCAAAATTACACAACAAATATCATACATGGGTAAAACTGAAAATAAACTTTGGTGTCACATTGACACACCAAAGTGGTTACTATGAGGTGCTCAATTATTATATAATAGTAAAAATTTACCTTTGAATCCATGTCTTTCTGTCCCTGGTTGATGTGTTCAGTCTTACACGACAGTCTCCATTCCAGTTGATTTCTGTTTATTTTCATTATTTTTTTCTTGGATGGTATGTGTAGCCATCCTGTACTATTTTACTGTTCCGTTTTGACACTCATGGATCTAAACAACAAAATATGGTATGCGTGCAGTACCTAGAAACTGGCGAGGAGAGCCTAGCTGCTGTTGCTGGTATGTTTAGCAGCAAAGCCAAAGGTAAGATGTGACATAGAAAAAGCCTAATGCACCGACTAGTCCGCTTATTGTAATTAATAGCCTTTACGTATATAATAAATTATCGTTTCTTATATAAAAAAAACACTGACTACAATGGAGTGATTATGTGACTGGTTTTATGTATGTATACATGAGTTTGTGCTTGATTACATTTTCTGATCTAATTTGCTCTTTATCTCATCCATATATTGAAAAAATTTCCATCAGAAAACTTATTATGTATTTGCACATAGAATTTTTTATGAGTCACCTACTGGCTTGGTATCTATATTTTTCGAAGGGGCACAATTGGTAATAATTGATGGCTGAGAAAATGAATCGGTCAATGAATTGAAAGTTTCTGAACCATTGATAAACTAAATTTGACGTTCTCTTTTTAGATGGTATCTTGTAGCGTGACGATGTTACTTTCAGTGTGGTGGTTGACTCTATGCTCTACTGGCACAAGATCATAAGTCATACGCAGTAGTTACTTTATTGTCAGCATCGCCTTTTGCTGGAATATCCGAATTTTGAACCAAGTCTGATGTGGATAGTTGGCTTGTAAAATCTTACACCTTTCGTCTAGTGTTATCGTTAAATTAGATGATTGGAAGATTTTTAATTGTCAGGAGCAATCATCTTAGGTACTGTTTGAAGTTAAAGATATGATAATAATGTAAAGATAAATAATCTAATATAATAAAAAAATAAATAAAAATGATAGTTAAATAGTATTTGGTTTGATTAATAAATATAGTTTGTTTGATTTGATTGATTAAATTTTAAATAAGGTGATAGTTACCATTTTGTCATTTTACTAATTAATAAAATACGAATACTATTATTTATTAAGGTAATATTGTAATTTAAATTCAATGATTTGATTGACTTAAGATAAATAAGTAATCATTTGATTGATATAAGATAAATAATTAGTAGATGGATAAATAGTATGACCAAGGAATCATGAGATTGGATAAGATAAATTATCAAAAGATTAACTGCGTGTAACTTGAAACGGTGCCTTAGTCATTACTCAATCTAAACACTTGAGAAGCTTGTTGTAGCATCAATAAATTGCGACACCAAAGAAAAAAGATGAAATCTAACAGTTGTGAAGCTTGAATTTGTTTTAGGATAATTAACCGAGATTTTACACTGGTCAATTATAACTCTTCCAATCACAACATGCAAGCATGATAACCGGTCACTTGCATCTCCTCGGTAACTGCTATACAATGATATGTTCTTAAAGACAAAAATCTATTGATGTGCTAATTATCATTTACTTCTTCACTATCTAGTATTGTGGTCGTCAGCCCTAGTCACTCTAATTGTGCATATTAAAAAAAGAGAGAATGAATAAATTATTCTATGAAATCCGAATCAAATATCACCCACTATTTACACAATGTTTATCTAATTCTACACTTGTCATTGTGGCAGGTGTCGAGTGGAGCTTGGATACTGATGCATCAAACGCTGCTGTGTTGGTTGCAAGCGAAGCACATGCAATAACTTTGGCAATTGAGGGTCTACTGGGAGTTGTTTTCACTGTTGCAACTCTGACCGATGAGGCAGTGGATGATGGTGAGGTGAGACTTGGAATCAATGTATCTAGCCAGTTATATTACTTTTTCCATGAATCTTACTTCAAATGACTTATTATCCTCTTTCTTCTTGTTATATATTTTTGTCCGGTTGCGATCAGCTTGAGTCTCCCAGATGTGATACTGATCCACCCACAAAGTGTACTGGGATATCTGCAGAGCTTTGTATATCAATGGTTGATTCAACGTGGTTAATAATACTTGATGCTTTGTCTCTGGTTTTGACAAAGTATGTAAAATTTTTCTTTGTTCTCCATGCTCTTGGAATTTATGCTCTTCTGATTTGAGATTATTGTTTTAGGTCACAAGGGGAGGCCATTATATTGGAAATATTAAAGGGTTACCAGGCATTTACTCAGGTTGTTATGTTCTTCCAAACATGTTAACTTACTCACTCTCTCTCTTTCTCTCTCTACACACACACACGTGTGTGTGTGCACCTTAAAGCATGGACTGCTCTGTGTTCTATTGATTCTTAATGTTTTTATCATTAGGTATTATTTTCTTGCTAAGGTACTTCAACATGTTTTTTTTTTATCATGATTGTGTAGGCATGTGGAGTTCTTCGTGCAGTAGAACCTTTAAATTCATTTCTTGCATCCCTTTGCAAGTTCACAATTTACATCCCCAATGAAGCTGAAAAGAGGAGGTATGTTTGTTGAGAAACTTACTGCCATATGAACTATTGTAATCAGGTGCTTGAAACCGAGAAATAGGAGAGCATAGCTGCAGAATGAATCCTAATTTACCTCTATGTTGATATCATGTATTCGGATAGGTTAGAGATGGCGATATAATGATGTTCCATACAGACTCATGAAAACTCCCATGACTTGGGGGTTAATTTGAGCACAATTGAGCTCAAGTAGACCATAGGTGAGCTCAAGTAGTATCCTACTCAAGCTTGATGTGAAAGTTCAATACAAGAGCCTGGTCTATAATTTATAGCTCAAGCTTGACTCGAATATTTTCAGGTAATTCGAGCCCGCACTCAACAAGCTTGAATTTTTCACGCACAATGCAATTGAACTTCAGTTTTTAATCATGTGCCAACGAGAATACATTGGTTGAAATGATTTTCATGTCTCCTAAGGAGGGCTTTATACATAATATTTACCGCCTATTCTAGAAAAGTCAACTATGCATTCGATCTGAAAAATAATGTCCTTATAATAAGAATTAAACCCCTATCGAAAAAATATAATAACACAAAATATTATGCAAGTTATATACATCAACTCTCTCTCGTAAGTTGCCGCATAGATATCAAACTTTCCCAACTTGGATAGTGCTATATAGAATGAGCCACTAGGAATAACATGAGTCGTCATATCAATTAGTTGATATGCACTCTTAATGGAAGAGACCTTTATCTTACCAGAATTTATGTTATCTTTTTAAAGTCCTCTTCTTTTTAGGAGTTTGTGTTTATTATATCTGGAAAAACCGGGGGGATTCGTCGTTTCAGGATCTATTTCCTTCTTTATTTCAGATTTCAACTGCTCATAATATGCCGATTTCTCTCTTAGCTTCTTTACTTCTTCTGTTGGTGTGTTAGTTTGTCCCACATCGGTTGAGTAAATAGCCTGAGAGTTTAATATATAGGCTTGAGCAGACCTTCCCTCTTGAGCTAGCTTTTGGGTTTGAATTAAGACCAAGTCTAATTTCTTAATATGGTGTCAGAGCTCAGGTTCCACCTTTATGTGTTGGACTGCCCATTGGGCCACCCGTCCTATTGTTGGGCCACCCGTTAATGTATCTATGCTCCAGATAGTTGGGCCATCCGTTAATGTCTCCACGCTCCAATCGTTTCATTGCTGGGCGTGAGAGGGGTCTATTGTCGTGTTAGTTTGTCTCACATCGGTTGGGTAAATAGCTTGGGAGTTTAATATATAGGCTTGGGCAAACCTCCCCTCTTGAGCTAGCTTTTGGGGTTGAGTTAGATCCATCTGGGCCCATAACCCACAGGTCCCACATGGTATCAGAAGATCCGGGCATTCTTTAGCCATGATCTCGTTCGGCAGTATGGCATCTTCCGAAGAAGATTCACAGTCCAAACTACCGCCCACCACCCCTGCCACGAACCATCTTCCCGACGCCTTTCCTTTCTCTTCTATCACATGCCATAAATTAACCGGCCACAACTACCTCCAATGGTCTCAGTCCGTCAAGATGTTCATTTGCGGCAAGGGAAAGGAGGATAATCTCTCCGGTGCCTCGACGTGTCCTGCTGTAGATGATGCAAAATTCAAACTGTGGACTGCCGAGAACAATATGGTCATGTCGTGGCTCGTAAATTCGATGACCCAAGATATAGGTGAGAATTTCCTCCTCTACAAAACTGCTGCGGAAATCTGGGATGCGGTTCGGACCACGTATTCATCTCAAGAGAATACGTCGGAGTTATTTCGCATTGAGGGACTGCTCTATGGTTTACGCAAGGGGGAGGACAGCGTTACCACATACTTTAACGCACTCACTCGCTTGTGGCAACAACTGGATTTGTTCGCATCCCATGCGTGGACTTGTACCACTGATGAAGCTCTTTTCCGCTCTATCCTGGACACTAAGCGTGTATTTCAGTTTTGTTGGGCCTCAATCCCTCTTTTGATGCTGTCCGGGGCCGTATTTTGGGCACAAAACCACTACCTGGCCTTCGTGCTGTTTTTTCTGAGGTACGCCATGAAGAAAGTCGGCGCCAATTGATGTTGGGCTCTCATGGTTCTTCTCCGTCTGTTGATGGGTCAGGCCTTGCCACTCATCGACCCATTTTCACTACTAGTCCAGGACCTACAACCCATTCACCAATCGCTGCCCCCCTTGGTGAGCCCAACATCCGTAATGGCCGCCCATGGTGTCCAAAGTGTAAACGGCCAAATCACACCCTCGACACGTGCTGGCGCATCCACGGGAAACCAACCGATTGGAAGCCGGCTCGGCCTCGCTAGTCCACTGCCGCTGCCGCTGATAGTTCTTCCTCTTCGCCGCTGCCCTTCACCAAGGAACAAATGGAGATGCTGAAATCCATGCTCACTCCATCCACTTCTTCCCCGTCACTCATAGGGGCTGGTAATAGTGCCCATCACTCTGGTATTGCTCACTGTGCCAATGCTCTACTTCCACAACAAAAATTATCTAATGTCTGGATTGTTGATTCGGGTGCCTCCGATCATATGACTGGGAATTTGTTGTTATTTGACTCTTATCGTCCTTGTGAGGATTCTCGTTCCGTTCGCATTGCTAATAGGACTACCTCCTCGGTGGTTGGTATTGGTTCAGTTACTCTTAACCGGGATATTTGTTTACAGTCTGTTCTCTTTGTGCCTGAGCTTACTTGCAATTTATTTTCAATGAGTCAACTTAATTCCTCTGCCCATTGCGGCACTATATTTAATAGTGACTCTTGTATCTTTCAGGATCTGGCTTCGGGGAAGACGATTGGCTGTGCTGATCTTAGTGCTGGTTTATACCTTCTTCGGATGGACGCTTCTCCCAGAATTAGGCCTCCAAGTGTTCCAGCCTCATTGTTTTCCACTTCCTGCGCCGTTTTTAATTCCAATAGGGATAGTGACTTGTTATTATGGCATTATCGCTTAGGGCATCCAAACTCTTTGTATCTCTCCAAGTTATTTCCATATCTTTTCAGTAATAAAAGCTCAAAAACTTTACAGTGTGATATTTGTCAGTTTTCTAAACACACACGTCACTCTTTTACGTCCCAACCTTACACACCATCGGCCCCCTTCTCCCTCATACACAGTGATATCTGGGGTCTGTCGCGCGTCAATAATGTCACTGGCGCTCGCTGGTTCCTCTTATTTGTGGATGATCATACACGGCTCTCTTGGGTCTTCTTGATGAAGGATAAATCTGAAGCCACGTCATTGTTCAAAATTTTCCATACCATGATTCAAACCCAATTCTCAGCCAAGATCCAAATACTCCGTTCTGATCGAGCCCGTGACTATTTTAATGTTGTATTGGGTGATTACCTTGCCTTTCATGGCATTATTCATCAAAGCTCGTGCGTTGACACCTCTCAACAAAACGGGGTCGCTGAACGTAAAAATCGTCATTTACTTGAGGTAGCTCGTTCTCTTTTATTCACAACCAAAGTACCCCAACACTTCTGGGGCGAAGCTGTCCTGACTGCCACATACTTGATTAATCGCATGCCTTCTCGGATACTGAAATTTCAATCCCCTGTCCATTCTCTCCTTGCATCGTACCCCAAAACGCACCTTATTCACTATCTTCCCCTCGAAGTCTTTGGTTGCTCTGCCTTTGTCCACGTTCATTCCCAGCACCGAAGCAAACTCGACCCTCGAGCCCTAAAAAGCATTTTCCTTGGGTACTACTCCAATCAGAAAAGCTACAAATGTTATTCCCCTGTCACTAGAAAATTCTATCACACCTTGGATGTTACCTTCTTCGAAAATGAGCCTTTCTACCCCAATTTCTCCATTCAGGGGGAGCGTAGTAGTGAATCTCCAAATTGGGATCCTTTACTGCTCGAACCCTTGAATACCCTACAGACAACTCTGCCTGAGTCTCCGTCTGACCCCGATCCTCGTCAAACACCACTCAAGGTCTATTCTAGGAGAAATAAGGTTCAAACGGAGATGCCACATGAACCAGTACCAAATCACCCAGACCATGACAATTCTTCAAAGTCAGAGTCCACAAAAGATAATCAAGGTACTGTTGATCTCAACTATGACTCTAATAATGATGACATACCTATTGCATTAAGGAAAGGGAAGAGGGCATGCACTCAACATCCAATAAGTAACTTTGTCTCGTTTGAGGGGTTATCACCTGCATATCGTGCTTTTGTTTTTGGTATAGATAAAGTTCAGACACCATCATCTATCGAGGAAGCCTTCAAAGATCCAAAGTGGAAAGCAGCAGCCTTTGAAGAAATCAAAGCCCTCGAAAAGAACAAAACCTGGCAGATTACTGAACTTCCACCAGGGAAGCGAACTGTGGGGTGCAAATGGATCTTTACAGTCAAACATAAGCCGGATGGAGGTATTGAACGGTATAAAGCATGTCTAGTAGCAAAGGGGTACACACAGTCATATGGAATTGATTATCAGGAGACTTTTGCACCAGTTGCCAGACTTAACACTATTAGAGTACTTTTCTCTATTGCTACAAATCTCGATTGGCCCTTATTCCAATTAGATGTCAAAAATGCTTTCCTGAATGGTAATCTTGAAGAAGAAGTCTACATGGACATTCCTCCTGGATTTATGCCAGAAACAACAAAGAACAAAGTGTGCAAGCTAGAAAAATCTTTGTATGGGCTGAAACAAGCACCTAGAGCATGGTTTCATCGGTTTACAAATGTGCTGACTAGTGATGGATATTTACAGTGCCAGTCCGATCATACTCTGTTTGTTAAAAATTCTGATGACAAAGTTACAGTTCTTATTGTCTATGTGGATGACATTGTGCTTACTGGAAATCATGAGAGGGAAATGAATCGGATAAAAGGTGTTCTTTCAAATGAATTTGAAATGAAGGACCTTGGATCTCTTAAGTATTTTCTAGGCATGGAAGTGGCCAAATCTTCACTTGGAATTTCAGTTTCTCAACGGAAGTATGTTCTCGATTTGTTGTAAGAAACAGGAATGCTAGGATGCAAACCAACCGACACCCCAATGGATCCAAATGTCAAGATAGGAACAGAAGAAAATCATACACCTACTGACAAGGGCAGATATCAACGATTGGTGGGTAGACTTATATATCTCTCTCATACCCGACCAGATATTGGCTTTGCTGTGAGTGTGATCAGCCAACACATGAATAACCCAAGTGTAGAACACATGGAAGCAATATATCGCATACTGAGATATCTAAAGGGAACACCTGGGAAGAGATTACTCTTTAGGAAAACTACAGTCAGAAATGTGAAAATATTCAGCGATGCAGATTGGGCTGGCTGTCCGATTGACAGACGATCAACTTCCGGGTAGTGCTCGTTTGTGTGGGGGAAGCTTGTGACTTGGAGGAGTAAGAAACAACCTGTTGTAGCTTGCAGTAGTGCAGAAACAGAATATCGTGCATTGTCCAATGAGATATCTGAAGGAATGTGGATAAAAAGACTGCTCACCGAGTTGAGATTGGAAGATAATCATCCAATAGATATGATGTGTGACAATCAGACCGCCATAAAAATTGCCAGAATCCCAGTGCACCACGATCGAACCAAACATGTTGAGATAGATAGACACTTCATCAGTGAAAAGATTGAGCAGAAAGTAATCAATCTCCAGTATGTTCCGAGTCACTTGCAAATTGCAGACATCCTTACAAAAGCTCTAGCTCGACCCACCTTTGATGAGTTGAAGTCCAAGCTGGGCATGATAAACATTTACTACCCAGCTTGAGGGGGAGTGTTGAATATTCTTAATATTCTTTTTCCTTAATTCCTAATATTCTCAATCTTTGTAATATGGGTAAATTATATTTTAAAGTAGGAATAGATTACTTCCTTAATTTAACTTATTCAGCTTTATAAATTAGGTTGTATCTTTCATTCATTATTCAATGAGAATAGTATTTTTCTCTACAATACATTCTTTCTAGTTTTTCTACATCTTCTTTATCATGGAATTTACATTTTTGTAAAACGATGAGGGATGTAGAAGTCAATGAGTTGAGCGTTCTTTTGGGGGTTAGAGATGAACACCCGCTAATGTTTCTACGCTCCAGTCGTTTCATTGCTGGGCTTGAGAGGGGTCTATTGTCGTGTTAGTTTGTCCCACATTGGTTGGATAAATAGCTTGGGAGTTTAATATATAGGCTTGGGCAAACTTCCCTTTTGATCTGGCTTTTTGGGGTTGAGTTAGGTCCATCCCATAACCCATAGGTCCCAGGATCGGAATCTGGGCTCTGATACCACGTTAAAAAATGAGACATTGACCTAATTCAACTCCAAAAGCTAGTATAAGGGGGGAGAGTTGTCCTTGTCTATATAAAGAACTCGCAGGATATTTATCCAACCGATGTGGGGCACAATTAATATACCAACATCTTCTTTATCATGGAATTTACATTTTTGTAAACCGATGAGGGATGTAGAAGTCAATGAGTTGAGCGTTCTTTTGGGGGTTTTAGAGATGGCCAGGTTGATTGTAGGAGTGGATGACATCAGAGTCCGGGGTGGGGATTCGCCTGGTCTTTCTCAGATAAATCGTTTTATGAATCTTTCTTTCGGATTAGTATGTTTCCTTTGCTTACTCTTTCCAACTCTATTTGGAAAGTTCTGATCCCACCAAAGATTCAAGTATTCTCCTGGATTGCGGTTTTGGGTAAGTTCCGATTTGTGATTCGATGCAAAAGAGGTGGCCCTTTTGTGCTCTCTCCTTGAACCGGTGTGTTCTTTGCCGGAAAGGGATGGAACTCAGAATCACGTGCTCCTTCCTTTTTTGCCCTTACGCGACTTCTTTTTGGGCCAGAGCTTTGGGGTAAATGGGATTGATGTGGGTAGTACCAAGATCCACGCAAGATCTTCTCACTTTGGATCTTGGCCGTCTTCTGGGAAAGAGGTGGATAATTCTGTGGACAATAGCAATGCATAGTATTTGTTGGTCAGTTTGGTTGGAACGTAATAGGAGAATTTTCAAAGATATTGAGGAGTCGATTGATGAGTGCTGGGACAAGATCAAGATTCTAATGTGTACTTGGATAGGAAAGAGCTTAGAGTTTAGAAATTTTTCGATCTCGGATAATTCGAGGGATTGGAGGTTTATTTGTTGTTGATGTGATAGGGCTTTGGTTTATCCATTTGTCTGCGGCGGACTACCGACTACTTGCCCGCTTTTTGTAATTATTTGCTCTTTGTAAAAAAGAAAAATTTTATCTGGAATAACCAGTGCTTATTGGTGTCTTATTTCCAGTATACTACTATCACCTAGTTCAAAACGGGCTGAACAATTAGTCGACCAGAGAGAAGGCATTGTTCTCACTCCAAAAAACGTGCAGGTTTCTTTGCCTCTAATTTCTAATTCACTTTATATTCATCAACTTGTATTGATGGTGCAATTCCCAAGCTCCATTTGCTAAATTTCTCTCCCAGTTTGTTTATGGCATGTTGTCATAATTGCACAAACAGGCTCTGAGGACGCTCTTCAACATAGCTCATAGGTTACAGAATGTATTAGGTCATTCATGGGTTCTGGTTAGTTAGTCCAACTGTTTATATCTAATTGAAAGATAGTCAAATTTTAGTCCTCGCTATTTGTTTTACCTTTACAATATATAGGTCTTGGAAACTCTATCTGCTCTTGACCGGGCTATTCATTCTCCGCACGCAACAACACAGGTATTATGTAAATCATATTTTTAAATTCAAGGACTGTGTCCGCATTTTTTTGTTAACTTCACCTTCAAACAGTTATGTTGACACATATAGAAAATGTCTGGAGATACTGTAGTGACATTGAATTTGCAGTTACTCCATTTTCTGTTACTGCTTCTTAATCTATACTATATATAAAGCTTGAGACACCAGATATCTTCGGTTCATAACAAACCTATTTCTCATTTTGTCCAATTGGATAGCTCTTCCAGCTCTTCGGTTATTTCTTGGGACTTGCATTTCCATTTTCCGGCGGGATTTTAGGGATGAGGAAGTAAACGAGTTGAGTGGTTTTTAGGATCTCTAGATAGGGTAAGGCTGGTCGGAGGGGCGATGGATTTTAGATTTTGGGTTGGGGATCCTCGGAGATTTTCTCGGGCAAATCTCTCTCTACTATATGATAAAATCCATCATCTCCTATTTAAAAATAATAGGAGCCGCTTATCAACTTCTTTCCACTATATATTTTCTTCTTTTTTCCTTCCTCAATTTTTGTTTACGTACTTTTTATTTATTATGTTACACATGCATAGTGTGTGCCTCGATCGCTAGTTTATATAATCTTTGTTAGGATTGTTAACAATTTATGACTTGTAATAACCAATTTCTCTCGTTTGGAGACTTGGGCACTGTATTTATAACTGTTGTACTGCTTTGAGGTTCTCGTAACTTAATGCTTAATTCACTCTGAATTTTGGCCTTTTCAATGATGTAGGAGGTTTCCATGGCTGTCCCGAATCTAACTAGAGATTCATCTGGGCAATATAGTGATTTTAACATTCTCTCTTCACTCAACTCTCAGGTTGTTTGTTTGGGTTGTATATTATAATTAGTATCTTATATGTACAGAAATCTGATCCTCTGTGACTCCCCTCCCCTCTCCCAATCAGCTGTTCGAGAGCTCGTCACTAATGCATGTATCTGCTGTGCAATCGCTACTTTCTGCGCTGCGCCAGTTGTCGCGTCAATGCATATCAACAACTTCGAGTAGCTTTGGGCAGACATCAAATCAAAAAATTGGAAGCATTAGTTTTTCAGTGGAGAGAATACTCTCTATCCTCGTCAATAATCTTCACAGTATGTTGGAAAATTTATTTCACAGGAATTCTTTTGTTCCTTCTCTGTCTTTCATCGGCCTTATATAAAGATTTGTTATGGTTATCCATGCGAGTTACCTAATTGTAATTGAGAAAAAATTCATCTGTTTCTAAATTATACTTCTGACTTTGTTGAAATGTTACGTGGAAAATAAAATTTGCAGTTTCTTTACCTTCGGATTTGAAAGGTATAGATGTTAAAAGAGTGACAAGTCTGGTGACTCGATTTATTTTTGTGCATTTTTTCCTTTCTTCTTCCCTTGCACAAATCTATCGATTAAGTAGGTATCGGGTTCATGCAGATTGTAACTTTCCATATATGCAGATTGTAAAGTATACTAAGAACTCCAAATAAGCTCACAAGCAAATGGTAGTAAAGTCCTTATCCCGACAATCTAATAAAAATATTCCTTCAAAGTCTTTGAATGCTATTGAGTCACCCTGGTTCTTGAATGAGCATACATGTGGCAGTTTTTCTTGTTTTATGTTCAGTAAAGTTCCTGATAGGTAATATATCTTCATGGCTGGTTATTATGACCCAACAATTTCCTATCAAAAAAAGATTATGACCTAACAATGTTCATTAGTTACCCAGAATTTTGCAACTTAACTAGATCTACATGTATCTCTAGAAGGACCAGAAACTCATGGATGATATGATTAGGGAGTCGTCGATTTCTTTTGTAACTAGCGAATATCTTATCTGCCTTTTGTAAGTTTTATTATCTTATATAATATATAAGAGATTTGTTACCTATTAAAAACATGACATTTGTTTCTGATAAAAAAAAAAAATAATATATAAGAGATTCTTATCAAAAAAAAAAAAAAAATTTCATCTAGATTTTAGTTTTACATATTGAACTACTTCAGTGAATAATGAGTTGACACTTGACAGTATTGATCCATTTTGTGAGCTATGAAGTACCAACAAGGTTCAAACTCTCTGGCTCCAATTGGAAGGCTCAATGGTTCCTTTGTGAGCTATTGATAGATTTATTTACTTAGAGAATAATTAATATTTATTGAATTCAATTCAAGCAATGAAGATTTACTTTTAGTTTTAGTTGAGAAGCGAACTTTTGCTCAAAATGTTAAGGTAGGGCTGTCCAGAGTAACATGCAGTCTTACATGTGTTTAAACCCTAATTTGGTCTTTAAAAAGTTTTATTGTCTGGGCTCAGCTTGGCTCCAAGGGGCGAAGAATCTTGAAATATCATGTGTGTTTGCGCGCCTGAACTGTTGTATGTTTGTCTACTTTTTACAGGAGTGGAACCATTATGGGAAGAAGTAGTTCTCCACTTCCTTGAGGTCATCCTTTTAATACTCATACATGCCTTTGTCATGTGCACTTGTCTCCATAACCGTTGTGTGTTTTGCAGCTTTCTGAGAGTTCAAACCCGCAACTACAAAATATGGCCCTTGATGCATTGGATAAATCCATATGTGCCGTTTTAGGTTCTGATCAATTCCAAGAGCGTTCTTCACCTAAATCTGTTGATGCATCAAAAGATGTGAGAACTTTATATGTTTCCCCTTTAAAGTCCATTCTTCAAGTTCTTTGGTGCTAATATAGTGGTTCTTAACATATAATCTCCTCAAATTTTCTATGGAAGCATACTGACTATTCAAAGTTGAGATCACTGGAATGTGCTGTCATCTCTCCACTAAATAGTCTTTATTGTTCATCTCAAAGTATTGACGTTCGAATAGGATCTTTGAAGATACTTCTGCATGTTTTGGAGGTAGCTTTTTGGTCTTTGTTTGATCGAACTTTCTTTTTTATTGCATTTTACAGAAACCACGCCACTGCTCTAACTCTTCATCTTTTTGTGATTTTTATGAAACTCAACTGTTTTTGGTTTGAACAAACGATTTCTTTCAGAGGCATGGAGAGAAGTTGCGCTATAGTTGGCCAGATATTCTTGAGATGTTGAGGTGTTTTGTTGGTACAGATTCCTTTTTGTGATCATGTAAGAATCATTGCTAAAACTCTCCAACATTCCCAGGTCAGTTGCTCATGCGTCAGAGAAAGATCTCATCACACTTGGATTCCAGGTGACGAACAGCATCAAAAGCATTGATGCTAGAATGTTACATTTTATTTTTATTTTTATTTTTTAAGTTTTAAAATTTTGTCAAAGTGTTTATATGTTGGGTAAGTTGGTTACTATACAACGATAACTTTGTGTGGGGTCATCTAATTTGGTTTGCCCATACTTCATTCCCCTAGTTGGAGCAACAGTGGACCAGGCTGGCTACGCCTTCCTTGCCTACTCACAAAATTTGCTTCAACTATTTTTTGCTGTGATATTTGGAGTTTGACTCGGAGGTCTTTTTATTTTTTTTACAAATGTCAGATTGCCTGGTGGGATGCCTTTTATTTGGGTCCATGCATATCAAAATTTTGCACTAAATTTCTGTATCTTTTTTTTTTTCCTAAAAAAAATTATTTGGATTAGTATAAACTCTAGATGTTCATGAATATTCCTGATC
Source organism: Henckelia pumila (assembly GCF_033568475.1). Lineage (NCBI taxonomy): Eukaryota > Viridiplantae > Streptophyta > Magnoliopsida > Lamiales > Gesneriaceae > Henckelia > Henckelia pumila. Next base: position 14,292,999 of record NC_133121.1, read on the forward strand.
TGCCTTTTACTCTTCTTTCTCTGTAGAGTCTTCGTGTAATCATGAACGACGGGCTTCCCACTGTGCCTACCGATTGCCTCCCAGTGTAAGTTTCACTATTCCATTAGTTTCCTGGTCGTCGTGTCATTTCCTTGACATTCTGTAAGTTGTAACATTATGATTACTTCTGTGTTCTTATTGTTAGATTATGGGGGCAAAGGTTCTAGATGGCTATGACTTCAACAAATAAACTGACGAATTTGCCTTTGTTGGGAGGAAAAGAGTGGTTGCTCCAGAAAATGAACACTGGATAACATTTTTGGATTAACATTTAAAGCAGAGATACGAACAAACAATGAAAACATTTAAGTAACAAGTTTCAGTCTTCACTAGACTTCAATCTGATAAATAGCTGGATAACAACTTAAAAGACCAAAAGAATAACTGCTGTACAGCTGCTTGAATGGTTAAAAATCTAACAAAACATAATTAACATAGAAAAGCAACAAAATCTGAAATTGGGGTTCCTGTGCAAATGAATGGTCTGGTTATATTAAAAAGATTTTAAGTATTTGTTGTCTTCATAAATGTAGAGTTTATCATTTTTGGAAATAATTGACCCAATGAAAATAGCACAAAAGAAAAGTATGCTTTGTTGGGGTACTCAACCTGTACTTCTGTTACTCATCCAGAAACATAACAAAGATAAATCTATTACTGTGTGAAATAACACCATTTCAGTTTTGGCATAAAATTAACTTTTAGTAAAAACCGAATCTCCTCCTTAAGGAATTGTTTGAAATGTATATGCAACAAAATGAACAGACAAATATCTAATTCTAGCTGAATACCCGAAACAATAGCATAATGACTGTCTTAATCTTCAAAAATAATTTTTTTTCCAAACAAAACCATCTTTATTGAATGGTCAGAAACACCGTATATAGGAGAGGACAAGGCCAACACTTCCCAATAACTGAGTTTCAACCCAAAAAAGATTACTGCACGCATGCACTAAATGATAACACCCAGCTATCACTAAGGTTGTGCTTGGACTGGTGGATTTGATTTGGAGGAAGGATTTGGGGGATGCGTATCAAATGACACCCATGAGGGACGAATTAACAATTTGAGGGATGATTTCAAATTACTCCCATTCGAGGGATGAATTTCACACGACCGTGGAAGTAAAGAATACATGCAATCCTCTTTTATTTCTTTTTTTTTTTTTAATAAGAAACACTATTATATTAATTACGGGAAATCTATTAATTAAAATAGGCGGACAAGTGATCCGCTAACAACAAAAGTCTAATTATGACCCTACTCAAATAAAAAATAGACAAAAAGCCCAATCTCTTAATAAATATGAGATTGAGACATTCTCAAACTCTACACGAGACCCAATCCAAGTAGAAATTCGAATTTTGATATTTTCCCAGCACTCGTCAATCCAAGTAGAAACCGATCCTCTTTTATTTCTTCCCCTCGATGCTTCATATTTCTGTCATATCATTTAACAATTATCTGAACTATGTTTTTGTTCGTATATAATATATAAGCGTTTCTTATATAAAAAAAAACAATTTTGCAATCTTTTTTAGAGCCCCTCAAGGTTTTCATACAGTAAGAACACTTGATGAATATTGCGACATTTACAACATTGTAGCTGAATCTGCTTTCTTATCAGCAGTAAATGGATTGAATTGTGATGCTGATGCTGCCTTTTGCATATTGATGATATATTCCTCCATATTTCAACCTTTTGCGATTTTAGATTTGCATAGGGATTGGAGCTTAGCTTTGAGCTAGATTTACTTGAACCTCTTTTGAGGATTAGTGGATCACTGGTCCACAATTTGTACTCTAATTATCTTAATTATTAATAATATTTATGTTTCTGATAAAAAAATAAAATAAAAATGATATATTCCTCCATTTCCAAACTTCTCTGTTATTGTTATTAAATACACCTCTGTAATTTTTAATGCGTGCTGATTCAATCTGTTACGCAGATGTATTGATGTTACTGGAGCATACTGCACTCAGACAACTGAATTGAATATAAGTTTGACAGCTGTGGGCCTATTATGGACTGCTACTGACTTTATTATGAAAGGTTTTACACACTGGACTGAAGAATTAGGCACAGGTTTTGTGTTTGCTCTAGAACTTGTCATATCTTATCTAACAAATGTCTCTGTGTCTAATGGACTTGCTTCGAAATACAGATCAAAGAAATACTAAGAGAATGGAAGAACTAGCACTCAATGCAGATAATAAAGTTTTTGAGGGAACATCCTTATCGAATACTCTGGATCATGACACATTGCTCTTTTCTGTATTCTCATTACTTCAGAAGTTGGGGGCTGACGACAGACCAGAGGTTGTGTAGATTTCAAAAGAAAAAGTTGCAATTATGTGAATTTCCCATGCTCAGCCAGTCAGCCGAGATATTTTTGGATCATATATCCCACGAAAGCAAACTTATTTCGAATGAGCAACTTTTGCCGTAGCTTGAATTCTGTCTTCGTACTCTATGACTGTTGATTTGTTAAATTCTTAGCCTTTTCTCATAGTCATTACTTTCATTGAAATGTATATCATTGCATGAAACTCCTTCACTAGCATTCTTTTTATTATTCTCGTTCTTTCCATGCCTGTAAGTGGGCTTGTGAGATATCTTCATATTGATATAATTATGACCGAGGGGCTAGTTATTTTGGTGCCGTTGTACTGGAAGATGGTTTTATATTTTACTGATGTCATCAAACATTCGACTTTGATCCAGGAAGATCAAATTTATTTCTTAAGTGCTTTATGTTGTGTGAACCACACACTTAATCTAAAATTATGCATATCTATGCCATTCGCGAGGAAACTTTTTTCTTAGTTTTTGTTTGTGGCTTATCATGTTATCTAGCTACGATGCCTTCACTTGCTAATAAATTCCTGGTAGAGTAGTTAAACAAATACTTTTTTCTATGCTTTGTTTTTGCACTACTCATGTCAACGAAAAGGTAATAGATTTATAGGTCTTATGATTACTGGGTGGTCTTTTTCTCCAGCTAAAACTCACTCTATCTTTAGGTTAGAAACTCCGCGGTCAGGATGCTTTTCCAAACTCTAGGAAGTCATGGGCAGAAACTTTCAAAAAGCATGTGGGAAGATTGTCTTTGGAATCATATTTTCCCTACATTGGATCGCGTGTCCCACATGGTAAGATGAAAGTATGAAAAAGTCAATGTGTTTTCCTGAAGCCTTTTGACTGAAAATATTTTCATTGTTTAGGCGGCAACATCATCGAAAGATGAATGGCAAGGTAAAGAACTTGGAACTCGGAAAGGAAAAGCTGTTCATATGCTTATACATCACAGGTTTAATTGATTCTGTTTTCTTTAGTTTGCACAAATCTAATTTTCCCTTAAATTACTTCGTTGTAAATCAATGTGTCTTTCAAAATAATTGGCAGTCGAAATACAGCTCAAAAGCAATGGGATGAGACACTTGTGCTGGTGCTTGGTGGAATTGCCCGAATTTTACGATCCTTTTTTCCTTTATTAAGAAGTTTAAAAAACTTCCAGTCTGGTGCACTGATTTCCTTTTTCATTAATTTACTAAATGTTGATTTGTTTAGAAATTTCAAAATCAATTTTGAAATTCTTTTTCTGTATTCAGGATGGGAATCACTTCTTGTGTTTGTCAAGAATAGCATTTTAAATGGTAGTAAAGAAGTTGCTCTTTCAGCAATAAATTGTTTGCAGTCGACTGTTGTTTCTCCATCCTTGAAGGTGATTCCCCTCTCCTTTCTTATGGTAAATTTTACCGATTATTTGTGACTACTTGTGTTACCTGTATGATTGCTATAAAATTTCAGTAATTTATAGTTCATAGACTTGTAAAAGTTTGTTTCTTCTTATTTTTCATACTTTTTGAGCAGGGGAATCTTCCAATAACATACACTAAGTCGGTACTTGATATTTATGAGGCTGTTCTTCAAAAATCACAAAACAGTGATGATCATGTCATAAGCAAGGTGAAGCAGGAGATTTTACATGGGCTTGGTACTAAATCGACATCTATCATAATTGCTCCTATCAACTTAAATATAATTTACTATGCATACTTTGTATCGGAGACCCACGTCACACTCGACTGTCTCATGATAGGGAAACTAACTAGCTACTAAAATTTTGTCTTTCAACTTCGTTTTTGGCAGGAGAATTATATTCAAATGCTCAAGAGATGTTTGATGATGACATGTATAATCAACTGATATTGGTCATAAATAGAGCCATTGAGGAAGCCAAGCTCTGCAATAGCAATTTTGAAGCTGAATATGTGAGTAAAAACTTTCCATTGAAAAGAACTTGCCACCTTGTGAAGTAGGGGTGGGCATCGGGTTGGATAGTAAAAGTTACTACCCGAGCCTTAAAAAATTTTGGTTACCCAAGTATTGGGTATCCTGAAATTTCAGGCATGCGGGTACCTGGAATTTACATTGAGTTGAGTACAGGTAATTGGGATCTTATTTAACCAATGACTGGAAGTAACTTAAAACTGATCCACGTCCGAATAAAATTGATCCATGGCCAAAACAAGAAGGCAAGCAAAAGCATCCATTTTAGCCTTCCGCAAAATCAAATCAATCTCTAATCCTCCGTCAAATGCCCTAGATTTGTTGAGAGACATGAACACCTCTCCGTCCATGGACAAGACTTCCTGCTATTTCTGGTTCTTCACCCAAAACCCATATCGTAGAGATCAAATTTTGGCAACCCCACCACCGAGAACAACCACTTTGCGATCTGAGCAACTTTTTCTGTCAAATTTGGGCGATCCCAAACTTAAACACCTCATATAAAATTATCATCCAAATCTATTACTTGTCAAAAAAAAAAACAAGGTGAACAGAGCATAGAGAAAAAAGCTTAAATTTAGAACCAAAGGTGGAATGCCAAGATGATGGATGATGGTGGGTTGACAGTTATGAAGGGAAAAACAAAAGATGGAAAAATGGTTGGATTAAGAGAAGGGGAGGCGGATAAATGGGGAAATGAATTTGGAATAGGACTTTAGGTTTGATTATTTTACTTTGCAGGTACCCGATACTCAATCGGGTCTGTCTTATTTTCCAATGGGCAATGTAGTAACTCCTAGGGTGTTCAACTACATTTTGGTTAAAATTCGAACCAAATCATATTTTATCGGTTTTACAGAATTCCAAACCAAACCACGAGTTATATGTAACCAAACCATGAATTTCGGTTTTAACGGGTTTGGATGAATAATTTTAAGTTTTTAATCTCACGGTGAATTAATGAATAAGATATTGTAATTTTGTTAAGTAGCCAATGTCATTTGATAGAATTTGAATGCACATTTTATTTGATGGTGGACTAGAATAATTATAAGTAAAATATCTTAAACTAAAATACTATTCAAGTTACAAAATTTTGCGACTTATGATAAACCTTTTTTTTAAAAAAACCTAAAAAACCTAAACTTTTAGGATTGTGGTTATATTCATTTGATCTAAAATATGCAATAAATAAATTATCAATCTAATTGGATTGTTTACAAAACTCACGATAATAGAATACAAACTAAAAATCAAATAAAAATATTTCTATATCCAAGAAAAAACACACTAACTTAGCTAAATTTATTACATAATTTTCTATATTAATGTGATTAGTTTGGATTGGTTTGGTTCGTTTTTTTTAATCCAAAACTTAAACCAAATCAAATTTTTTGGTTTGGTTGATATTAACATTAATCTAAACCTTGATTGGCTGAAAATGATCCAAACCATACGGTTTGGTTTTGTTTTACAATTTGGTTCGGTTCAGTTTTGTTTCTGAACACCCCTTGGAACTCCTTTACATGTTCCTGCAATAAGCAAATTCAGTTGGATGATAATATGAACCTTGGAAGACTTTTGGCCTGGATCTCACATAACACCACTATCTTTGATAAATCTACATTTGGATTTTCTTCCATAGGGTCATGTTTCGCATGTGCAACGCACGGTACTGGAAATTATACCTCTGTTACATCCAGCTGGGCACCTAAGTTCAATGTGGATCGTGTTACTGGAAAATTTTTTGAATTATCTTCCTGCTGCTAATACCTTTTTAGACAACCCGGAAGATGATACTAAACAAGTCAGTGAGAACACTCATATCTCTGGTATGCCGTGCCCTTTTGCATCTTCTCGATTATCAAGTTAAATTTTTTTAAATCTGTCTTCGAATATTATTATATAGCTGATATTCCTAATGGGATCTCTTTGTTGCAAAAAGGAAGAGAAGGTTTAGTCCATAATGCTAAATTATCATCGACCACAGTGGAAAACGGAACAAATAATTTGTTTGCGGAGAAGCTCGTACCGTTGCTGGTTGATCTATTTTTGCAAGCTCCGGCTACAGAGAAGTATAAAATTTTTCCAGATATGATTAAAAGTCTAGGAAGGTGAGATCAAGTCAAATGCCTATGTTTCCTGCAGTTCCTTGTGCTAAATTTTTTTTGAATGTTTGTTGAGTTCGGTTGCAACAGCTGCTGTCAGATATGACATTTCAATTGTTTTTGTCCCATTCTCTTCTTAGTTCAGATTTGTTTTAGTCTATTGCAACTAATAAAGGCAAGGTTCAGCATGCTGCTGTATCACTCTCGACACCATCTAGTCTAGGTCTCCACTTCTCAAGGTCTCCTTCACATTGCTGATCTAGTCTTGCACATCATCGCATATTGGGTAAACCGCCAGTTGATTGTGTCAAGGCAGACCCTACTGTATATCACAAAACCATATATACATGGAGGGTGGTGACCTACGGGAGGAAATAAATCTGATACCTTTGGTATGAAATCGGTTTGAATATGGGTAAGGAATATGTTCACAAAGATAGAAGATGAGTGAAGAAAAAATAAAGCTAGAGGGTGAGGTGACATGCAACAAAATAGAGTAATTACCCCCCATGTGAAGGCGCAGCTCTAACGAGATCAAATTAGAAAACCTACAATATAAAATAAAAATAGAAGAAATTATGAAATGACAAGCAAACATTGTGCTAAAGCATGTTTAATGCAGCAGAATTATTTTAAGAAATAAAATGATGAAGACACATCATTTGCTTTCAGTTAAATGTAGTAAATCGTAATTGCACTTGTAGTGTTGTCAACACAAAGTTGGTTTCGTTAATTCGGAAGCTCATTAACAAAGTTTTAATTAAACGAATGTTTCGATCTCGGATTTATTACGAGATTGGGCTTTTGCATTTTGTTGATAGGGGTAGGATCATGAAAGCTTCTTTGTCGATGGCGGATAACTTGTCCGCATATTGTACATCATAATTTTAAAGTAATTAATATAATCTTGTTTCTTATAAAAAACAAAGTTTTAATTAAACAGTTGGGCAAATAACTATGACTTGCTGTAGCGACACCTACACCTTACGTCTCAGTTCCCACTTTCAAAAATCTGTGATTTGCCTGTAATGTTGTGTAGAAGACAAATAGTGAAGTCTGTCTTGTGATTTATATTGGTAATCAATGTTGGAAATTTTTGCATCTTTTTATTTATGCATAGCAGTAATTTGTACTTGATTCTACACTATAATGTGGTTTATGCTAATATAGTCTCCTTTTCTTGTTAGGTGTATGACAACAAGACGAGATGACCCTGATGGTGCACTTTGGAGATTAGCTGTCGAAGGCTTTCACCTTATTCTGATTGATGATGTCAACAAACATACCCCAGTATTTTCTAATGATCTTTCTATTAGCAGATCTTCAAGAATCCATGTCTGGAAAGAAGTGGCTGATGTGTATGAATTATTTTTAGTGGGTCATTGTGGCCGTGCTCTACCTTCCAGTGCACTCTCATCGACCGCACTCAAAGCCGATGAGTCTCTTGAGATGAACATCTTAGACATTCTGGGTGACAAGATTCTTAGATCACTGACTGGTGTACCTCTTGATGTAATTTCCATCCACCAGACTGCAATATATATATTTGTCCTTTGTGCACTTTGTAATGTATGCTTTAGTTTCACCATTTACTGTATAAATCATACTCCAGAAACAAATTACCATCACAGTTAACTTGGTGTTGCAACTTGCAAGAATGTTGGACTGAATTTTCATATCAACAACTTGTACGCTGGTTCAACTCATGGGATCCCCAAAAATTATTTACTTTGATTATGAATTCCCCTTGTTTTGACTGCGATCCTTTTCTATAGCGGTGTTGTTTGGGTGAGAATATAACCTATTTGTTTAGGAATTATTTGCAACATGTGAATTCTCCTTTGGGGTTGATACACGCTATTTTGTTTGAAACGGTCTTCTTTGGCTGATGTAGATAGCTTCCATAGTAACATAAAATTTCCATTTTATTCTGTCACCAATTTCATCGGCCTTGCTGCTAGTTTATCTTTCATTTTAACTGTTAAATCATTTGCACTTCTAGTTTATCTTTCATGAAACTTTTCAATAATTTGCAGTTCCTGCCTTTGGATTCTAGATTTTTGTGTACCATCTGGTACAAGATTATTTGCTATGATCTGATTTATGGATATTTATTTCCGCAGATTGTACAGAGACTGATTTCTACCCTTGATCGATGTGCATCGCGTACTTCTTGTTTGCCTATCGAAACTGTTGAACTTATGCCTTCTCACTGCGGCAGATTCTCTTTGACATGCTTGCAAAAGCTTTTTTCCTTGAGCAGGTACTTTGAAACCTGTAGTTAACCATATATTTCTCTGACGACTGTTTTCTCTGTCCAAATTTTAATTGATGATCTTTCTCGCAGCTATGAGACAAGTGATTGGAATTTGACCAGATGTGAAGTTAGCAAATATTCGATCATCGTACTCGTGTCAAGATGTGAATTCATATTGAGAAAGTTTTTGACTGATGAGAACGACTTGGGTTGTGATCGAAGAATTTCTATGCCTTTTCATTTCTCCTCTTCATTTTTAAGCCATCTGAAAGCCTACATTGTATGTGCAGGTCAACATTCATTACCACCAGCAAGATTGGAAGAAGTGATATTTGTACTACAAGAGCTCGCCCGTCTTGTAATTCATTTGGAAACAACATCTGCTCTTCCGTTGCATCCTCACTTAAAGAAGGGTCTCTGTGAGGATAATCTGAGAAGACGTTCACATCTGCTGGTTCTATTTCCATCCTTATGTGAGCTTGTCATATCAAGGTGAGAATGTGAATTTTGTTTTAGTAAGGATTCTTTTTTACAAGTGTGCAACTTTTACGTCATAATAATATATTTCTTTCCTAAAACTTTAAGAGAAATTCGCTCAAATGAAGGTAACCTAACAAATAAACAAATGATAGACTTTAAAAGTTTGAATGAAAGTAAGGTGGTGGTATCTATTTGTTAAAAATATGAACGACAAGAGAAGGGAGAGAAATATTGTTTCTCATATATTTTACTAACTTTTAGAGTACAATATAAATAGAAGAAAAGCTAACCTAATAATCTGAAATCCCTATGTTTCAGTATTATTATTCAAACTAGATATGTTATCTTCTAATCCTACAAAATAAATGATAAGATAAGAATACTCAAAATTTAAGATAATATCCATATCTCCAACACTCCCCCTCAAGCTAGTGAATAGATATTTATCATTCCTAGCTTGCTTGTCAATTCTTCAAATGCTGTTTTCGGCAGGCTCTTAGTCAAGATGTCTGCAACTTGCTGCCTTGAAGGAATATAAGTCATGCACACACTCTTATCTTCAATCTTTTCTTTGATGAAATGTCTATCGACCTCAACATGCTTTGTTCTATCGTGGTGGACCGGATTGTGGGCAATATTTACAGCTGCTTTGTTGTCACAATAAAGCCTCATAGGTTCTTTGTTGGGTATTTTCAGTTCTTCAAGTACCCTTTTTAACCATATGCCTTCACATAGTCCTTGAGCAACAGCGCGTAATTCAGCTTCTGCACTACTCCGAGCCACTACCGATGTTAGAAATTAAACTTGGACCTAACTCACCTCAAAAGCTAACTCAAGAGGTGAGGTTTGCTCTTGTTCATATAAAGAGGTCCAGGTTATTTAGCCAACCTATGTGAGACATAAATCAATACACCAACACACCCCTCTCACGCCCAGGAATGAAACGACTGGAGCGTGGATATATTAACGGGTGGCCAACTATGGGACGGGTGAGGCCAACTATGGGCCGTCCAACACATAACGGGAACCCGGACTTTGATACCATGTTAAAAATATGAACGACAAGAGAAGGGAGAAAAATATTGTTTCTCATATATTTTACTAACTTCTAGAGTACAATATAAATAGAAGAAAAGCTAACCTAATAATCTGAAATCCCTATGTTTCAGTATTATTATTCAAACTAGATATGTTATCTTCTAATCCTACAGAATAAATGATAAGATAAGAATACTCAAAATTTAAGATAATATCCATATCTCCAACAATTCCCATCTTACCAAAATCTTCTGCCGCCCAGATACAGTAATTTCTTTCCTTTTTCATGAAAATTTGTCTGCATTGTCTACATGTACCTATAATTTGACTTCGTCTTGCCATCTATTTGGGCAGTGAATCTAGGGTTAGAGAGCTTGTACAAGTATTGCTTCGACTCGTTGCAGAGGAATTGGGATTGATAAAGCTTAACTTAGCCATTTGATTCCAGGAGCGTCCTGCTTTGCAACTACGGTTTTGTTTGTCCATTTGATTCATTAAAGAGATATCGTAGATAGGTTACAGGGGAGGATTTTTTTTCTTTCTTCCTCCCGATGATAATATTACATGTATGTTACAGAGTAATAATATTTACTGAATATGGTCTCCCTGTGAAGCTGGTGAACGACTGAAGCAAAAGGCAACATTTTGTATTTTAACGGGATTTGCTTGCTAAGTTTTTCATGACTGGTTCTTGTTTGGGAAATTTATTTGCTTGTATTTTAAACAAGTCAAACCGGTACCTGTATCAATATATAAACTTTTGATTGACTTTCTAATTAACGATTATGGAATTTCATGCTTGGTTTCACAGTGTCGACACGGGCTGATAAAATCCCGAAATTCGGTTATCGTTTGTTGATTAGGATGTTTATTTGCTACTGTCCTAATGCAGTGGGATCTGGATGTGTCTAGATCAACATGATTCGGGCGAGCTAGTCGTACCGTGAACACAAACTATAATTCTGCCTCTTCTGACACTAAAATATAGAATCAGTCCCTTTGATATGTATGCCACTGTTTTTTCTTTTTCTTTTTCTTTTTTTAAATTTTTTATTCGACATCCATGGTTCATTTTCCGATCCCATTATCCCATGTTCGGACACGAAGGACATGCGATGTCGACATAATCAATGCCCCAACTTTCCAAAAAGGTATTATTCATGAAGTTTGATGGTTTCAGATCAAGAAAGTTGATGCCATCTACGTTAGGGAAACTAAAATGTCCACTGCATTTAATTTAATTAATTGATTTTTATGTCATCCTATGAATAGTTTATACCAGAATGAAGACAATTTCAAGTTGAGTAGTACACTTATTTTTTTAGTGCATACATTCCCTAAGAATAGAAATTATCTATTTTTTGAGACTCCAACTTCACATAATGTACATAATATTTACTTTTTGAGTTCTGATAATGTTTTTTGTTGTTGGAAAATGATGTCAAATACGTGCACACATCTGTCCAACTTCAATTGACTATTTAGACGTATAAAAATAAACTATATATATAATAGATTATACATAATTTTTTTTTAAAAAAAGTAAGTTGGCAAGTGACAAACAATTCCTAACATACTCTAATTAATCACATTAGGCTCCAAAAGAGCACCGAACTCCATTCTTGATTGGTCCTTCTAACTAACCAATCCGTGTTTTCACAATTTAATATTTCAAATCAAAATTAAAATATTATGCCACATTGCATTTAATCCATCTATATTCTATTTAATTGATAGATTGATTTTAATAGTGTTTGCAATTTCTAAAAATAAGTGATTATGAATGTTTTTCTTAACAAATTTGTTAAGAAAAAATATATAACCACTTATATTAAGAGGTTTGCAAACAATACCTTATAATATTTGGCATATTCTTTTGAAATGTTCATAAATTCATCATACATTATAAGTTTATCGTCGTTAAATTGATCTATTATCTCGTTGTAAATCCAAGATGAAAGGAATATTTTATTTCTTAAAATCATCTTAATTGAAAAAGATTCTATCTAATATCTTTTGCCTTTTTTGGACATGAAGTAATTTTAAATAAGTTATTTACTTTCTTGTTTAACTTGATTTGAGATATGATTAAGTTTATCATAATATTTATTATCTTATCTCTAATGATTTAATTCTTTTACTATGTAGATTTGACTTGATCAAAAAGAAATAAGATCTAGAATCATATCTCTACAAGAAAATATCTACAAGGGAGGATTAAAGTATATATATTGGAAGAGAGAGACCGTGAGTTTCTGTAGCTTCAATATACGTACGTTGAGAAAGAGCTGCTGAAGCTTATATCGGTCGTGATTGCTTGAAGCCGTGAAGAACATTCGAAGATAGTTGATCGAAGAGTGTTTTCGTCTCACGTGTTTTTGGCATCAAAAGTTTTTCTCCTTACTTCGTTTTCGTTATTCTATTTCATATAGAATGTTTTAGGAGAACTTTTACTATTTATTTTCTCACTTGTTTTGAGAAATTGAATTTTACAATAATCACTAGTTTTAGGGTTTGTAAACCTCTTTGAAAGTTTTCTAGTAAAGTTTTTCCCTGAGGCGCTGCAAGAGTATTTTATACTCTTGCTTAAATCATTTGAGTCTATTTATTTGGTTGCTTGTTTATTTTATTCACGCCTAAATTTTAGTCCGCTGCAAATTACTCAAGGTGTTATTGTAGGTGTTGTCAACACCTTGTGACAACACCTCAAACTATTTATGTGCAACCCCAATTCCCTTACAAGTGACATCAGAGCCATATTCTTGATACACTAAGAATTGATCTTGGTTTGTTTATTTTATTACAGAGAATAAGATGGACTCATCGTCTGTTGCGAACTCGTTCTTGAAACCTCCGGTTCTTGAAGACACAAATTACGCACTATGGAAGAATAGGATATGATATACTATTAAGGATATGGATGTTCGTGCTTGGCAAAGTATTCTGACTGGTTGGACTCCTCCAAAGACGCTAGATGAAGATGGAGACTACATCATCAAGCAAGAAGAAACTTGGACTGCCGAGGAAACGCAAAGTTCAAGCTACAATGCTAAAGCACTCAATGCAATTTTTGCAACTGTGGATATGAGGATGTGTGAGACCTCGATTCTAAATCACTAATCTCGGATTAAACAACAAGTAAGCGAACAAGAATCCAAGACTAAAACAATTCAAAAGTTTTTTTTTTTTTTTTTTTTAAAGGCTCGCGCGCGCGCGAGGTACCAAGCTCGCGCGCGCGGGGGCAAACGAATCAGAGGCCCAACGGAGGCCTCGCGCGCGCGCGAGGAACTCCTCGCCCGCACGCAGAAGGCCTGGGCAGAAAATGCTCAGGCTGCAGAAAAAGAAAAAAAAAAAAAGAATTCCGCGCTTGGTCCGACATGCCTTCAAATACAAATGCAATAACAGGGTGTAGGGAAACATGCCATAACAAGTCATGCTTTCAGAAGGCCTAAAAACATCCAGAAGTCTAAATCGATACAACAACAATATACTTCGATTTCAGATTACAATCCGAATACAAACTAATTCGAATAACAAAACATATCAAGTTCGAGTTCTAACATGCTTCAATCTTAAACTAGATAAACATGCTAATTCGACTTCTAAACCGAGTCTCACTTCTACTACTTGCCCTCGAAGCTAACCATGCCTCTTTTGACTTGTTCCTGCCCCACCTGTTGCCAAGTACACATACAAAACAAAGCAACAGCCGGATAACCGGTGAGAAAGATAATCCCAGAAAAAAACAACATATCAAGTAATGAATATACAACATGCTATCAAACCACATATTCAAGTCGAAGTTAAGGATATGCATGTCTTTAAAACCAGGATATCGATTCTGATAAACACGGGAGTATTGCTCTGCTTTTGGGATCCCGAGGATGAGATCACGTAACGACTCACCGACTCTCCCAATCGAGGTGGTGCCACGTATCCCACTCCTCTAGACTTTGAGCAACCATAATGAGTATGCTAGCACTAGGCGAAATACTACAACCTAGGCCACTCAATCATAGTTCCCAAACGTCTAACAAAAAGGGCGGTTCTTCCCGCTGAAATCAAAGTAGGCTCAAGATGAATGCATAACAGAAACATAAACATAAGCCACATAACAAAAACTCAATCAATCAACAATTACAAGTTCCACGTGCTAGAACAAGTATCAATGCAATATGTGATTTAAAAAGGGAAACTCGAGAACCAACAGTCCCGAGTATGCTATCCCGCTATGATGACTGCTTTTACCTTTCAATGTCGTAGATCCAACTCCGGACAAGCTACAACAAAAGATTGTATCAACAACTAGACAACCTAAACAACAAAAAACGGTTCAAGGAAATCTCTTTACCGTTCTTCGTCCAACTCTCGACGAACAATGCTGCTGACACAGGGCTCGACACACTCCAACGAATCTGTACGAATACAAGATTTGATCAACAATCACGATCATTCACAAGCCAAGGCTTCACTCAATACCAAAAACGATTCGAAAACCCAAAACTCAAACCGACGGCATAACGGCTATAAACTGAACAAACCGGCAACGCAGACAGCAGTTCAATACTGATAACAACTCAATTCAATGCCCAAAACAACAATAACAAAGCAAACCCATCAATCTCAAAATCCACATTTTCGAAAATGGCTTCCAAAAATCATAACAAATCCGGACATCGCTCTAATTCAAAACCGACAGATAATAAACGATCAGAACTCTGTAGAGAACAACATACTCGAATCTCAAACGATTCTAACAACATCCAAAAACTAGAATGTAACTGATCGTAGAAAAACTTACGATAGAACGAAGCTCTCGCAGCCGTGATCGCTAATCTGCCTTCAGAAATAATTTTCAACGGACGGATCGAGCTCGGACTGAAATCTGGGAGCTTGGAAACTCAAAGGGGCGGCTTCAATGGGAGCTCACGGTTGGGAGGAGGAAGGAGGTGACTTGTGAAATAAATATCAAGTGTAGATAATATATAAAATCCCCTATTTGCGTTTTAGTCCCTGAAATTTCCAAAATTTGCAAAAAGGACCCTGATCAAAATCAAACCGGCTCGAGAACTCTGTAATCTCTGATTAACTCAAATAAACTCATTTAAGATAAAAACGGGGCGTTACAATTCTCCCCCACTAAGAAGAGATTTCGTCCTCGAAATCAACGAGAACCACAACTCATAAGATAGAATAAAGAACTAAAAACAGTAAGAAGAACTCACGTCATCCGAACAACTCTGGAAAACGTTGTCTCATGTCAGATTCTGTCTCCCAAGTCGCTTCCTCGACTCCGTGACGGCTCCACTGCACTTTCACCAACGGAATCAACTTGGTCCTGAGTTGCTTTTCTTTCCGATCAAAGATCTGAATCGGTCGCTCAAAATAACTCAGGGTCTCGTCTAACTCGGCTTCGTCAGGCTGAAGGATATGAGAAATATCTGGTTGGTACTTTCGCAGCATAGAGACGTGAAAAACGTCGTGAATACCAGATAAAGACGGAGGAAGTGCAAGTCTGTAGGCAAGATCGCCTATCTTCTCGAGAATCTCGTACGGACCGATGAATCTCGGAGATAACTTTCCTCTCTTACCGAATCTGACGGTGCCTCTGAACGGAGAAATCTTAAGGAATACACGGTCTCCCTGCTCAAAACTCAGAGGTCGACGTCTGACATTCGCATACTTCGCCTGCCTATCTTGAGCTGACTTCATTCTGGTCTGAATGATCTTAACCTGCTCTGCCATATCTCTAAGCATCTCCGGTCCCAAATCTGGTGACTCGAACAATTCATCCCAAAACAACGGAGATCGACACTTTCTACCATACAAAGCCTCAAAAGGCGCCATACCGATACTCGCTTGGAAGCTGTTGTTGTAAGAAAACTCGACAAGAGGCAAAGAATCCTGCCAACTAGTGCCAAAGTCTAGCACTACCGCTCGCAGCATATCCTCCAATGTCTGGATAGTCCGCTCTGACTGTCCATCTGTCTGAGGATGATAAGCTGTACTCAGATGCAATCGAGTACCAAGTGCCCCCTGAAGACTGTGCCAGAAGTGAGAAGTGAATCTAGGATCTCTGTCTGAAACGATCGACTTCGGCACACCATGCAATCTCACAACATTGCTAACATACAACTCAGCCATCTGATCATGACGATACGTCATCCTGTACGGAATAAAACACGCAGACTTCGTCAATCGGTCGATCACTACCCAAATAGCATCGCATCCTCGAACGGATCGTGGTAGCTTCGTGACAAAATCCATAGAAATGTGATCCCATTTCCATTCAGGAACAGATAGGCTGTGCAAAAGACCACCTGGTCGCTTCCGCTCTGCTTTCACTTGCTGACAATTCAAACACCGAGATACAAATCTTGCAACATCGTCCTTCATTCTCTTCCACCAGAACTGACTCTTCAGATCGTTGTACATCTTACGACCTCCAGGATGAACGCTAAACCGACTGCAATGAGCCTCTCGGAGAATACGCTGTCTCAACTCCGAAATATCAGGCACAACAATACGATTATTCACAAACAAAACGTCATCTCTAACCTGGAATTCTGACTGATGCCCAGTTCTGACTTTCTCTACTGAAACCTGAATGCTCGGCTCAGACTTCTGTGCTTCTCTGATTGCAACAAACAACTCCGGCTCGGTTTGAATAGCAAAAACTCTGATAGTCTCCCTATCTGTTTCAAACTCTAAACCAGAAGTGCAACAATCATCGACCAACTGAGAAACACCGATAGTTGAAAGAGATAAAGAACAAAGCTTTCGGCTCAAGGCATCTGCAACTGCATTCGACTTCCCTGGATAATACTTGATCTCACAGTCAAAATCCTTCAACAGATCTAACCATCTTCTCTGTCTCATATTCAGCTCTGCCTGTGAAAACAAGTACTTAAGACTCTTATGATCAGAAAAGATCTCGAAAGACTCACCATAAAGATAGTGACGCCAGATCTTCAAAGCAAATACAATCGCTGCAAGTTCAAGATCATGAACAGGATAACGAGTCTCGTGCGGTTTCAGCTGCCTCGATGCATACGCTATCACATGCTTATGCTGCATAAGAACACAACCCAAACCTCGGTTAGAAGCATCACAATACACTGTGAAACCTACAGTACCCTTCGGAATAGAGAGAATTGGAGCACTGGTCAGTCTCCTCTTCAGATCAACAAAGCTAGCCTCACAATCTGAAGTCCAGACAAAAGGCGCATTCTTCTGAGTCAGCTGGGTAATAGGCTTGGCAATAGACGAGAAACCCTCGATGAAACGACGGTAATAACCAGCTAAACCCATGAAGCTTCGGATCTCAGGTACTGATGTCGGTCTAGGCCAATTCATAACCGCTTCGATCTTGCTGGGATCGACAGAAATCCCATCTTCAGAAATAATATGATCGAGAAAGGCAACTCGATCTAACCAGAATTTGCATTTCGATAGCTTGGCAAACAACTGCTCAACTCGTAAAATCTGCAAGACGATTCTCAAGTGCTCTGCATGGTCAGTACGGTTCTTCGAGTAGATAAGAATATCATCGATGAAGATAATGACGAACTCATCTAAATAACGCTGGAAGATACGGTTCATCAAACCCATAAAAACAGCTGGAGCGTTAGTCAAACCGAACGACATGACTATAAACTCAAAGTGACCATACCTCGTTCTGAATGCGGTCTTAGGAACATCTTCCTCTCGCACTCTCAGCTGATGGTAGCCTGACCTCAGATCAATCTTAGAGTAGACAGAAGAACCCTGCAGTTGATCAAACAAGTCATCTATTCGGGGTAAAGGATATCTGTTCTTAACTGTAGCCTGATTCAATTGGCGGTAGTCGATACAGAGCCGCATAGAACCATCCTTCTTCCGAACGAATAGAACAGGAGCACCCCAAGGCGATACACTAGGTCTGATGTATCCCTTGGCAATCAAATCCTCAAGCTGCTCCTTCAACTCTCTCAATTCAACAAGTGCCATACGATAAGGAGCTTTTGAAATAGGTTGAGTACCTGGCACTAAGTCAATGCTGAATTCAACCTCTCGAATGGGTGGCAATCCAGGAACATCTTCCGGAAACACATCAGCAAAATCTCTAACCACTGGTAAGTCAACCAAAGCTGGGCTAGATTTCAGTACATCAACCGCATAAACCAAAAATCCTTCTGCACCTCTCTGTAACAAACGAGTCATAGATAACACTGAAATCAAAGGAATTCTAGATCGAGAACCCTTACCAAAGAATTTCCACTCGTCTGCCATTTCAGGTCTGAACCTGACAACCTTCAGAAAACAATCAACTGTCGCCCTGTACTTGGTTAAAGCATCTATCCCGACAATACAATCAAAATCTGACAGCCCAAGTACAATACAGTCGAATTCTAACAAATTCCCCTCAAAACAAAGTTCACAGTTCCTGACTAGTCGGACAGAAACAATTCCTCCACCCAAAGGTGAAGTAACAGCTACTACTGTAGGCAACAATTCAGTTGGCAAAGCATGCAATAACACATATTTCTCAGAGATAAAGGAATGGGAAGCACCTGTATCTATCAAGACATGAGCAGAATGACCGAAAATCAAACAGTTACCTGCTATGACATCGTCAGGTGCTGCCTGAGCCTGATCCTCTGTCAATGCAAAGACTCGTGCTTGCTGTCTCGGAGGCTGATTTGCACTAGAGCTACCTCCTTGTCTGTTCTGCTGTTGCTGGGGTTGGAAAGAGTGTACTGCAGATGACTGCCTCTCCGTCTGAGCTGCAGGTCTAGACGAACTCCCACTCTGAGCTCTATCTCTATTACGTTGAGGGCACACTTTAGAGAAGTGTCCCGGTTGCTGACATGTGTTACAATTGCCGAAGACTCCCACACACTGATCCGGTGAGTGTCTTCCTCCACACTTGCTGCAGTACAAGGATGATGACCCAGAACTCGGTCCTGAACCGAATTGCTTCGAACCACTGGAACTGGACGAACTGTTCCCCT
This sequence comes from Henckelia pumila, assembly GCF_033568475.1. Lineage (NCBI taxonomy): Eukaryota > Viridiplantae > Streptophyta > Magnoliopsida > Lamiales > Gesneriaceae > Henckelia > Henckelia pumila. The sequence goes on from NC_133121.1 coordinate 14,312,214, forward strand.
GTCTCTTGAACTGTTTACCTCTTGCCTTGTACTGATCCTTTCTGTTTCCCCCACTGTTTCCACCTTCATACCTCTGCTGCTGGTTCTGATGTTGAGGTGGCTGATTCTGGTACTGAGATGGTTGGTTCTGATACTGCCTCTGCTGCTGAGGTGCCCCCTGATTACCTCTTTGCCTCCACAAGCCTGCTTCTGCTCCCTTTGCGTAATTCATGGCATCCGCAAAGTTGCTAGGCCTGTTGGTGTTAACCAACGTGAAGACATCGGGGTTCAACCCGTTGATGAACTGATCTGCCTTAGCTTCTTCATCTCCGGCAATTAGCGGTGCAAAACGCAACAGACTATCGAACTTAGCCACGTACTCTTCAATGTTCAGATTCCCTTGCCTCAGATTTGCAAACTCTGCTCCCTTATCCTTACGATACGAGATAGGGAAAAACCGCTTATAAAACTCAGATTTAAAAAGAGTCCAAGTAACCTCTGTACCTCTACTCTCAAATGCTTTCTTTGTCATGATCCACCAGCTCTTAGCACCACCACGCAGCTGATGAATTACTAACCTGATTCGGCGGTCATCTGTGTAGTCAATGGAATCAAACAACTGATCCATATCATCCAACCAACTCTCACAGTCAACTGGATTTTCTGAACCCATCAACAATGGCGGATTGAACGACTGAAACCTCTTCAGCAAGGTTTCCATAGGAGTTGCTGAAGCATCCAACTGATCAACCTCAGTGCTAGCTTGCTCAGTCACAGGGATAACTGGTGGTGTGTTTCTGTTTATCACTCGACGAGGACCCATCTGATAATCAAAGGTTAGCACACGAGATATCTCAATCGTTACCATCAGTGCCCTTACAACCGCTTGGAATACCGAATACCAGTCGAGAACAGAAACAGTTATATCTCAAGTAGATCATGCTTTATTAATTTAAATCACACAACCATGTAATTCAAATAATTCTCAACCAATAAAGCATGCTCGCATGGAATTAAGTACACAATTAAATAATTCAAACACATGCGAGGAGTCATTACACACAGACTCGATCTACCCCGCTCACTCTAGTTCGACCAAGAATCTTAACGCTTTGATACCACTTAATGTGAGACCTCGATTCTAAATCACTAATCTCGGATTAAACAACAAGTAAGCGAACAACAATCCAAGACTAAAACAATTCAAAAGTTTTTTTTTTTTTTTTTTAAAGGCTCGCGCCCGCGCGAGGTACCAAGCTCGCGCGCGCGCGGGCAAACGAATCAGAGGCCCAACGGAGGCCTCGCGCGCGCGCGAGGAACTCCTTGCCCGCACGCAAAAGGCCTGGGCAGAAAATGCTCAGGCTGCAGAAAAAGAAAAAAAAAAAAAAGAATTCCGCGCTTGGTCCGACATGCCTTCAAATACAAATGCAATAACAGGGTGTAGGGAAACATGCCATAACAAGTCATGCTTTCAGAAGGCCTAAAAACATCCAGAAGTCTAAATTGATACAACAACAACATACTTCGATTTCAGATTACAATCCGAATACAAACTAATTCGAATAACAAAACATATCAAGTTCGAGTTCTAACATGCTTCAATCTTAAACTAGATAAACATGCTAATTCGACTTCTAAACCGAGTCTCACTTCTACTACTTGCCCTCGAAGCTAACCATGCCTCTTCTGACTTGTTCCTGCCCCACCTGTTGCCAAGTACACATACAAAACAAAGCAACAGCCGGATAACCGGTGAGAAAGATAATCCCAGAAAAAAACAACATATCAAGTAATGAATATACAACATGCTATCAAACCACATATTCAAGTCGAAGTTAAGGATATGCATGTCTTTAAAACCAGGATATCGATTCTGATAAACACGGGAGTATTGCTCTGCTTTTGGGATCCCGAGGATGAGATCACGTAACGACTCACCGACTCTCCCAATCGAGGTGGTGCCACGTATCCCACTCCTCTAGACTTTGAGCAACCATAATGAGTATGCTAGCACTAGGCGAAATACTACAACCTAGGCCACTCAATCATAGTTCCCAAACGTCTAACAAAAAGGGCGGTTCTGCCCGCTGAAATCAAAGTAGGCTCAAGATGAATGCATAACAGAAACATAAACATAAGCCACATAACAAAAACTCAATCAATCAACAATTACAAGTTCCACGTGCTAGAACAAGTATCAATGCAATATGTGATTTAAAAAGGGAAACTCGAGAACCAACAGTCCCGAGTATGCTATCCCGCTACGATGACTGCTTTTACCTTTCAATGTCGTAGATCCAACTCCGAACAAGCTACAACAAAATATTGTATCAACAACTAGACAACCTAAACAACAAACAACGGTTCAAGGAAATCTCTTTACCGTTCTTCGTCCAACTCTCGACGAACAATGCTGCTGACACAGGGCTCGACACACTCCAACGAATCTGTACGAATACAAGATTTGATCAACAATCACGATCATTCACAAGCCAAGGCTTCACTCAATACCAAAAACGATTCGAAAACCCAAAACTCAAACCGACGGCATAACAGCTATAAACTGAACAAACCGGCAACGCAGACAGCAGTTCAATACTGATAACAACTCAATTCAATGCCCAAAACAACAATAACAAAGCAAACCCATCAATCTCAAAATCCACATTTTCGAAAATGGCTTCCAAAAATCATAACAAATCCGGACGTCGCTCTAATTCAAAACCGACAGATAATAAACGATCAGAACTCTTTAGAGAACAACATACTCGAATCTCAAACGATTCTAACAACATCCAAAAACTAGAATGTAACTGATCGTAGAAAAACTTACGATAGAACGAAGCTCTCGCAGCCGTGATCGCTAATCTGCCTTCAGAAATAATTTTCAACGGACGGATCGAGCTCGGACTGAAATCTGGGAGCTTGGAAACTCAAAGGGGCGGCTTCAATGGGGGCTCACGGTTGGGAGGAGGAAGGAGGTGACTTGTGAAATAAATATCAAGTGTAGATAATATATAAAATCCCTTATTTGCGTTTTAGTCCCTGAAATTTCCAAAATTTGCAAAAAGGACCCTGATCAAAATCAAACCGGCTCGAGAACTCTGTAATCTCTGATTAACTCAAATAAACTCATTTAAGATAAAAACGGGGCGTTACAGGATGTATGGAATCATAGCTAACTGCACTATTGCTAAGGATGCATGGGATGCTCTTCAAGAACACTGTGAAGGAACTGATAGCGTGAGAAGAAAAAGATTGAGATTGTTAAACGCAAGATTTGAGAATATCAGGATGGATGAGAATGAAACTATTGTTGATTATGATGAGAAACTTAGGGAGATAGCTACAGAGGCGCATGCTCTTGGAGGACCTATTGCTAGTAAAACTATGGTGAACAAGGTTATTTGATCCTTGCCTAAAAGATTCAATGGGAAGATTTGGGCGCTTGAAGAAATAAAAGACACTTCAAAGATGAAGATGACTGAACTGATTAGCATTCTTCAAGTTTTTGAGATGAACAATACATAACAAGAGAAGGATAAAGGAAAATCAATAACCCTTCAAGCCTCGAAACCCTCATACGAGGAGTATGTTCAATTTCATCAAGAAGTTCATCAATCTGACTTGGAAGATGATTCGATCTCTCTTATGACTAGGAAATTCAATGATTATCTGAAGAAGATGAAAGAGTCAAGAAAGACGGATCAAAAACTCAAGGCTCCAATGTTCTCAAACAAGACTTTAAGGATTACTGGACCAGAACAATCACCAAGAAAACCTGTTGATACTCCTAAGCCTCGACTGATGTTGGAAGGGAAGAAGAAGTTTGTGTCAAAGAAGTTGGACACTGTTCAATGTCATGCTTGTCAAGGCTTTGGACACAATGCAAATGAGTGTGCCAACATGCTTAGAAAAGGGATGAACACATCCTTGAGTGATGGAGAGTCTGAAGAAGAAGAACAGGAAGATGAAGAAAGCCATACTGCCTTATCTGCTCTACTGGAGAGCAAGAAAAAGTTTCAAGTCAATCCTTTAGGTGTTGCCACACATGGCCGCAACATCTTTCAAAGGTCAGTTTGTTTGAATTCTTCCATTACTGATAATATGTGTGATAATGATCTAGGTGAAGAAACAATGTCCATGCAAGAAGTTCGGATGATGTTTGAAGAGTTACATACTGATTGAGTTGAAAGGAATAAGATGAATACTATTCTTTCAAAGGAAAATTCTGATCTAAAGGCTGATGTGTCAAGACTGGAAGTCATGCTGAGTAAGAAAGACATGGAATTAAGCCAAGTGAGAAAGAACTCGGAAAAACAAATGCTACTTTGGCCAAGTTTAATTCAAGCACTTCCAAGCTTGATTTGTTACTCATGATGGGAAGAGATGGTACGACTTGTTTAGGTTTTGAAAACAACATATTTGAGGTTGGTGAAAGTTCAAAAGGCCCTGTGTTTGTCAAGAAAAATAGCAGTACAGAAAGCTCAAGCAAAAAGGCCTTACCAATTGATCCTCCAAAACCAAAGCCACAGCTTACTGCTCCTTCAAAGTCTAGAAGGAAACTTAAGTACATTTGTCACTACTGTCATAAACCTGGTCACATCAAACCGTACTTTTTTAAGCTGCAGGAAGACTACAGGTATAGATCTGCATCGAAGGTGTTGCTAACACCTCCCCACAACATCTTCAGAAATAGATCTTATGAAAGGAAGGTTTGGGTACCAAAAGCTGATATTCAATGTCATATGATTTATACTGCTTTAAAAACTAACGTTTCAGGTGATTGGTATTTTGATAGCGGTAGCTCACGGCATATGACATGTTCCAAGAAGTTTCTCACTGACTATATTGAACAGAAAAGTGGAAAAGTAACCTATGGTGGAGGTTCAAAGGGAAACATTGTTGGAAAAGGAACTCTGAATGTTGCTGGTTTGCCTAAGCTTCGCAATGTGCTTCATGTTGAAGGATTAACCGCAAATCTAATAAGCATAAGCCAACTTTGTGATGATAATTCGCATGCGCAATTTGATAAGAATTATGCAAAGTTTTTTATGATTCAAATCTATGTGTCATGTCAGGTACTAGGCCATCCGACAACTGCTATCAACTCGGAGAAGAGATGACTTGTAGACACACAAAATTTAATGAGTTTGATCTATGACATCAAAAATTGGGTCATGAAAATTTCAAGACATTAAAGAACTTAAGTAAGTTAGATGCTGTGAGAGGTATGCCTAACTTAAAATCTGGTACTCCATTTGTTTGTGAAGCATGTCAGAAAGAGAAGCAGACTAGGGTGTCACATGAGGTGTTGCCAACATCTGTGACAGCACGCTACATTGAGCTTATACATATGGACTTGATGGGTCCAATGGATGTTGAAAGCTTTGGTGGTAAGAAATATTTTTTTGTTTGTGTGGATGATTTCTCACGATATACTTGGGTAAATTTTCTGAGAAAAAAATCGGACACATTTGATGCCTTCAAGAAACTGCTCACTAAGATTACGAATCTTCGAAAACTCTTCCTTTGCTAGCTTGTGTGATAAGAAAGGTATTTCTCATGAATTTTCTGCTCCTAAAACTCCATAACAAAATGGAATTGCTGAAAGAAAAAATAGGACTTTGCAAGAAATGGCAAGAGTGATGTTAAGCTCGAAAAATATTTAAAAACGTTTTTGGGCTGAAGCCCTGAATACTGCATGTCATATTTCAAATAGATTTTATTTGAGGAATGGTACTACTATGACATCCTATGAAATTCTCATGGGAAAGAGGCCAAACCTTAAATATTTTCATGTTTTTGGATGTGTATGTCACGTTTTGAATGATATGGATCATCTTGCTAATTTTGATGCAAAAAGTGATAAGTGTATATTCTTGGGATATTCATCAAATAGCCGAGCTTATAGGATGTATAACTTGAGAACAAGGACAATTTTTGAGTCAATTAATGTTGTTTTTGATGACTTTGCAGATCTAAAGAAGAAAACAGCTGAAGATAAAGTTAATGATCTGCTGGATAATTCTAGAAATTTAGATGCTGTCAAAGGAGTGTTGCCAACACCTCCGACAACACCTCCTATAGAAAATCCAGAATAAAAAGTTGAAAAGAATACTGATGAGAATACTGATGAGAACAGTGAAGTAAACGAAGCCGGAAAGAATGTTCCAAGCAGAATTCAGAAGAATCACTCAACCTCACAAGTCATTGGAGATGTGCATGGAGACTTGCAAACTCAAAGAAAAGAGAAAGTGAATTATCGAAAGATGGCAGGTTTGTTGTGCATGCGTTCTACGTATTCTCAGGTAAGATTCTCTTGTTTTGTGTCAAACATTGAACCCAAAAAGTTTGAAAAGGCTTTAAAAGATGAATTTTGAGTCAATGCTATGCATGAAGAGTTAGAAAAATTTGTTAGAAATGATGTTTGGTACTTAGTACCGTGTCCTGCTCATGGTAATGTCATAGGAAATAAATGAATTTTCAAAAATAAAACTGATGAGTCGGGAAACATCATTAGAAATAAAGCTAGGTTGGTAGCTCAAGGGTATACACATGTTGAAGGGGTGGATTTTGATGAAACCTTTGCTCCTGTAGCCCGTTTTGAGTTTGTCCGACTTTTGCTTGCAATTTCGTGTAACATGGGAATGAAAATTTTTCAAATGGATGTAAAAAATGCCTTTTTGAATGAGATCCTAAATGAAGAAGTTTTTGTGAAACAACCTAAAGGGTTTGAGGATCCAAATCATCTTGATTATGTGTATAAGTTAAAAAAAGGCATTGTATGGATTGAAGCAAGCACCACGTGCATGGTATGGAAGACTTACTGAGTACTTGCTCAATATTGGCTTCAAAAGAGGTGAAGTTGATAAGACTTTGTTTGTGCAAAAATCTCAAGGTAATATCTTAATTTGCCAAATTTATATGGATGATATAATTTTTTGTGCTTCAAATGATAAACTTGTTGATGATTTTGTGAAGTGCATGTCTTTTACATTTGAGATGAGCATGGTCGGTGAGTTAACATATTTCTTAGGCTTGCAAGTGAAACAAATGCATGATGGTATATTTTTGTGTCAAAGCAAGTATGCTAAAAATCTTATGAAGAAGTTTCTGAATGACAACACTAAACACATGCGCACGCCTATGGGGTCTAATTAAAAAATTGTCTAGGGAGGATGTTGCCGAAGGTATTGACAACACCCTCTACAGAAGCATGATTGATAGTCTTTTGTATTTAAGTGCTACTAGACCTGATATCATATATAGTGTTTGTTTGTGTGCTAGATACCAGTCTAACCCAAAGGTTACTCACTTAAAGGCCGTGAAACGTATACTGAAATATGTGGCAGATACTTTGAATTTGGGTTTCTGGTACACTAAAGAAACCAATTCAAATTTGGTAGGGTTTAGTGATGCTTATTGGGCTGGGGATTTAGATAAGAGAAAGAGCACTTTGGGAGGATGTTTCTACTTGGGGAATAACTTAGTGTCATGGTATAGTAAGAAACAAAACTGTGTCTCACTGTCTACTGCCGAGTCTGAGTATGTTGCTGTTGGTAGTTGTTGCTCACAACTCCTTTGGATGAATCAAATGCTAAATGATTATGGTCTTAAGAGTGATACTCCAATTGTATACTGTGATAATTCTAGTGCCATTGATATATCCAAAAATCCAGTACAACACTCTCGAACCAAACACATTGACATTAAACATCACTTCATTCGAGATTTGGTCGAGAAAAGCATGATCTTAATTGAGTTTGTTGGAACTAATAACCAATTAGCTGATATATTCACAAAAGCTTTGGATTTCGAGAGATTTTCCAGTCTAAGGAAGTCTCTCAGTATGTGTGTATTATAGACAGAACCGAGATGTTGTCAAGAGTGTTGCCAACACCCTGTGACAACACCTTTTCATGCATGTGCATTTTTAGGATCTTAGGCATATTGCATTCATGCATTCGTTCTGTTTTGTGATGTGTTGGATACTGTGTAACCATTGACTAGTTTTCACTCAGGATTCTTTGCAAAATATTTTACAGTTTAATCTGGATAAATTGAAGAAGAGTTCTGACTAAGTCACGAAGTAGTGGAGGGACGTTCGTGTATTTCATGATCTTGTCCCAAATGAAAAGTGACTTTGCAAAATCAGAATAACAAAAGAACAAGAATGATTAAGCTTGAAATGAATCAATCATCAAATTTGATTGATAATCAGAAGCAAATGGAAAAAGCTATCTAAAGGGGTCCATTGAAAGATCGTTCCTTTAGTGTGCAGGCTACCACTTTTGTAAAAATAATTAAGTGGATATAAAAAATTTTTAGAATCCTGAAGAGTTGCTGGGAGATGTTGCCAACATCGTGGATAACACCTCACTTGTCAACATATTTTTGTGCATATAATTGCATTTTATTTTTATGTCACACTCTGTTTTTAGACATAATAAGGACATGCATATTTTTATTTGTGAATATATTTGGCCGAAAGGTTATGAATTCTGATCAGATGAAAATTTTGAATTTTGCTCTATCCTCTGAATTTTTGAATTTGAATGGGATTGGATTTTGTTTCAGTGGTGTTATATTTTGATGAGGAGTTAAATTTGGAAATATTTGGTGAAATATTTGGGCCTAGATTATCGGTGGAAATCAAAGAGATTTATTTCCTAATTAAATCGAATTTGTTACCGTTTTCCGAATAGTTACCGTTGGGAATTTTTTACCGTTGGGGCCTACTAAGAATCCGAGTTAGAATAGGAAAATCTCTGGTGTGTTATATATTTGTGTTCTTATCTGTTTAAGGAAATATATTATTTCCTTGCTTCGTTTTGCACCATTGTATTCTCCATACTCTCTGTTTTTCAATTGCCCTGAATTTCTCTTCTATCTTTCACACTCAGAAATTCTAATGGCAAGAAAGGATTTTGATTCATACGATATTCGTTCTGAGATGGGATATACGGAACATGCTGCGGAAGGTGTCACAACACCTACATCACCACACCATGTGGTTGAGCAAGCCATAGTTCCTATTGCTGAAGAACCAGTGCCCCTGGATTCCATCGCTCCAGGAGAGCCAGGCAATGAGATCGATGTGGAAAATTTACCTGATATGTCCGTGCTAAACAAGGTGTTTCCCACGAAACCCTTGACTCGCCGATCCAAGAGGCAAGCTGGATACAATCCTGATTATACAGCATCGAAAAGATTTCGAGGGAAGGTTCAACCATTCAGACCTTCTCTTGTGGACACCGAATTTTCTTCTGGTGATGCAAGCTCTGATAAGAATTTCAAGCTGGTGCATCGAAAAAGAGGAAAAGCCAGTGCCATGGAACCATCTGTTCCAACTATCTCTGTTCCATTTGAATCAGAATAAAAATCATCAAAGAAAGATTCGTCTTCTGAGGATGAATCCACAGAGCCAGAGACTCAATCTGTTGCTGCTGCTGATGAGAAAGATGTATCTGCATCTGTTCCTACTGTTGAGGAGACAACTACTGCCGCTCCTCTTGTCTTCTCTGATGACGAGGAGATTTCTATAGCCCAGTTCATGGCTAAGATGAAGAAATCCACAAGCAAGAAGCCTGCTAGTGCATCTCCTATTCATGAATCCGAGGATGAACTTGATAAAAAAATGCTTCAAGAATACGCTGATAACCGCCCTCAACCCTCTGAAAGTTCCAGCTCTGATTCGAGTGAAGATTCAGATGCTGAGAAGGAGTTGGAAGAAGAGTAAGTTTCTGATGACTTTGATGAAGAAGAAGAAGGTGCTGAGGAAGGTATTTCCGACACCTTGGACAACACCTTGGGTGAAGAATACCGGGTAAACTCGTCCTATTCCTCTACTTTTTATTCTAAGGAGATTGCTGAATGCTGGGACAAGTATGCTGATCGGGAGTTCCTGGAGGAACACAACATTGATGTTGAAAGCTATGGAGCTAGAACATGATCAAATTTTTTGAGGTAAGGAACATACTTTCTACAGTTACTACTGCTGGTCCTTACTGCAGAGAATTAGTGCGAGTTCTACTGCAATCTCACTGAAGCTGTGAGGGATCCAAGGTATATGAAGTATGGGAAAGTGTATGTGCGTGGGCAGATTTTTTCCTTCAGTCCAGCTATAATAAATGGATTTCTCAAGACTCCTGCCAGTGATGATGCTGCACTGCCTACCATGGATGAGATGACTTCTGTAATCACAGGAGGACAAGTCACTATTTTTCCAGCTCACCCCAAGAAGTTGCAGGCTGCCAAGCTGTGAGTCCCCGTTTTCTAATCTTCTAATCTCGAATAATAATCTAAAATCGAACACAAAGAGCCAAGAAAAACGAATAAAATTTTTTATTTTTTTTTAAAGAGCCTCGCGCCCGCCCGAGCTATTGCCTCGCGCGCGCGCAGGCTATGAGGCCAGAAGCCTCGTGGGGATGATCGCGCACTCGCGCACGCGCGAGCCAAACAAACAGAGCCCTTCAGGCTCCTCGCGCGCCCGCGCGCAGGCCATCTAGGCAGAAAAGAGCAGGGTTCCTGAAAATTCAAACAAAGCCATCTCCAATCAAATCTAAACTCAAGAACACAAACATATCAATAATTAGAACATACAATATTCTAGGTTTTGCCCAAGATACAATAATAAGTTCGACGATAGGGTCATTCGACAAATCAAATAAATTCGAGTTTCCTAAACATGATTCAAGACATGAAATTTCATCAACCCTATAATGCAAGATTGCTAAAAGAACAAACTTCTAGACGGTGTCTCACTCTATCACTTCCAACTCGATCTAGTCATGCAGCTTCTGACTCGATCCTGCCCCACATGCCGTCAAGTACACATACAAACAAAACGACAGCCAGATAGTCCGGTGAGAATACAATTCCCAGTAAAAGAGACAAATCAAGCAATTCTAAATAATATATCAATTCATGTTATATAAAACAACGAGTCAATCAATTCAAAATGGCATATCAGCACTCAACTCAAAATGCATTAAAATGCAATGCATGACTTCAAAACTCGGGATTATCTAATCGGATAATCGAATATCAAACGGTACTCGGTTGGGATCCCGGGGTCAAGTTTTCACGAACAACTCACCGACACACCCATTCGGGGTGGATGTCGCTCAACTCAAACCCCTAGACTTCAGAGAAACTATAAGAAGTATTCTAGCAATTGAAAAAACTCGAAATTCAAAGCCACTTCAATATAGCTCCCTAAATCGTCTAAGTTCAAAACAAATCGAATCTTCGGCTCAAGATGTATGCAAGTGAATTTAAACTTATTCAAGTTAAAATCAAATAATTCAAATAGCATACAAGTATGTGATTTCTTTTGGGCACTCGAATTAATTCAAATTCGAGTTAATCGTCCCATTCATTCAATTATCGTATTCTTACCTTTCAAGTTCGTTGAGGATTCAAATCGTCTTCAATTCTCGAATCGGTTCAAACTCCCAAGTTCGTTCCAAACCCGAATCTTCAACCCAAATCTGAAAATGTTGAACATACGGATTCGCTATCAATTCATCAACTCATAAAAAACCGGAAATCAAACCGAAATAATAGAACCGATAATCCAAAACTCGATTTCAACGGCATAACGGCTATAAACGGTCAAACCAAAAATCTCAATTCAACAATCATCAACAATACAACTCAAACCAACTTCCAATCCAACAAAACACAACCAAATCCAACCAAAATCCAAAACCAATTTTCGAAATATGCTCCAAAAATTCATATAAAATCCAAACTTCATTCTTTTTCCAAACCGACTTCAAATACACGGTCTATACTAGCTCAAGCACATTATACTCGAAAATTAAAAATTCTGACAACCCAACAAAAATCAAAGTTCGTGGATCGTAGCAAAACTTACGTCCAAACGAAGCCTTCGCCGTGGTGATCGTGAATCTTAATTCGAATCGGAAGTCTGACGGTCGGATTGTGCGAATCGGACTGAAGAAAAGCTTGGAGAAGCAACGACCATGGCTTCTCTCGTCTCGGTCTTGGCGTGTGGGGAGTTAAGGAGAAATGAGAGGAGTGATGGTGAAGTGATGGGTAGATAATATAATATAAGTTAAGTCATTTGACTTGGTCCAACACCTAAATTGCAACTCGGTCCCCGAAACTTCAATTTAAATCGATTCAATCCCGGCTCAAATAACTCCACTAATAATTAATAATCAACTCTGCTAATCACGAAATCATTAATTTTAGGGCCTTACAATTCTCCCCCTCTAAGAATCGATTTCGTCCTCGAAATCAAAGCAGTTCAATCTCATATATACAAGATCAAGTTCAAAGACTGCTATAATAATTCTTCTCTCAAAATTAACTCTGAAATCGCGGTTCTAATCAAACTCTGCTTCTTGTACCGTTTCTTCAAATTCGTATCGGCTCAACTGCACAAACTCATCTGAATCGGTTTCGCTAAGGAGCTGTTACCATGTTCGGTCAACTCTGAATCGTTCGTCTCAAACAAAACTGGCGACTCATCAATTTCCGTCTCAACATCAAAGAAAAACTATGAATTTGGCAACAAAATACGTGAAGCACGTCGAGAATACCCGAAGAATACGGAAGAACAAAGTAGTGGAAAAACAAGGAGAACTGAAGGAGTAAAAGTCGGTAGGCGAGATCGCCTATCTCCTCAAGAATCTCAAAGGAACCCGTGAGTTCATAGAGACCGTTCTCTTTCTTATCATAACTGCCACAGCCTCTAAAAGGAGGAATCTTCTGAATTACTCGGCCTCCCTGAATATAAGTACATAGGTCTGTGTCGGAATCCGAATAATTCGTCCATCCTTCTTCTCAAATCATCTTCATCATAGACAGGAAATCTCCATCCGTCTATCGAACCTCGAATCAAATCTGATCCCAAGTCAGGGAACTCATAAAATCATTCCGATTCAATTGGGATTCTCATTTCTTCTCGTACAATTCATTTACAAAGATTGGTATTAAGATACTCGTTTGGTAGCTGTTGTACAGAAACTTCGCAAAAGATGAGAAATACATCCAGCTAGTGCCAAAATCAAGCACTACAGCTCCGCATATCCTCTTAAGTCTATATCGCTTATTCTTGGTTGTTCGTCATTTTGAGGATAATAAACTGAACCCATTTATAATCAAATAACAAAAGTCTCTCAAAGACTGAGTTCAAGGTGAGAGTTAACTCAAAATCTCATTCTGAAAGGACAGACTTTGACAAGTCAACTATCTGAAATCCTCCTGACAATAATCCCAATCATAATATCGTGTCTGAAATCCATTCTGTACGGAGACAAAAGCAGACTACAGAAATATCTCGATTATCATCAGAGAGCATCTCCAAATCAGACAGTTATATACCTTCGTGTCCACATGTCGAACACTCCCAATTCTATTCTGCACGGATAAACTGCGACAGAGAAAAACAATCTAAAATTCTTTATGGCCAACTTCTCAACATCAGGTCGAGTCTGGAATTCATTCCGTACGGAACAGTAGCAGATTTTTGCAATTGGTCAAATAAAGCTCAGATGGCTTCTAATTTCCAGACTGATCGATAGCTTCAGAAAGGTATTCGTCGAAAAGTAATCTTCTTTTCATTCTGACAATTAACTGAACCACAGACAGTCGGTTCCTTCTCTCTATCAGCTATCAAATGTGGACAGACTAGCAATTACGAAATCATGCTTCGAACCTAAATCTTCATCTATTCCTATAAAGGTCGATTTCTCAATCCTCTGAATATCTTTTGGTCGTCTGAAAGAATAATGAATAACTGCAAAGTGCCAATCACAAGATACTCTGTCTCAATAAAAATATCTGGTACAACAATTACTCACAACTGAGGTATCGTCACTGTCCTGAAACTCAGACTGTGCCCAGTTCTGACTCTTCTTCAGTAAATTCTCCAATGCGAATCTGTTTTCTGCGCTATCTCCATCTTCTAAATCAATTCTGGCTCAGTTCGGGTAATAGAATTCTGATAGACTTCGTATCTGTTCCATGCTCTAAATCAGAAGTGCAATACTCATCGGTCGGCGAAGTCAAGGATAGTAGATAAAATAAGAACGGATCCATCGGCTCAAGGAGAATAACGATAGTAGATAAAATAATAATAGATCATTATGTTCAAACCTCTGTTGCTGCATTGTATTACTTCGGATCATATTGGAATTCACCATCGGATTCTTCATTATATCAATTATTTTCCTCAATCTCAAAATCAATTCGGTTGTAAAACTCATACTTGACTTCTCAGTTCAGAAAAGAATTCAAAAATTTCACTGGAGATAATGATGCCAGATCTTACAAGCAATAAGATCACTGCAAATTCAGTATCACGAATCGGATGTTGAGTTTCGTACTGCGTCAGCTGCTACTATGACTGAGCTATCACAGACTTCCTCTGAATAAGAATACCTCCAGAATCTGGATAAGAAGATGCAATGCGCTGAAGATTATCAGTACTGAGGAAGTAAGAAATACTGGAGTTCGGGTCGATCTCTTCTTCATGTCAAACAAACTGATCTCATAAGATTCAGTTCAGGTACAAGTGCATTTTCTGGAGTTAGATGAGAAACCGGATCCACGACGATAAGAATCTCTCGAAAATCTGCTATAGAACTCAAAATCTTCAATTCTCAGATACAGATGTCGGTTTGGCTTCAATCAAAACAGCTTTGGTCTTGCAATGATCACAGAAATTCCAGCTCTAGAATTAATATGATCGAGGAAAGGACATCTCGATACAATCAAAATTCAGACTTCAATAGCATAGCATGCAACGTCTCGGCACGCAATTCTATAAAACCATTCTCCAATACTCTGTATGATCAATACTGTTCTTCAAACAGAACCGAAAAGATCGATAAGAATTTCTAATTCCATATAAATACCTCTGATAGATTCAGTTCAAAAGATCTACAATACTGTAGATGAGTTTCACTACAAACGGTACGAATATACTCCAAAGCAGTCATACCTCGATCCAAGTCCAGTCTTCAATACTTCTTTCTATCAAACTCTCAGCTGATGATGTCTGATCTCAAGTCATTGCTGAATCTAAACCCATGACACAGAGGTAATCCAGAAATCTCATCTGGATGATAACAGCAACTCTCTAACCACTGGTTTATCAACCAATTCAAGCTAGATTCTAGGACATCACCTGTGAACAAGAGAATTCCTCCGCGAAATTCTGAAATCAAAAGGTCATTCGACATATCAACTAACAAAGAATCCTGGAATCGAGAATCCTTACCGAAGGATTTCCGTTCATCTATTGACTCGGATCTGAATCTGTCAACTTCCCGAAACAATCCACAGTAGTCCTGTACTGGATAAAGCAGCTAACATACAATCAAATCAAAATCTGATACTGAAGTACGATACTGTTCGGTTCCAACTCATCCCATCAATTAAAAGAATTGCAACTATTGATAATAAAAATTCAACAAACCGAGATGCGTCAATAAATATCAATAAGAAGAAAGATAAGGTGCGCAACCGATCATATCAGAATAAGAAGAGAAATCATACTCTACTGTTTCCTGCGGTCATCATCGGTGAAATCTAAATCTGATCCTCGATAAGAGTACAACTAAAATCTATTGCCTCGAAGATTGATTCGTCATATGATTAAATTCTCATAGATTCTGTTATTGCTGCCGAAAGGAGCAACTGAAATGGCTAGTATCTTTGTTGGAGTTAAAGACACAAGGAAATTCCCTTCGGAGATCTTTCGATAATATCATGATGACGAACTCTAGCATAGTGTCCGGGCTGATGACAGGCCTGACATCGTCTTCTGATCTCAAGGCACTGCTCACTGATTTCATAAACTTCTTTCTCTTCGATAAAAGATGATCTCTAAGTCCTCTAACTCTGATCAAACGGTGAAAAGGAATTTGCCGAAGAAATTTGGATGAAAGCAGATTCCAAAAAGTGATCGAACCTTGATTCCCTAACGCTCTCTTCTTCAAATTCTACCAACGTTTATCAATCCTCTACGTTGGTACCACACTAACCAAATTTTCCGGTCATCTGTGTAGTTCAGAGAATCACCCAACTGATCGATCTCTTCTATTCAACTTCTGCGTCCAACATCATTCCCGGTACTCTTCAAAATTGGTAATCTAAACGACTAAAACCTCCTCGGTAGTACTCCCATCGGTGTCAGAGTGACATCTATCAGTGCAATGGTGGTACGATCTAGATCAGTCGAAAGAGTTATTGTTGGTTGTCGTCTGCTAAAATTCTTCAGGAGACGATTCTGATATTCAGTATGAAAGGATACTAAATCTCCATCTCAAAATTCGGTGTTCCACATCTCTGTTTGATAAGTTCGTTCAACTACAAATTACCAAATTTTGGATCTCAACCGGATTCTAATTCACATCGCAAACAGTCTTTGATCTGCTAGCTCAAGCAGAAGGTGGAACTCGGATCCGAAATTAAAATATAGTTCATATTTCAAGTAATTCATGTTTTATAAATTAAATCACAAATCATGTAATTCAATTAATCCAAGAATCAATAAAGCATGCTCGCACGTATTTAAATAATCATTAAAATATATCAATCACATACGAGAATTCAATTCATGCGGACTCGATCTACCCCGCTCACTCTAGTTCAAATCCAAGAATCTTATCGCTCTGATACCACTTAATGTGAGACCCCATTTTCTAATCTTCTAATCTCGAATAATAATCTAAAATCGAACACAAAGAGACTAGGAAAACGAATAATTTTTTTTTAAAAAAAAAGAGCCTCGCGCGCGCGCAGGCTATGAGGCCAAAAGCCTCGCGGGGATGCTCGCGCGCGCGCAAGGGGAGTGCTCGCGCCCGCGCGAGCCAAACAAACAGAGCCCTTCAGGCTCCTCGCGCGCGCACGAGATGAGACGCTCCCGCGCGCAGGCCATCTGGGCAGAAAAGAGCAGGGTTTCGGAAAATTCAAACAAAGCCATCTCCAATCAAATCTAAACTCAAGAACACAAACATATCAATAATTAGAACATACAATATTCTAGGTTCTGCCCAAGATACAATAATAAGTTCAACGATAGGGTCATTCGACAAATCAAATAAATTCGAGTTTCCTAAACATGATTCAAGACATGAAATTTCATCAACCCTATAATGCAAGATTGCTAAAAGAACAAACTTCTAGACGGTGTCTCACTCTATCACTTCCAACTCGATCTAGTCAAGCAGCTTCTGACTCAATCCTGCCCCACCTGCCGTCAAGTACACATACAAACAAAACGACAGCCGGATAGTTCGGTGAGAATACAATTCCCAGTAAAAGAGACAAATCAAGCAATTCCAAATAATATATCAATTCATGTTATATAAAACAACGAGTCAATAAATTCAAAAAGGCATATCAGCACTCAACTTAAAATGCATTAAAATGCAATGCATGACTTCAAAACTCGGGATTATCTAATCGGATAATCGAATATCAAACGGTACTCGGTTGGGATCCCGGGGTCAATTTTTCACGAACAACTTACTGACACACCCATTCGGGGTGGATGTCGCTCAACTCAAACCCCTAGACTTCAGAGAAACTATAAGAAGTATTCTAGCAATTGGAAAAACTCGAAATCCAAAGCCACTTCAATATAGCTCCCTAAATCGTCTAAGTTCAAAACAAATCGAATCTTTGGCTCAAGATGTATGCAAGTGAATTTAAACTTATTCAAGTTAAAATCAAATAATTCAAATAGCATACAAGTATGTGATTTCTTTTGGGCACTCGAATTAATTCAATTCGAGTTAATCGTCTCATTCATTCAATTGTCGTCTTCTTACCTTTCAAGTTCGTCAAGGATTCAAATCGTCTTCAATTCTCGAATTGGTTCAAACTTCCAAGTTCGTTCCAAATCCGAATCTTCAACCCAAATCTGAAAATGTTGAACATACGGATTCGCTATCAATTCATCAACTCATAACAAACCGGAAATTGATAAGTGCATTTTGTGTGCATTATTTTATGTCTATTTTGCATGCATATGTTTGGTCTCATATTGTTTTATGTATTGTTTTTGTGTGATTTATTTCTTATTTTTGCATTTCACTCTCCGGGTTAATTTTGTAGGAAAATGGGTTTTTGAAGAATGAATTACGGAGCATCCTTGGTCAAAAATTCAAATTGAATTCTAGAATGCTCTAAATTCAATCTTCACCGTTCATATTGTAGTACAAGATGTTTTAAAGCTGTTGTCCAAATTTCAACTCGATCCGACGGCTTGAAGTCAAGTTATGAATTTTTCACAAAAACTGCGCGCTAGGAAGAAAATATGGTGCCTAGGCGCAAGTTTTGAGCGCCTTGGCGCGACCTGGACGAAAAAAAAAGACATTTGGGACAGAACTTTTCATGCCATGGCGTGTTTTTTTCTGCGCCATGGCGACACGGAAGGAAAAAAATCAGAATTTTTGAGATTTTAAAAGTCTTGAGTCACGGGCTTTATTTGACGGGCTTTCAAGTACATATAAAAAGGAGATCAGAGGGAGACGCAAAGAGGGGGAGAGGCGGCCACCAAGCGAGAACCAAGAGCAAAAAAGGGAGACGGCGTGAAGATCTCAAGAACCGCGCAAACTAGTTTCTTCTTTTCTCTCTTATTTTTGTTGGGATTTAGGGAATCCTACCACCAAAACTTTGTTTTGAATTCTTCTTGAAGATTGAATTTGGTTTTTATGCATTCTTGATTATATTACTGTGTTTATTTATTATTTGGAGATTGATCAACTTCGAATTTATTTTATGTGTTATAATTGATACTGAAAGGAGATTTTATAACATGATAGGGTAATATAGTCCATGGATCTACAACTTACATAGACATATGAGGTTGGATACATGTTGATAGTCATAGTCCAATAGGTCGAAAGCTAGAGGATTCCACAAATCGTAATGCAATTGCAATTGTTAAATACACAAGGACACTTGGTTATTGCAATTTGTTAATTAGATTAATATAGCTCGACAGAGTATATTGATAGATTAAGGAATTCCGTCAAAAGCAAGACTTGAGAACCGAATTTCAATCATTAGAGAAGAAAAAGGGGTAGGTGAACCGAGATCCTAACAATCGTTTATTTATTTTTTGAATTTAATTTATTGTTTTTCTTTTATTTCATCATTTTATTTTAGTTTATTAATTTTTTCTCCATCTCTCGTTTTAATTAACTAAATAATTATACTTGAGGTAAATTTGTCAAACATCAATCTCTGTGGGACGATACTCGTACTCATGTACACTATATTATTATTTGACTCGTGCACTTGCGATTTATTCAAGCTTAATTGATAGACATATTTGAGTTGATTTTCTGTGGTAGTATTTGTTCGATCAAGTTTTTGGCGCCGTTGCCGGGGATTGAAATTGACAAATTTTACTTTTTGTTATTTTCTTTGGTTAATTCTTTTATTTATTCTACTTTATTCCTGCGTGATCTACCCTTTTTTCTATTTTTATTTTTGCAGGAATTCATCTGGTGAAATACTTTGAGATGATCTATCGACAAGTATTCACGAGTTTTACCCAGCAACATGGAGAGCCATTCTACGCAGCATGGGAGAGATTCAATAATTTGGCGAACACATTCCGGTATCATGATTTCACCAATTATTCTCTTCTTAAATTTTTTCTTAATGGTTTGGATGTAGTGACAAGGATATGGGTAATTAATGGAGCTTTGCAAACTGGTTGTCCATTATTTTGCCGAGATGATGACAGTGCGATACACATATTAGATGATATGACAGAATTTAACTGCCACCGGTATTGGGATCTTACACCACAGATTTGGAGCCACCAAGACCCACAAGATACTTGTTACCCAGATTTTTCAGACCAACCATTCGAACTTCAAGAGGAGGAGGTAATTTGTTCTCAATTGTTCGTGCATTCATTAGAGGATATGGTGAGCAAGTACGTGGTCATGAACGAGCGAGCTATAGAAGATCTAATCAATTCTAGATGCCACCTTGAGGAAAAGATAGAGAATCTCAAAATATCAATTCTCCATGAACACCAAGAACATGAAGTGAATAAAGATACTCAAACAGTGATTCCCCAAATTTGGTTCAATGATGATGACTTAGAGAACCATGATTTGGAATGCGAATCAATTCATGCTGAAGATCAAGAGGTGTTTGTGTCTTCTCTTCCCATTGAACCTCAACCGGAAGAAGTTCTGAAGAAAATATATGCAGATACACCGCCAACACAAACTTCACAAGAATTTTTTCTCCGAGAACCTACAGAGATGTTTTCCTCCCATGTTTATCAGCTGCTATGGAGTGTTGTTGAGGTGACGAGCATAAACTGCTTACATCTGGCCAAGCTTGAGGGCACATGGAACAAATACCCATTGGTGGTGTCATATGACACTTACTTTGGGCGTCAACCGCTCTTTGATGAGTGCTTCTGATGGTCGAGCCAATGACTGAAAATCAGGCGCCACTTGGGAGGCAACCCAAGAATTCTAATTCTTTCTGTTTTGTTTATTTAATTTTAGTTTTTTATCTAGTGTCGTTTCGTGTTGAGTTGATCATGTTTAATCCCTCAATTTTTGGATTTTCAAGGTGAATATATAAGAATATTGATGGCCTAAGAAATGTGTTGCAGCAGCGGCAGATGGATATACACCACGATGATTGACCAGGGGAGTGTTATTTTATTTTCATTGTGTTTATTTTTGTTTTGCATTTGTTCATTTCTCATTCTGTTTATTGTTCTAGAGCATTGAGGGCAATGCTTTGGATAAGTATGGGGGGGGGGTGTTATTTAGTTTAGTTTCGTTCATCATTGTGTTTTTCATTCATATGGTTTAGATTATTGCATATAATTTGTATTCATGGATATCATTATGTTTTGTGTTTGTGTTATGTGAATAAGTAGAATGATGATTGTTAGCCGATGATGATAGAGTTGAAAAAAATTATTTTTAAAAAAATGTTTCTTTTGATTGAACATGAGAAGCTGTTGGTTGAATCGTGAATCATATTAAGCACGCATGTTAGATTGGTGTAGTGTAGCGAAGTGATTGATGAAGTTCGTGTTTGTTTGACCATTGCACGACAATAGATGTTTGTTGATCATGATAGTGTCTTTGGATTCTTGATGATTGTTAGACATTGCATGTGTGATTTTGGGCGTACCTATAAATTTTTTGAAAAATCTTTTGGTTAAAAATAAAGTTGACTCCATCCGGGTTACGAGCGAGGGATTGAAATCCTAATCTCTTGTTCTTGACTAAGTATGCGGAGTCCATGGGGTTAATACAAAATTTTTAAACAAATTTTAAAATAACAATTCCATCCGGGCTTGGAAAATGGTTTAAATCCTAATCAATTTTCCATAGCTAAGTTTGCGGGATAAATGAGATTGTAGTTCCATCCGGGCTATAGACGAGGGGATTGAAATTCGAATCCTATCTTAGTTATAGCTAAGTTTGCGGGTAATTATTGTGGCTTAGAAAAAAACCGGGAGCAAAATCCGAAGGTACGTAATTATTCTCAAGAGAATGCATGTTTTGTTTGAGATTGTTGGGATGAAGGAGTGCTGGATTGTGATACTTGCATTGAATTGTCAAAGGTCGCTAAATATTCTTAGGATGGATTCTTTTAAAGTTGCACGTACTGGAATAAAATGGCACACACACACGTTTACATTAAACTGAGAGTGTATTGTGAACAATCAGAAGTTTGTGGTTTTTAATTTTTGAATGTGGGAACTTTTCGGAGGCTGTGCACGTTCATGATTCATTCTTACTTTTGTAGTTGTTTGCATATTGTTTTGCATGTCTTGCTCGAGGGCAAGCAAGAATTAAGTATGGGAGTGTTGATAAGTGCATTTTGTGTACATTATTTTATGTCTATTTTGCCTGCATATGTTTGGTCTCATATTGTTTTATGTATTGTTTTTGTAACGCCCCAAAAATTTATTAACGAATTAATTGGCAATTAAAAATAATTATTGAGTTGGAAAAATAATTATTACTGCCAAATGAGTTATAGAGTCTATTTAAAAAATACACGTGCCAATTAGTCAATGAGTTTGACTATTTCTGAATATCTGATAATTTTGGCATTTTGAGATAATTATTGAGATAATGGAATTAAAAATAATTATTGATGCCAGATAATTTAATTTGGAGAAAATAATCAGTTTAGGTCACTGGTCAAAGCCTAAAATTGACTCAATTTATTTATTGGGAATTAACTGGTCTAGTTGCCAGGTCAAAGTTCGCTATTTCAGATAATTGTAAAAATGTGTTAAATTACATATTGGTGTAAAATAACACAAGAGCATTGAAATGGATCAGACCGGGTTATTTTAGGACCAAATTTTATAATATTAAGTGGTACACTCTCTCTCACGCACTAAACACCAAAAACATACACTAAAACCCTAACCCCATTCACGCCTCTTCCGTCGCCGGCCGCCGCCCTTTGCCATCAATTGAACCTCCCATATTGTAGCTCTCGTCGAGGCGGTAACAACCATACCAAGAATCGTGAGTTTTGGTGTCCGATTTGGTGAGCACGAAGTCGAGAAAGAGGCGACACTATTCATCGTCTTCTTCGTGTGTAATAGTCGGATTTTAGCTCGATTGAGATCTTTTTTGGGCTGCTAAACGGTATTAGGATGTGTGTAGATCTTTTCCAAAGCTTATTCCAGCATATTTCGTGGAAAAATTGGGTAGATCGAAGCTTCGAAAGTCGTCGCCGCCGCCTCTGTAATTCGCGATTTCCGGCCGCCACGGTGGTCCATTCCGGTCATGGCCTAGTGCGTTAGAATCGTCTCGTTGAGCTCTACAACCCTGCCAAATTTCAGAATTTTTGGAGTTGTTATGCGATTTTCCGACGACCGCCGCCGCGCCGCCGTCTTCTCCGGCGAGCCACCAACCTCCGACGTGTTAACCATTTTTGACCGGTTCGACGTGATAGATCCGAATATCCAAGTTTCGAGTCGAGATTCGAAATCATTAAGCGGTGAGAGCACAATAAAGTTCGGTAATTTTTGGTCAAACTTTGACCAGAGTTGACCAAGGTTGACTTTTGACCATTGTGTGATTTTTCGCAGATCAGAAGCCCGTTGAGGATAATTAGAGGCAGAAATCAGCAGATTAGGGATTTGATCCAGAATTGGATAATTATGAGATTTTCGAGTCCCGATATGCGCAACCGCAACTGTATAGGTTTTTCGTGCGTTTTAAACGCAAAGACATGTTATACTCTTCCTTGCTCACACCGTTTAGATCAGTATATTCACTATTTTGGTTATTAAATTATGTTGTTGCATTTGTATGTGGATATGACAGCTCAAATTTTAGCTCATGCATTATTCACGTTTTTATGTATTGTGGATGATTTTTCTGTCATGGCTAGGTCTTAGTTGTTGTTCAATGGTTGATGGTTGGATTAGGTCCTTTTGGGTGTTGGTTTAAGATGTTTTGAACTAGTGTCGGCTAGGTGAACAGTTGGATGGTTGTAAGGGTGGTCTATCTAGCGGGCAGCTCAGACAGGGCTCGGACGAGTGGGTTGTCCGGGTCGGGTAAAGTGTATTAGGGTCATATGTTATGGTTTGGTTTCGGATTATTTTATTTTGGGCCGGGTAATTTATTTAGGAGTCCAAGTGTTTGGTTTATTCATTGGGTCAATTTTGTTATTGGGCCTAAGATATTTATTGGACTTAATTTATTTATTGGGTCTAAGATGTTTATTGGGCTTGAGTTGTTTATTTGAGCTAAAATGTTATTTGGGCTTGGATGAATTGATTTAGCTATT
Source organism: Henckelia pumila (assembly GCF_033568475.1). NCBI lineage: Eukaryota > Viridiplantae > Streptophyta > Magnoliopsida > Lamiales > Gesneriaceae > Henckelia > Henckelia pumila. Next base: position 14,335,995 of record NC_133121.1, read on the forward strand.
GAGTCAAGCTTATTGGGCTTAAGATAGTTATTGGGGGCTTAATTTATTAATTGGGCTAAATTCGTTAATGAGCCTAAGTTGTTTAATTTATTTGGTTGAGCTAAATTCTAAGTCAGGCTCAGTACTATTGGGCCAATCTAAGTTTGATCTGGGTCATTTTAAGTGTGATGGAGCTAGTCTAAGTATTTTTGGGTCAGTATAAATGTTAACGAGCCAGTATAAGTTTATGGGCTTTAGTTAAGGGACAACAACTCGAACTAGCCAGTGGCAAACAAAATAGTCCGTAAATATATATTTAATAGATGTATATGTATATTTTGATATAAATATGATTTTTATGGGAAAATGAATTAAATATATATTTACGGGAAAAATTTTAAGAAAATGATATTTCTAAGTTCATGATTCATGCATGTATTTTATGATGAGATAACGGACATGTAAAGAAAATATTTTTGGGAAGTTGAAGTGATTTGTGACAAACACGGGACTGAAGGTCGGGATACCGGGCCCGATGACCTTTCCAATTACGATTATGAGCCTATGGATCCCTAAAGGTTGGGTGAAGTGGCATAGGGCCTTAGGGGTACACCCCACAGGCCGCCACCACGTACGATGGATTTAGATTGATCAATCGAATTAGCTTACACTTCACTGATATGACCCACAGAAAATGATTTTTATGTTTATGACATGCTCATGATTATGTAATGTATTATGTTACGTATTATGTTATGATTTAGATTACGACGCAATTTATGCATACGATTTTACGATCATGCATGCATTAGAATCATCAGGTTATTTTTATATACGTTATGTGCTTGCATGTAGTTTTATTTAGTAGTACTCGTTATTAAAGGTAGAGCATGCTGGGCCTTTAGGCTCACTAGATCTAAATGGTGTGCATGTGAGTTTTATGTTATTCAGGAGGTTGTGGTCCCGACTGGTGGTGAAGACCTCTGTGCATCCGTGGCGAGCTAGCACACCCGTGACCTTCGCCAGCTCATGTTTCAGTTGATTTAGTTTATGATGAGATATTTTATGTATTGAGCTATTTTCCGCACATGTTTACTATTTTTCATTAGTTTGCATACTTTTGATATTATAGTCGTTTGCATGGATTTTAACTTGTTCGAGTTTTTAAACTTTTAAGATGAAATCACTTTTTATTATGTATTAAATTTTATGAAAATCTATTTTAAGTATAGATGCATATATGTAATATTTTTTTAAAAAAAATTTCCTTCGAGTCTGGTTCGTTTAAGTTTTTGTGTGATTTATTTCTTATTTGTGCATTTCACTCTCCGGGTTAATTTTGTAGGAAAATGAATTTTTGAACAATGAATTACGGAGCATCCTTAGTCAAAAATTCAAATTGAATTCTAGATTACTATAAATTCAATCTCCACCGTTCAGATTGTAGTACAAGATGTTTTGAAGCTGCTGTCCAAATTTCAACTCGATCCGATGGCTGGAAGTCAAGTTATGAATTTTTCAAAAAAACTGTGCGCTAGGAAGAAAATATGGCGCCTAGGCGCAAGTTTTGAGCGCCTAGGCGCGACCTGGACGAAAAAAAAAAGAAATTTGGAACAGAACTTTTCACGCCATGGCGTGTTTTTTTCTGCGCCATGGCGCGACACGGAAGGAAAAAAAATCAAAAATTTTGAGATTTTAAAAGTCTTGAGTCACGGGCTTTATTTGACGGGCTTTCAAGTATATATAAAAAGGAGATCAGAAGGAGACGCAAAGAGGGGGAGAGGCGGCCACCAAGCGAGAACCAAGAGCAAAAAAGGGAGACGGCGTGAAGATCTCAAGAACCGCGCAAACTAGTTTCTTCTTTTCTCTCTTATTTTTGTTGGGATTTAGGGGATCCTACCCCCAAAACTTTGTTTTGATTTCTTCTTGAAGATTGAATTTGGTTTTTATGCATTCTTGATTATATTACTGTGTTTATTTATTATTTGGAGATTGATCAACTTCGAATTGATTTTATGTGTTATAATTGATACTGAAAGGAGATTTTATAACATGATAGGGTAATATAGTCCATGAATCTACAACTTGCATAGACATATGAGGTTGGATACATGTTGATAGTCATAGTCCAATAGGTCGAAAGCTAGAGGATTCCACAAATCGTAATGCAATTGCAATTGTTAAATAACACAAGGACACTTGGTTATTGCAATTTGTTAATTAGATTAATATAGCTCGACAGATTATATTGATAGATTAAGGAATTCCGTCAAAAGCAAGACTTGAGAACCGAATTTCAATCATTAGAGAAGAAAAAGGGGTAGGTGAACCGAGATCCTAACAATCGTTTATTTATTTTTTGAATTTAATTTATTGTTTTTCTTTTATTTCATCATTTTATTTTAGTTTATTAATTTTTTCTCCATCTCTCGTTTTAATTAACTAAAGAATTATACTTGAGGTGAATTTGTCAAACATCAATCTCTGTGGGACGATACTCGTACTCATGTACACTATATTATTACTTGACTCGTGCACTTGCGATTTATTCGAGCTTAATTGATAGACATATTTGAGTTGATTTTCTGTGGTAGTATTTGCTCGATCAGAAATCAAACCGAAATAATAGAACCGATAATCCAAAATTCGATTTCGACGGCATAACGGCTATAAATGGTCAAACCAAAAATCTCAATTCAACAATCATCAACAATACAACTCAAACCAACTTCCAATCCAACAAAACACAACCAAATCCAACCAAAATCCAAAACCCATTTTTGAAATATGCTCCAAAAATTCATATAAAATCCAAACTTCGTTCTTTTTCCAAACCGATTTCGAATACACGGTCTATGCTAGTTCAAGCACATTATACTCGAAAATTATCAAATTCTGACAACCCAACAAAAATCAAAGTTCGTGGATCGTAGCAAAACTTACGTCCAAACGAAGCCTTTGTCGCGGTGATTGTGAATCTCAACTCGAATCGGAAGTCTGACGGTCGGATTGTGCGAATCGGATTGAAGAAAAGCTTGGAGAAGCAACGACCATGGCTTCTCTCGTCTCGGTCTTGGCGTGTGGGGAGTTAAGGAAAAAGGAGAGGAGTGATGGTGAAGTGATGGGTATATAATATAATATAAGTTAAGTCATTTGACTTGGTCCAACACCTAAATTGCAACTCGATCCCTGAAACTCCAATTTAAATCGATTCAATCCCGGCTCAAATAACTCCACTAATAATTAATAATCAACTCTGCTAATCACGAAATAATTAATTTCAGGGCCTTACACAAGCTCACTTCTCTATACTATGTTCTCCACAAAACTACTGTGAAGACCTGGACCCCTTCCGGGAATTCTACTGTGGTTACAAAGCATCAAGCCCCTGTCTTGTATGCTATTGGTACTGGAATCGCATTTAACTATGGCCGAATTGTGTTTGAAACAGTCATGGCCTTTGCAGATTATGCTCAACCGACCCTGAAGTTGCCTTATCCATCCCTAATCTATTCTATGCTGCTGTCTCAAGAGATTGAGAAGGATGATGATGAGCTACTTGAGCCTGGGGAGTTGCTGAAGATCACACCTGCATTACTAAAAGGAAATAGGAAAATAGACCTTCCCTGGTCTGAATCAGATGTTACCGCATGTGTTGTGGCAGGTGTTTCCAACACCCCCTCTGCCATTGCTGTTTTTGTACCCCCCTTCTGCTGCTCAAGAAATGGATTCTACCTTTATTCAAGCTCAACTGTTGCATGCTGAGCAGAAGATTACCCAAGCAAAGGCTAATCTAGCCTATTACGAAGGGATGAAGGCTCACTATGAGTCCCTATTAAGTGGAGCTGGCCCTTCTGAACAAAAAGGGGGAGAAGGAAGTGAAGCAGAAGAAGAAGCTGATGGCTCATCTGAGAACAATCAATTCTAGTTTGTTTATTTTGGTTTTGCTAGTATAGTTTAAATTTTTTCTTAGGTTTTGTGTTTTGTGTGTTTTAGCTCTGATCCTAATCAAAACTGTTCTTTTGTGATGTCCGCTTTGATATGAATTCTTGGTTCTGTTTCTCCTTGCACTTATGTTTTCTTATTTGAGGTGTCGTAGCTAGATGTTGCCAACATCTCGTAACAACACCTCTGCCTATACTTAGGAGGAGAATCTATTCATGGGGAGTTTTGATTAAGGGGGAGTTTTGTTGATCTGTTTGTAAGTTAAATGTGTTTTGTCCAGAAAGGCAAAAATGGAGAGATTGAAAGAAATATTTTATTACTTAAAATCATCCTAATTGAAAAAGATTCTATCTAATATCTTTTGCCTTTATTGGACATGAAGTAATTTTAAATAAGTTATTTACTTCCTTGTTTAACTTGATTTGAGATATGATTAAGTTTATCATAATATTTATTATCTTATCTCTAATGATTTAATTCATTTACTATGTAGATTTTACTTGATAAAAAAGAAACAAGATCTAGAATCCTATCTCTACAAGAAAATATCTACAAGGGAGGATTAAAGTATATATATTGGAAGAGAGAGACCGTGAGTTTCTGTAGCTTCAATATACGTACGTTGAGAAAGAGCTGCTGAAGCTTGTATCGGTCGTGATTGCTTGAAGCCGTGAAGAACACTCAAAGATAGTTGATCGAAGAGTGTTTTCGTCTCACGTGTTTTTGGCATCAAGAGTTTTTCTCCTTACTTCGTTTTTGTTATTCTATTTCATATAAAATGTTTTAGGAGAACTTTTACTATTTATTTTCTCACTTGTTTTGAGAAATTGAATTTTACAATAATCACTAGTTTTAGGGTTTGTAAAATTCTTTGAAAGTTTTCTAGTGAAGTTTTGTCCTGAGGCGCTGCAAGAGTATTTTATACTCTTGCTTAAATCATTTGAGTCCATTTATTTGGTTGCTTGTTTATTTTATTCACGCCTAAATTTTATTTCGCTGCAAATTACTCAAGGTGTTATTGTAGGTGTTGTTAACACCTTGTGACAACACCTCAAACTGTTTATGTGCAACCACAATTCCCTTACACAAGACTCATTAGGAGTCATGTACATTTTTAATATGATCTTAGGTGAAAAATAATATACATCACTCGTTGTGAATTATAATATTATCTCGCTATAAATGGAATCCATTTAATTACTATGAGATGTTGTCACATGCTTCATAATCTTTTTCAATATTACCATTCAAATTAAAAGAAAAAATGTCAATCAGCTTTAAGTTATTTCTTTTTAAAATATAGACATTGTAAAACTATTTTTTAAAAAAAAACTAATTTTAAAACCTTTAATTAATAAAATAAATAGAAACACCAATTAAACTTGATTGAAAGATTATTCAAACAAATAAACAAATCTTTTTTTATGAATGTATAAAATACTAGTTTATGACTTTATGTTGTTATATATATATATTACATAATGTAGTTTGTAATATAATAGTATAATACATAGCCAATTTAAATAAAACACCATTCTTTTCTTCTTTTTTTTGAGGAAAAAACACCATTCTTCTAATTAGCGAACAAAATGACTAAAATAAACTAGATTCTAAAAAAATAGTGATATCCATAATTTTTTTATAATAAATGAAGTATTGCAAAGACTTAAATTAATTTTGTGAAATATAAATATAGATAATTTTAAAATAAAAAGCGATGAATTTGATAAATGTCCGAACAAATTTGGCACACTAAGCATCTGTTTACTACAGATACCCCTCCCCACTATCTTCTTCCTCTCATGTCCTGATTCGTTTTCACAGACCAAATTCCAGGTGCGCGCATGGCTGCTTCTGCTTCTCTTTGCTTCCCAGCCTGCTGTAACCGAGGTGGGTTGGCGGGATTCAGCAGTGGCCGCCGTGTGTCCACTCAGTGGACGCCTCGGGGACTCACAGTTCGCTCGGATTTGGAGTCGAATGTCTCTGACATGAGTGTAAATGGTAATTTTGCCAACAACTTGATAGACGTGGTTCCTGTCTTTCCTTTTTGTTGTTGTTTTTTTTTTCTCTCTCTGTCTTTTTTAATCTGCATGTTGCGTGAGTTCTTGAATCATTATTACGAAAGTCTGATTGAACGTTTATTGATGGAATCGATACAAGTTGCTTGATTTCGGAAATTTTGATTTTCTGTGGCTTTGGCAGGGTGTTACTAGGATTGGGATTAAATGTTACTTTTGAACAAAAGTTTCTCTTCAATTTTGATTTTATTTTTTTCCCATTTGAGTTTTGTGTGCTCCTCGCCCATGGCTATTATGATAGTTCATCAGGGATCATTCAGTTTTCAAACGGAAAAGGGGCCTTTTTGTTTGGTTTGCTTGGCATCCATTGTGGGTTCTTCACTATAAATGAATTATCTGCGTTGCAGCCCCAAAAGGTTTGTTTCCACCGGAACCAGAACACTATCGTGGACCAAAGCTGAAGGTGGCCATCATCGGAGCTGGGCTCGCAGGCATGTCCACGGCACTCGAGCTTCTTGATCAAGGCCATGAGGTTTTACATCACTATTGTTTTCCGTTTCTTAACATACGGCGTATTTTTCTTTATGAAATCATGTATTTTTAATGATGATGAGCCCTCTTTATTGTTTGTTATGTGAACATGTATGATATGCAATTGCTTTGGTGTTTGCAGGTTGATATCTACGAATCAAGGTCATTCATTGGTGGAAAAGTAGGTTCCTTTGTTGACAGGAAGGGAAACCACATTGAGATGGGGCTGCATGTGTTTTTTGGTTGCTATAATAATCTCTTTCGCTTGATGAAAAAGGTAGAAATTTGTTCAATAAAAAATTTCAGACTACAATTAGTACACTCCCTCCATCCTAAATATATAGGCTTGTTTGTTTTTCATATAGATTAATAAAATCATTGGAAAAAATAATGCACTTTTTCCAAAACTTAGTTAACGAGGGTATGTTTGTGAAAACCAAGAAAAAATACAACTAATAATAGAAACTGGATACATATTTGGGACAACCGAAAAAGGAAATGCAGCTATATAACTGTGACGGAGGTAGTATATGTCAGCGTCTAGAGAAATTGTCATTATATCATTATAGGTTTAATAAGTTGGTTTTACTGCTCTAATCTCGTGAATTAGTGAGATGTTCCTTGATACTTTATGCGGATTCATGAATTCATCTGATTATGGAATGTAAATGATATCTGATTATTCTCTGCACTCTACCAAATCCAGGTGGGTGCTGATAAAAATCTACTTGTGAAGGATCATTCTCACACTTTTGTTAACAAAGGGGGTGAAATTGGCGGTATGATGAAAATACTTGATTATCTAAAGAATGTACGCTAATTGTTTTCGGCAGAATGTTTGAAGAAAAATGCTGTATGTGAGTTTATTTAATCTAACTGTTAATATCTAGCGACGTCTATATTTAATTCCAGAACTTGATTTTCGTTTCCCAATCGGAGCACCGATACATGGTATTCGTGCATTTCTGACGACAAATCAGCTCAAGGTACTTAATTTTGCTCGTTATTTCCTTATTCATGCTGCTAAATTATTATTTCCTTATTTATGTTTGATGGGGTTACAAGGACCAGAGTGATTTAACCTCTGTTTTGCTGTTAAGCATACATATTTTATCATTTAATTGATTTTTGAAACTGCAGTTTGATTATCTTGTACTCAACCTAATAGATTACACCTGAACCTTTAACAAAATAAAAATTGCAAAGAGTGAAATATAATCTCAAATGGATGTGTACTGAATGAATGCACTCCAAAAATAACAAAGGAAATAACCCAAAGTTTCCTATGTACAAATATTCTCTCCACTCCTAGCTATGCTAGTATCAAAATAAAGATCATAACAGAATCATTGTTCTCTCTCTCTCTCTCTCTCTCTTTTCTACTCTCCCGTCTCCCCATGTGTGGTTCCCTAGAGTATACATATTGGATTTTGGGCCACTGTTTATTCAGGCCCGCATTCCCTATACCCCTATCACCCGAGTAAGACTGAAAGAAATGCAGTGAGCTGGCTTTGGTCATAATGTTATACTTCGAGTGACTTGAATGAAGTGTCTTTTTATTTTGAATGGTCATTATCTCTTGTTTCTTTTGGATTAATCATTTGTATTCATTTTCTTTTGGATTAATCATTTGTGTTCATTGTGCAAGGCAAAAGCCTTTAGTAGCGATAGCATGTTTTTTTGGGTTTTATCATGACATGGTTAAGAGTGCTTGATACAGCCACGGTAGAGTTGAATATTCATTATTTATTTTTGTTCCAACTTTTTTCTGACTCACTTCGTCAATTCTTGGTTTTGGTTTGAGCTTTTGAGATCTTGATGTTGTTAAATTTCAATAAAATTATCTTATCTTCCACTATTGCTGCAACTATTTGAAACCTGTGTTTGGACGGAGATTTTGGAGAATGCTAACATCCTCTCTTATCATTGTCCGCAGAATTTCTATTTCTGTAGTGAAAATTTGAAATGCTGATTCTTGTGCTGTGAAATAATATCTTGTGGGCTTAGTTCATTCTCTCACCCTTATAAGTTTGACACCATCTCTCTACTATAGTTGTCTTTCAAGCTGCTTAAACCATCTAAAAATTTATTACTTAAAGAATGGAATTTTCTGAATGTATTCTCCTCTGTTGTTTGCAGCCTTACGATAAAGCAAGAAATGCTGTGGCTCTGGCCCTTAGTCCCGTTGTGAGGGCTCTTGTTGATCCAGATGGAGCAATGAATGACATACGCAACCTGGATAATGTTTGTGTTCTCCCTCATAATTCGTTTCTTCCATTCCAGTTTATCTCTAAATCTAAATTGGTACTGGTGCCAAGTGGACAGATAAAATTTTTTAGAGATCTTGGTACTTTCAGTACCACCTAAAAATGTAATGCCTTTACCTGTACTCGTCCTCTTATTTGAACAAATCTTATGTACTTTCTCCCAGATCCATTCCAAGGACATCTTGTCTATTCAGCTGGACCCATTTCATTATATCATGCTTTTTAACTCAACAACCAGCCTACATCTAAGATTTTGATGCTGTAGTTTAGGGCTAATTAAATTGACTTTAAGAGCCTTTAGCGGATTCTATCTCTTAGAATAATGGATTGCTCGTTGAGTATGAAAACACCTTGCAATCAACTAAGTGTGCTAGTTGGTGATGTATTTTACGAGGAAAATGACGTGTTTATTGTAAAATGTTTTCTTGTATCATTAACTTTGTTATGTATTTGCAACAGATAAGCTTCTCTGATTGGTTCTTGTCCAAAGGAGGGACACGCACGAGCATCCAGAGGATGTGGGATCCTGTTGCTTATGCTTTGGGTTTCATCGACTGTGATAATATTAGTGCTCGTTGTATGCTGACTATATTTTCCCTTTTTGCTACTAAGACTGAGGCTTCCCTACTACGCATGCTTAAAGGTTCCCCAGATGTTTATTTGAGTGGCCCCATCAAAAAGTATATCATGGACAAGGGAGGAAGGTATCAACATCATAGGATGAACTGTACTTGAAAGCATGTTTATTTTTCACTCAACATGGAAATTAATTTATCTTTCTCTTATATATTTGCTAGCACAGGTTCCATCTAAGATGGGGATGCAGGGAAGTTCTTTATGATAAATTGCCAGATGGAGGTGTCTATGTATCAGGCCTTGCCATGTCTAAGGTACTTGTCCTTACTACTTTCTCAGTGACAAATCATGTCTCGCTAAGATGAAAATTGGCTGGGAAGCTGAGCTTATATGCTTATTCAATATTAGATCTACTCTTATATTTGTGGCTTGATACCCTCATTTTGTGATGTTAATGTCGTTTTCGGCAACAGATGTGATCATTCACCTTTAACATCAAACATTTCCGAACTTCAGGTTCTTAAACTCAGTTTCTCCCCCCTACAAAATTGCCCTCAAGTGTGTCTATTAACAGTCATTGTTTTTTTGTTTTGGTCAAAATACATAAAGTGTGGGGCCATTTTTATTCACAATTGATTACCCTCCACTTGTACATTAGATGGAAATATAACTGATAAATTGTCTTGTCAATGGAAAAGATAGAAATAAAGTGTTCATGGATTAACTCTTTGTGGGTTTGTGGTACACACGCCTAACAAGTGTTTGATTTTTTTTCTCCTTTTAATTGTAATGACAATTTTGGGCCCCAGTTTCATGCATTCGGAAGTCTGAAATCAATATTATGGCTGTTGTAAGAAACTATTGCTCCTTGGTGATTGATTCTATGTACTTTTTTAAAATTTCTATCTGTGTGTTAATGCGATTATATCAGATCAGCAGTCAGTCAGTCATGAGAACTAATGATGGGTACTATTTTTCAGGCTACTCAAAAGAAAATTGTTAAGGCTGATGCTTACGTTGCAGGTTTGTGACATAAAATTGGCTGCACATTTTATCCTTCTCTTCTGATGGTTGCCTCAAGGTTCTACATATTTATATGTGATTGCAGCTTGTGATGTTCCTGGAATTAAAAGATTAGTTCCGCGGAATTGGAGGGAGTGGGAATTCTTTGATAATATCTTTAAACTGGTTGGAGTGCCTGTCGTCACTGTTCAGCTTCGATATAATGGATGGATTACAGAGTTGAGGGACTTGGAACGTGCAAGGTTAGCCGGCACTATCTTAGCATAGGGAGTTTTGCTCCAGTTTTTTTACTCAGGCAACTCTGCTCTAGTATCTCATTGCGGTCACTCTTTGATGGTCAGGCAACTAAGGCAAGCAGCAGGATTGGACAATCTCCTTTACACTCCAGATGCAGATTTCTCCTGCTTTGCAGATCTTGCACTCACATCTCCTGAAGATTATTATATTGAGGGCCAAGGATCATTGCTCCAGTAAGAAATTTTGCTGTTATTTCCGTTTGTTATTTTTCACCTTTCTTCCATTAAGGATATACTGTTTCCCTTCAATTACGAGGTGGAAAACTAGCATAAGATGTCTGAATTTTTGTTTCTATCTAAATATTCTTGTTTTGTGGTCTTTCACAGATGTGTGCTTACACCTGGGGATCCTTACATGCCACTGATAAATGATGAAATTATAAAAAGAGTTTCAAAGCAGGTTAGTTTTGCTTCTGCATACCTTGGCTCTTACAGGAAATTCTTACAGTATCCATTTTGACAAAATTGAAATGACAATTTCAAAAACAAAAGATCTTGATTAAAATTGATACTAAAAGAAACGGAAACAGGTCATCACTATCTCCTGCTACTGCCGAGAAAATAATATAACGCCAGAAAGGTGTTCTTATTTTAATATTCCTAGTGTAAAACTCCTGATATTGAACCGTTTGCGTGCTGAAAAGATTCTCTGAGATTGTATTCATCTGGTATCATCAGGTGACAATCATTTACTATCTCTAGAAAAGGCTTGCCAACTGCGGTTAGCAAAATTATTAAATCAACTAGCTGTAATAGACACTTGTATCATTTTAGAGAAGAGAACAAAAGGCAATTAATTTTTGGAAGGACATTGAGTGAACAAAAAGCAATGAAATTATTCGAAGCATTGGTTGCTATTTGCTAATGAATGGATCAAATAAATCCATCTGGCAAAACTTTCATGCATGTCTTGTCGCATTATTTTATGACATTTTTATCTCGTTCTCATATTACTGATGATATCTTCTGGTATCAGGTTTTGTCTCTTTTTCCATCTTCCCAAGGTCTCGAAGTAACATGGTCATCAGTAGTTAAAATCGGACAGTCTTTATATCGTGAAGGACCTGGCAAAGATCCATTCAGGCCAGACCAGAAGACTCCAGTAAAAAACTTCTTCCTTGCTGGCTCCTACACAAAACAGGTATTTCTTGCATTTGAGATGATCCCAAATTCTAGTGATTATGCTTTAATCTGAAAGTATTAATTGATAGAATTATAGTTGGTGTGGTTGATAAGACAGTAATTGATTGATTTAGACATACTCAATCCACACACCAAACACCATATAATTAATTAATCATACTGCATAAATCACCTGTATCCATCCATTCTTTATCGTTCATATTACACATTCACGTCCTTTGATGAACTGTGGAGATAACTGGTTTCATTGCCTTTTTGTAATATAATTTTAATGGTTGTGTTAAGAAATATTGAATTGTTTCATTTCAAAAAAATATCTTCACCAGGATTACATAGACAGCATGGAAGGAGCCACCCTGTCTGGCAGACAAGCGTCTGCTTATATATGCGATGCTGGGGAAGAGTTGACAGAATTACGAAAGGCTATTGCCACAGTCGAAATGGAAAAGGCCGGAGCTGCTACTAATACATCTGATGAGTTGACCCTTGTATGATTTTTCATATGATATCGATACGTGCAAGTACAGAGAGAAGAACACCAGGAAAATTGATTGGGATCATTAAGCTGCGAGGAGCTAATATTTGAGGGATTATCATAATTCTAGTCCTTTTGTAATTCGTGGTGTAAATTGATTCATTAGATGTTTACTTCTAAATTTTCAAGTTTTTGAATTAAAAATAAATAAATGTTAAATTCTAAATTTTAAAGTAAATATTAAATATTTGATATGAAATAATTTTTTTTAAAAAAAAAAAGCTATAAGGTACCAAATATTCTTTAATGATTATTTTTTATAGTAAAATATTTTCTTAAAATTTAAGCATTTATTCTTAAGTTTTGTATTCTTATGTATTGTTTTAATTTATTGATGATTAGCCCAAGGCTTGTTAGCCTAGTGGCACCAATCTCCCACAATTGGGAGAGGTCTTGTGTTCAAGACTTGTAATTTGTAAACCCCCAACCCCCATTATCAAAAAAAAAAAAATTATTGATTGATTAATGATTATGCATCCACTAAAATACTTTTTCACGCTCAATGTCATACTAATCTTGCTTAAATTTATAAAACTTGACATTAACGTTTTATCACGCTTCGTGTATGCTAGGATCTTGATTATAATAATATGTCTATCTAAAATTGATGTTAAGTTAAACCATTTTTACGTAAATCAAAATGAATAATATAAAATTATATTACAGTTTGTATGTTTGAGTTCATATTAGCAAATGAATAGTATCCTAATGTTAGATCCAATGGTCCAAAATTGATTTAGACATGTGAGGTCCGTGAATACACATGGACCACACATGACCAAATTAAAATTGAACCATTAGACTAAGGTAGTGTAAGCTTACTAGTTTTATGTTAGCATCTCATCAGCCTATATATACACCTATATACATATTCTCATGCATGAAGTACTTTCTCCAAATATATCAATATCATTTTTGTTGTAATATTTATAAATTAAAAGTTAACTTGAAAAAAGAAAATATGAATGATTTAGAGTGATTGCATTGAATTTCCTAACTAAAATATAACATTCTCGTCAAGTATATATTCTTATAAAACGTTTTTATCATAAAACTAGTTAATGGGTGGTGTCACAGATGGAGTCGTATTTTCTGGAATGGGGTGAGATTATGCAGGAATCCCCTAAAAGAAAGGCCAACCGAGGAAATATGAAAGAAAGGTGAGGTTCTGTAATAAGAAGATCCCTATAAAATAGTGGTGCCAACCAATTGCTATTCTGCCAAACTATAAAAGTTTCAACAAACAAACACAGATTTCTCTTCAAATCAAACCCTTTCAACGAATAAGTGATTCTACAATGGGTTTGACAAAGGTGGTCGCTTGCTTTGTTGTTGCGCTGCTGGTCGTGGGCCGCGAGGTGAGTGCAGACTGCTTGGATGACTGCTTCATCAACTGCATCGGTTATGAATCGACCATTTGCACGCTCAAGTGCTACATCAAATGTCAATGTACGTATCCATTTCTCCGCATTCACACATCTGATTTGCTCTTTCATGAATCTTGAACATGCATGCACGAGCCGGGGCCTAAGTGAACATCATCAAAATCCAGTGTTTATTTGATTTGATTTGATGATGTTTGATACCTACATATCATGAAGTAATTTCATTTGCTTTGGACTTGTGAACAACCATACGTACTACACATATATAGAGCCAGAGTTTCCTTGGTCAATTTCATCGAGGCCAAGCGAAAACGGGGCTCTAATTCGAACCATCCATGACCTGCATGCATACAGGCTGTAGCACCACCTATAGTTCAAATCACAAGCTCATCTATTACTTTCCCAATTATTGCATGGACTTATATATGAAATCGTGAGTACCTGAATGTCTACAGGGTCTGAAAAGGATAAAGTGGAAGCGTTGATTAAGAAACTAAGTCCAGATTTGCAGGCCAAGCTATATGAAATTGAAAAGGAAGAAGCCAAAAAAGTAGGAGGAACCATCTAGGAAACTGCAAGCTGTGATGAAATTCTAAAATCTCATTCCACCTTCTGCCCCATTGTTTTACATTTGACAGACAAATGAATGGAAATTTGTTATATTAATATATATGCATTTCTACCTCGAAATCACATTCTTTATTTAATTTAACGCTTAAAATGTACCAAAGTTCGAATTCTATGGCCAAAGATATGAGCTGAACCAAACAGGACAGAACCAGCTTCTCTCCCACAATCAAAATGCCCCAAAGAAACTACAGTTCAGAGGGAAATGAAATAAAAAAAATACAGAAATGCTTTAAGCTAATAACACAATCTTCTATTTTAAAAAGATTGCGATAATCCAGATGAGAACAAACATAATTATACTCTTTAAGATAACTACAGTATCAAGATGCACAACTGGTTCAAAGCTTTCTAGCATGATACACGTATATGAAGAATATTTTAGTATTTTACTACATTAAAAAGTATTAGATATCACCAAATATGTATTTCACAAAATATTAAACTATAATTAATCTACATATTCATAGGTAAATACTTGGCATAATTTAGGAAAATACTTATTTTCCTTAAATATAACATCATCTATCAGTCAACAAATTCTTCTTTTTCTTTCTCATCTATATCATCCTTGTCTCCACGAATTTCAGATTACATCATTCTGAATATTCATCAGTTTCATCAAGATTGAATTTTCACACAATAAATTGACATGTAGACGAGCCAGCCACCGAGTGTATATCGACTATCAGCATAAGTATATGTACATAATAATTTGTTATTTTGAGACTTGTTATTTTTATAACTTGAAAAATTATGTATTTATTCTCAAAATATTTAAGTTTAAATGTTATTTATTCTATTAATCAATTTAATATAATTAAAATTATAAAAAAAAAAAACATTTTTAGTTTGTGAAGCTTAAAGGTTGATCGCGATGTTTCACGTTTTTTTAAAGCTTGGTACATGAGACCTTCTTGGTTCAAGAAATACAAATCAATACCAAGTATCAAATGGTTTGAGCAGTACCAAAGACTATATATATATCATCCCTAGCTTTGACTATACAAAAGTTTTCCACTCAATGGAATCCAACCTCCTCCTACTTGTTTCCTGCTATCATTTCCGAAAAACAACCATCTTCATGCTACAAAGCACAAAAAAAGCTTAGGGCCATCCCACTTATCTCATCACAAAACATAGTTGCCTGTCTCAATCTAAACCAGAAGTTGGTCACTTGCAGTTGAACCAATTGACTCAATTTCAATATTCATTCCACCAATAAAGCAGTTCAATCCTGATCATTTTCAGTAAAGTTGCATCAAGTTCGGCAGAATCAAGAGAACATAGGCATTCAAACACAAAGAGAGACAACACAAACATACATGATAAACAAACATCAAAGTAATTATCACACATCAAGCACCACAAAAGAGTATAAAACACAAAAAAGACTGCAATTCTTCCATCATTTGTTCTCACTTTCTATGGCTGCATTAGCGGCAGCAAGATCCTCGTCCAAGAACAAGTCCCAATGCCCATCCCACTTGATAAAGAACTCAGTATCTTCAAAATACTTCACTCTATGCACATCCCCTGCAGGTGTAAACAGATAATCCCCCACACCCAAAGCATACTTCTCACCTTTACTCAGGTTCCACACACATTTGCTCCCTCTCATGACCACCAAATCATGCCCAAAAGTATGGTGATGTGCCGGCTCTACACTCCCGGCCTTAAACCTCACAATGGCGGAAGTGGGTGTCTCCCTCAAAAGTTTCATCGATCCACCAGGCATCACATCGACGGGGGTAAAATCTTTATCCTGCCGGGATTTAGCCAAAGAGCAAATGAAACACGGTGGATCAACTACAGACACATTGTTGTTGTCCCCAATTTTCGACATTTCTTCGATCGATCCATCTAAAAAGGACTGGATTTCCTCCGGCCAGGGCTCTGAACCGGAGGCTGGGCATGGGGACTTAAAAGGGGTGTCGAGGAATTTAGAAAGGATTTCAACGGCAACCGTGGTTGGGGTCGACATGCCCGATACGGCGAGAACGTTGCAGTTATTGATCGAACGAGCGTTCTGAGCGTCTCCGGGGGTCAGACACGTAGCAGAGTAAACTCCCGGGAACTTGTTCGCGAAGATCGAGACGCCGGCGCCGGTTCCACAGGCGATCAATCCACGGGTTTCTGTGCCATCATTGTTCTTCGCAGCTTGGCTGACGCGATTGCCGACTTCTTCGCCGATTGAGTAGTATTTGGAGGTGCCGAGATCCTCGACTTCGATGTTGAGGGAGCGGAGGTGGGTTACAAGTTCGTCTTTGAGGCTGCAGCCGAAGTCGTCGGATCCGGCTACGATTTTCAGGCGGCGGGGAGTAGCGGCGGTGGCGGTTCGTTGCTCCATGTGATTCATCCGCTGAAGCTGCAAAGACACTCTTCACTCAGCTAAGCTGTAAATATCTTTTGGTGCATTTATTATTAATTAATGATTAAAATTAAAATAATTATATTTAAATCATTAATATTTTTTATTCTATATATAATTAAATAATTAAAATTTTACACGTCAAGTACGATTATATTTTCATATATCTATTCTTGAATTTCAAAAGTATATTATAAACTTTGGTTAAAGTAAATTAAATATTAACTATATCTAATATTATATGTATAATTTGATTTGGTTATCTTATTATTATCTCGATTATTAATTTTGAGGGTGTTATAAGCTGCCAGATTTTATTTTAAAAATAAAATGTTAAAGTATTTGAATAAACTTAGTTTTTACCAACTTAAAGATGTTGATGTGTTATGTATTATAAAATATTTTTATTACCAAAATTATCAAGCATAGTATAATACTATGAAAGTAATGTAAATAGTTATATATATATATATATATATATATATATAATAGTTTTAAAATTTTATCATAAATTTTAAACATATATACTATTTTATATTTTTTTTAAAATGATAAATTATGTAAAATGATGAGTAAGGGTTCACGGTGGATATTTAATAAAATATATAAGTATAATATGGGAAAGTAAAATATTAAAAAAAAAATTCTAAAAACGTAAGAATGATTTTATTTTTTAAAAAAATGTTTATAAGCCGTCAAAAAACTTATTTTAACTGTTTATAAACTGTTTGAAATTTTTTTTACCAAACAAAGAGATTTGAAGAGCTTTAAGCTCCTAACAACAACATGTACACATTGGGTTACACAGTACACATGAATTTACAAAATTATCCCTCCATTTTATTTGAAAAAATTCTTTCCAAAATACATTAAAAAGATTTATATAATTTCAAGTACAATTAGTAACCCAACGTGTAACCTTCCGTGTACACGTAGCATCAACAATATATATGAACACATGATTGTAGCTCAAAATGCTTTCCCGTGACTTCATCTTTCTTACTATAAATACATGATTCGTTACATAACTTCATCAAACTTTTAAAGAAAAGTGATGTGGGGGTGAGTTTCTGCCACCTCGAGAAGTACCCATAAGACAGGAAGTGACACCGCAGTCCGCATGCAAGAAGTACTTTCTCAACTTTTCTACTGAATTCTGGTAACTCTGAATTGGCTTTATTTCTTGTGAGTGCATATCTAATTGGTTTTCATGATCTGGAGATTATATTACTCAAAATTTTATAATTTTACTCTCTGGGTTTTTAGTTAAGAACTTAACCAAGCTTTTATTAATTCCATGATTTTAGCTGTTTTCTGGTAAACAGTTGTGGGCTTTGCGATGCTCTTGCGAAGAAACCTTTCATTAGAATTTGTCTACACGATCACTTCTTGGTTAGGTTGGTGATTTACATAAGGATTTGAACTGCTGCATTGTGATGTTGTGTAGTAAATTTAGTTAATTACTGGAGTTCTTCACCAATTGGGATGATATTATGAAGAATAAATCGATACCAAAAAGAAGATAATTTACAAGTTTTCGATTTGGTTGCAATCAATCGTATAACCTTTCAGATTGGTTAATTTGATACTTCATCTTTGGTATGAGTGTATTACCATATTGGCATATCACAAGGTATGATCAGATATGATTGAACTTGCATTTTACGAAACTAAGTTGTTTTCGGGATTAGTCTATGCTACACTATGTATCACACACTGTTGAACTTGTTAAAACATGCATGTGTCCTGTTAATGTACGTTTAGAACTCATAAATCCGATAGAAAAGTGACTTTTCTAAGATATAGGCGTTGAAAGTGAGGAAAAACTTCTATTTTCATCGTGAAGAAAAATCAGTTTTTACTTGATGTTATATGAGAGGCGCTTTGGATCGATGAATGTGCTTCATCTTACCAAAATTTGTTTTTTTAGTTACCAATACCAGATTTGTATGGTTGTCTTGAATGGAAACAAGTGTTCTTTATGCTGCTTATATGCTGCGAGCACACGGTATTGTTTAGTAAAAGGCAAAAGAATAGTTCGCTTTGTGCTCACTGCACAGCTGCGTTAGTTACTAATACCAAATTTGTATCATTTTCTTAAATGGAAACAAGTCTTCTTTATGCATCCATGGCTGTTGTACGCCTGTTCTTGGCATTAACGAGCTAAACAAATTAACTGCAGGCGAAGCTAAAGCTAGTTTTTAAAATTTATCCATCTTTTTTTTGTTAAGAGATGGAAAATGTTTTTGAAGCACCGTTGACAGATGATCAGAATTTTCTCCTCAGCCTCATCATAGGCACCTATTTTGGTCCACATCTCAAGCAAGAGAGGTTTTGTAAGTCTGCGCTGCAAAGATATGCTGAAGGTCTCTCACCGTACAGTGCAAACGACTTGGCTGGTTCACACATGAAAATTGAGGTGATGGAAAAGGTCTACTTCTATATACTTCGAATGGCAGAACTATCAGTGGTTGTGCCAGAGCAGCAACTGCGCCAATTTATTCATGGAAATAATCGAATCTCGGTTGATGGTCAGGACACTTACCCTTCATTTGGTTTTCTTTTTCCTCCAGAGTATCACAAGCGATCCCAATTGAAAAATCATCACGATACTATCGAAAATGTGGTCTTCATCAATAACCCGAAATTATATTTGATTAAGCAAGTGGATCACAAGAGGTTTAAGAGGCTTACAGGGTTAGATGATTTTCCTGTTGATATAGATCATGCAATGTTGCACGAATCTAATGTCATGCTGCAAAAGACCTTGAATCTTGATGTTCGGTCTGTGAACTATATTCCAGATGCTGGATTGAATCATGATGTCAGTGAGCCATCAAATTGCATAATACCATTTAGCAGTTCTCGACGAAATGATTGTCCTGTATCATACGATTCCATTGTGCCATCGCCCGCTGGTTCTAGTTCTGTGGAGGATTTTGATTCGGGAATGATATTTGTACCTTCTAGGGAAGAATGGAATAAAATTGTCAGTAGTTCGAAATGTGGATTTGCCCTAACTGGAAGTGCAGCTAGAGGGAAGATGGGACCAGTTTTAGGAATGATGGATATTGGAGAGTCAGAGGATTCCTACTTTTTCAGCGTATCACTCCCTGGCGTGCGAAGGGACGAAAGTATGTTGATGATCTTGCTTGGAACTTAATTTATTGTACTCACGCTCTGTGTATCTTGAATGTGAACTTGATTTATTTGGTTTATTGATGAATCCGCGATTAATCTCGTCAATAAAGGATTGCCTTTCCTATCTTTCTTAACCGCGGCCTTATATTTGGTTATATTTTCAATGTGAAATTTGAAATACAGCCTTTCTACGGCATGTTTATGCGAAATGAAACCTTTTATTGATATATTTTACCCCAAATGCAGAGTGAGAGTACTCATCTTTGATCAAAGAAAAATCTTCACTTTGTCTGTTGTTTTCATGCCCTTTCACAGCTCTTTTGCATATACTTTTAGCTCCTCTTTCCTTCTTTCTTGCTTGCTTTCTATGATCGTGTTTTCGTAGCATTAACAACAATGATTTTCATCCTGATATCATATGATTGCAGGAGATTTCAGCTGCGAAGTGGAAAGTGACGGAAAGGTAGTTATCAAAGGAGTGACAGTCACGGGCGAAAGGACGATTGTGAAACACTGCCAAACATTTCAAATGCAATCCCAAAATCTTTGTCCACCGGGGCATTTCTCTATATCTTTTAATCTACCAGGTCCTGTTGATCCTATGCAATTCCATGGAACTTTTGCTACAGATGGGATTTTCCAGGGAATGGCGATGAAACCGACCGGAAATCGAAGTTAGTACAGAATGTTCCTCAGTATTCCATCCTAATTCATTGGATGTACAGCCAAAAACAAAGTGTCAAGGTAACTTGGAACTAACTATATAGCATGCTTTCAGCCACTATAACGTTCACTATCTTGATGTTGGAAGTCAAGATAGGGAACAAAAACAATGTAAATAAAGAAATTGTCCTCTATATAAATTGGCTTAGCATTTAAAATTTTACTTGTCCATTTGTTTAATCGGATTTCAGCACTATACTATATAGTTCATGATTCGTAGAGTAGTAAAATATATATTTCTGACGCCCAAGACTTGTTAGTATAGTGGCACCAATCTCCCACACTTGGGAGTAGGGGTGTAATCGAGTCGAGCCGAGTCGAGTAACATACTATTCGAGCTCGAGCTCGACTTATATTTGACTACTCGAGCTCGAGCTCGATCGAGTAGTTAATTTCGTACTCGAGCTCGTCTATATTTCGAGCTACTCGAGCTCGAAAATTATATATAATTATATATAAATATATATATATATATATATATATATATATATATATATATATATATAAATAAAGAATTATATGAATAAATAAATAAATAAAATATTATCTACTATATATTTATATTATATTTTATATTTATATGTGTTTCGAGTAGCTCGCGAGCTACTCGAACACATATATTTTGAGCTCGAGCTCGATTATATGTTCTCGAGCTCGATTTGTCGAGTTTTGACCGAGCTACTCACGAATAGCTCGGCTTGTTTACACCCCTACTTGGGAGAGGTCTTGGGATCAAAACACTGTAAACCCTCAACCCCAAATATCAAAAATATATATTACCTATTATGTATTATCTATTCTATTACTATATTCTTCTATTATATCTATAATCTATCTATTACCTCTATAAATCTACAAGTTTGAATTGTGAATTTTCTTCGATATTCTTATTTTTTCATTAATTATTTGGTTTTAATTGTCAATTTATAATTTTGTCCTCATTATTTTATTTAATAATTAATATTTTTGTCATTTTCAAGATATTTTAGGGTCTTGCATTTATTTTATACATTAGTCGATTTTTTTATTAAAGGTAGATTAATTTTTAATATTTAATTCATATCATTTTTTGTGTCCATTTATTTATCAAAGGTAAATTAATTGTTAATATTTAATTCATGTTCTAAATCTATATTTTGACATTTTTTATAATGAATTTACAATTTTGCCCTTATTATTTAATTTAATAATTAATATTTTTGTCATTCCCAATGGTTCTAAAGGTTTTTAATGTCATTTTATAGATTAATCAATTTATTTATTCAAGTTAGATTAATTGTTAATATTTAATTCATATCATTTTGTGTGTTCATTTATTTATTAAAGGTAAATTAATTGTTTATATTTAATTCATGTCCTAAATCTATATTGTGACACTCATGGAAACAAAAAGTCATTATTGAAAGTTACCTTAATTTTTGCTCTATTAAAATTAAAAAATATTAATTTTTTGAACTTATTTCAACTTTATCTTCATAGTTACGTTTTTAATTTACTATATTTTTTTAACGTAATATTTTGATTATTAAAATTTTAAAAAAAATTAAAATCAAACCATTAAATTTCGCCATTGTGTTCAAGATAAGTGAAATTATGTCATAAGTAAAGGTTCTGTTTCACTTATATAGAAAATGTACCCACATCATCTATTCAATCATTCATTTATTCATTGTTTTGGACTTATTTCAACTTTATCGTCGTAGTTAAGTTTTTAATTTACTGAATTTTTTAACGTAATATTTTGATTATTAATATTTTAAGCAATGTTTTTATAATCGGACCGTTGATCGAACCGGTTTACTTTGAAAAACGGTCCAAGCGGTCGGACCGTTTTAACCAGACAATCGAACCGAAAAACCGTTATATTTTAAAATTTAAAACCTAAAAGATGTATATAAATAGACAAAAAATATATTTATCCTAGTTTAAAAAATAAATAACAATATAAATATATTCAAAATATTAATTAAAGTTATATATAATTTTAAAAGTAAATAAATTAATTAAAAAACTCTAATAATAGTAAAATAATATTTTTAAGGATGAACAAATTTCAATTAATCATGTATATATATAATAAAATATTAAATTAAAGTTTTAAATTTTTTAAAAATAAACTAATTTTTTTTAAAAAAATTCTAAATTCCGGTTGAACCGGTTCTTGGCCGGTTCTTGAGACCTGTTTTTGCTCGTTCGACCGGTTTCGAACGATCCAACCGGTAAAACGGTTATTTGGTGTATTCCAGATCGGACCAATGGCCGGTTCCCGGTCAAACCGGTTGAACCGGCCGGTCCGGTTTTGAAAACACTGATTTTAAGAAAAATAAAAAAATTTAAATCAAACAATTAAATTTCACTATTGTGTTCAAGATAAATGAAATCATGTCATAAGTCGAGATTCTATTTCGCCTATGTCAAAAATGTACTCGCATCCTCTATTCAATCATTCATTTATTTTTTTTAGATTTGATCATCTAACTAGACTTTCTGAAATTTCAGTTTTTAGGAAGAGATATTATAAAACAAATAGTAACGACTAGTTGTATAATATTGTTGTGAAAATTCCTCGCAAGCGTACGAGTGTCAAGTTTAAATATAGTGATAAAATCAAGTATCGATCCCTCAGGGAGTAAAATAAAAATAATAGTGCTTGTAATTAGAATAGTCCAAACTTTATCTAGAAAATCAATAATCAAGAATTTTGCAATTAAAATAAATAAGCAGCTGATTTCAGTGATAGCACAAAAATATTTTCATCAGCCATGCATCCATGTCTTTCTCAACTCAATTCAACTCAACTCAACAAAAACAACAATTAAAAATTTTATCTATAAAGCACACAATAAAATTCAACTACTCAAATATCAATCAAACAACTAAATCACTCAAAAACTAATTCTCAATTCTTCAAATTCCCAGAAACAAGTGAATTCCCAGAAATAAGCGTAGATGGGCAAGATGAATTCTGGGAATCTCTGTTTTGCGATGGCCTTGAAGATCAAAATCCCAAAGATGTTCTGTTTTGTCCAGGGGAAAATTTATGATGGCAAGATGCGAGAGTCTTAGATTTAGACATGGAATGGAAATAAGCAGACTGGATTGGCTTTTTAATGTCTGAATCAATTAATTCGTGGCCCCTTAAGTAGCGCGATAGCGCTTTGATATTCGCTGCTCACGTGCGCGATAGCGCAACATTTCTTCCACTCTTTATGCGCGATAGCGCTAGTAGTAGCGCCCTCCCGGAGCGCGATGGGAGTAAAATCAAGTATCGATCCCTCAGGAAGTAAAATGAAAATAATAGTGCTTATAATTAGAATAATCCAAACTTTATCTAGAAAATCAATAATCAAGAATTTTGCAATTAAAATAAATAATTAAGAAATTTAAAAGCACGCACACAACTTTCAGATTAAAAATCAATCAGAGAAAACTGGTCTAGAGGTATAGATTTCACCTGGTTTCAACAACAATCAATCCGAATTAATTAATCTTCATGAATTTCAAAGAATTAATAGCCAAGAACACTTACGTGTATTATTCCCTCTCCCGAGTGCCGAATAAAATATATCAACTACAATTCAATTCCAATATCCCTATTAAGAATCTACTTGCAGTGATCAATTCAAAATTATGTTCTCTTTAAAAAAGCTCTGTTAAAGTTATAAGCTCTCCCGAATCAGATAAACAATTAACAGTGTATTTTCCAATGGTCCTATTCAAAATCTCCTCTCCCGAGTGCCAGATTTCAAATAAATATTACAAATCAATTATTGATCAGATAATTGAAAAGACAATCAATTCTAGAAAAAACAATTAATCTAGAAGAAACTCAATTCAATAAAATCAAAAATTCATGAAAGCGTCTACACCAGGTTCCATCCGACCTCTAGACTCTAAAAAATTAGTTCATAATAAAATTCTGAATAAAACAATAATCCATAAATTCAAACATATTCAGAATTAAATAAAAAATAAAAGAAACAAATTCGTCGTCGACGCCGTGTCCGGTCTATCAGACTCCGTCTTTGTTCTTCAATTAAGCTCCAGAAATTCCTTCAAAATCTCTCGATCAATCTCTGATTTTCTCTTGTAATTGTTGTGGCGGCTCTTCCCCCCCCCCTCCCCTTAGTCTGATGAAAAATTGCCTTTTATATCGTCTCCCACAGCCCACTCAAAAGCCCACAAAATATAGAAGTTTCCTTCCGATAAAATATTTCCAAGTTCAGAAATTCGCGACAAGCGCCCGCTCGTCAGTCCACACGCCCGCGTATAACCCTCTGATCTCAAGTTTCTCACCTTCTTGTGTGTCTTGAGCGATAGCTCTTCTTTGAGCGCTAATGGGAAGCGCTAATCTTTTTGGCCCAATAGAAGCCCATCACTGTTCCTTTCTTTATTGTCTGATCGTTTCTTTCTTTCTTTCTTCTTCTTTTCTTTCTCAATTCTTTTAATTCTTTTCTCTCCAATCTCATTTTTCTCATTTTTCCTCCTTTTCCACATAAATTCCATAATTTCCTACAAACACAAAAACAACAACATACCCACATAAATCTGCTCGAAATAAGCAATTAACAATTAAAAGCATATATAAATTAAGTGTATAAAATACACTTATCAAATACCCCCAAACTTAGACTTTTGCTAGTCCCGAGCAAAACTATTAAATTCCAAAAACTCATTCTATCAAACCCACAAGAATAGTCAAGAAATATTATGGAACAATGACCTCAACAATGATTTCAAAAATATCAAATCCAATTTCATCCAACCTACTAACACTCGAAAGTTTCAATCATAACAAAATAACTGCATAAACTCACAATCTCCGCAACTCAAGTTCAAAACACCATTTTCCAAATTCAATTCAAACATTCATAGATCATGAGGACTTTTCAAGGATAGCATAGGATCAAATATAGGATATTAATCCAAAACACTCACAATTAGGTAAATGCAAAGAATAAACGTGTACGTGTTTAGATCAAAATTCATAATCATTAAAAGCATCAATCAACAGTCCATATGCTAGATTCTCGCAACTCTTCTCCACTAGTATATTGGGCAACTGAGACTCGGTCAATAGGACTTATTCAGCTTATAATGTAAGGCCTGGCTCATGGCTACAAATGAAGGATAAGAATTCAAAATAAGGAGTAATTCATATTATCAAACTCAATTACGACTCCTTTTTCATTCACAATTTCACATTCTTTCAATTCACTTCATTTCTCAACTTTTTCACAACTCTTCTTTTCAGAACTTTTTCAACTCTCTACCACATTTTTCAACTCTTTTTTTCTACTACTTTTTTTTTCATCTTTTCAATTCATCCACCACACCAATCCTTTTTTCACAAATAAAGCTAGGAGCATACAACATTTTAGCATTCAAATTACTCCCTTAAAGGTAGGAAATAGTGTTTAGGCTAATGAGGTAGTCAATGTAAGACCTTGAAATAATGACGAATGGGGGTATAATCACACGTTTACACGCATGCCATTCGATTTTCAAATAAAGCTCAAACAAGGTACTAGGAATAAAATAGTAATAGGTAGCTTGAAAGGCTCAAACGAATTCAAAAAAATCGCCTAAATCATTCCTAATCTCAGTTTTGCCCGTATTTCGCCTCGAAGAGTGTCCGAACTAGTTCTAGACAAGTCTCAATCCACAATTAAATCATACAAATTCAATCAGTGCAGAAAAAGAATAATCATCAGCAGTTAAAGATGATTTTCAACAAATTTCAGATTTCTCGTACCTCAATGTACTAATATACGTGTAGCTCAAATGGGCAACTAAGGATAAATTCAATGAAAATTAGGCCCAAAAATTTCAAACAATGCCTCAATCATATCTATGTCTGTATGTCTCAAAAATCAGATTCAAGCATTAATCACAGAGTATATAGGAAATTGTTCATCTAATTGGTTCCATTTTTTCAAAAATATTTGTCAGATAGGTAGACAATCATGGATTATTTCA
This sequence comes from Henckelia pumila, assembly GCF_033568475.1. Classification (NCBI taxonomy): domain Eukaryota; kingdom Viridiplantae; phylum Streptophyta; class Magnoliopsida; order Lamiales; family Gesneriaceae; genus Henckelia; species Henckelia pumila. Next base: position 14,362,534 of record NC_133121.1, read on the forward strand.
GTGATAGCACAAAAATATTTTCATCAGCCATGCATCCATGTCTTTCTCAACTCAATTCAACTCAACTCAACAAAAACAACAATTAAAAATTTTATCTATAAAGCACACAATAAAATTCAACTACTCAAATATCAATCAAACAACTAAATCACTCAAAAACTAATTCTCCCCCCAAACTTAATGTAATCATTGTCCCTAATGATTAAAAACAATAAAAAGAACAAGGGACTCATACCTTCGACACCGAGCATCAGGACTCGGCGTCATCATCATCATCTCCATGGAACGAAGGTGCAGCAGCAGCAGTATCATCAGAAGACCACTGCGGAGGAGCTGGATAAGGCACAACAGTGGGTGGATAATTCTGGGCAAGAGCGGCAGTGAAGTCATGCATATATGTCATATGTGCTCGCATCATCCTCCACTGCTTCTTCATCTGAGAAAGCACGGCCGTAGAATCATCACGAGTAGAATACTCAGGGGCCGGATGTGTCGGTAGTGACATAAGTCCTTCCAAATGGGAAGGTGCTGGCTCAAAGTGTGGTAGTGGCTCCGAGGGTTGCGGTGGTTCAGCTGCCTGTTCAGAAGTACTGGCTGCTTTCTGTCCCGTCTCAATGCACCAGTAATTCTTATAGGACCTCGAATTGGAAGAATCTGCTCTGTATCATCCCACACAACACCAGCTAACCGGCAAAGTTGAGTAATCAAGGACGAGTGGGGTAAACTGATAGTCGAGGAACCCCTAACTGCAGCAATAATAGACTCCTGAATTACTCTCCCAGCATCAACGGATTTCCCTGTCACAATGCAGTACACCAGTCCAGCTCTAACCTTAGTCACATCGGATGTATGCCCAGATGGCAACATCCTGGCAGCCACAAACTCATGCCAATTATTCGCTTCTCGTCGAAGAAATATGGATGGAAATGTAACAACTTCATCCTTCGCATTCTTCTTCCATTCCGCCCCATCCTCACACAAGGTCTGAAGTACAATGTTATCTGGATATGACTGATTCTTGAATACTGCATACTCATCATCTGCAATGTCCAAATCTGGCATTTCATAAAGGCTGTTAATTGTACTCTTATCAAAAGGCACCAATTTCCCACGAACTCGAACTTTCAGATTCACGTCTTTGACCATCAAATTTGCATAAAACTCATGAATCAATGATATAACAGCATCTGGTGGACTCCTCACAAATGTCTCCCAACCTCTTCTCTTTGCTTCAATTAACGCCGGTGCACTATACTCTCTCAAACTCATTCCTCTTTCTTTGTGCATCCCTCGCTCCATGACATCAAAACAATACTCCTCTGCTGTGGCATTCCAAAATCTGTGTCTATCATATGAAGCAGCAGAGGACGAAGAAATTGCTCCTTTTCCTTTGGTTTTCGGTGGCATTGTAACTCAATAATTCAACTCAATTCAAATCAAATGCCTCAAACAATGCAATGAACTCCCAACAATTCCAGCAACCAACGTTCAAATATAACCCAAGCAATTCAACAAACACTTGGTAGGCACTAATACAATTATATAGAATTTCCCTGCCGCAAACGTACTCCAATCCACAACTCAGACAAAACTCAGATAACTCAATAGCCTCAAATCACAACATTTATCAAAAATCAAATGTAAGAGATAAAATTTCAGCTTTTGTACCGTTCACGAATACATTTTCCAAATTCTTCAATTTCCCCTTTCTCGACAAGCTGAGATGGGAGCAAGATCAATTTTGAGAATCTCTGCCTTGTAATTAAGATCACAATCCTTGAGCTGATGATATTTTGTTGAGTAGAAGATTTACGATGATCATGCCCTTGCGTGAGATTTAAATATGGACTGGAACCAGTGATCGTGATTTAAGTCTGGGAGGAAGACTCTGGAACTTTTAAACTCCTGAAGTAATGCGTGCGCGATAGCGCTGTTCAGTCGTGCGTTAGCGCTTGATGTTGCGCTAGTGAAGTAGCGCGATAGCGCTTGATGATGGTGCTATAGGAGCGCGTTAGCGCTTGATGGGAGGGTGAAGGAGCGCGTTAGCGCTTAAGATAGCGCTGTTGGTGAGCTTGGAGCGCGTTAGCGCTAAGTGAGGCGCTAATGGGTAGTGCGATGGCGCAAGGCGTAGCGATGTTCGTGTAGCTTCAGTGCGTAGAGTGGAGGCGGGCGCGCATAAGCCTCTGATTTCAACTCCCAAATCTTGAGCGGACGCCTCCAATCTTGGGCGAGCGCCCATAATGCGCTGCAAGAAGACCAAAATCCTGAAAAATAATTCAACAATTTTAAAATTAGGCCTCCAAAATTATCAACAATAATTCAAAAATCAAACAATAATTCAAAAATCATAAAATTAACTAATGAGCAAAAATAAAAATAAAATAAAAAAATTAAAGCAGAAATTTAAATAAAAAAAATTAAAATAAATAAAAAATAAAGCAAAAATTTTGGGTTGCCTCCCAAAAAGCGCTTGGTTTAGAGTCGTCAGCCCGACTCTCAAAGTATTAAGTCTTCCCTTTCTCTTTCACGCGCCAAATAAATTCCACGAACCGCCTTTTAAATTTTGCTTTTTTCGTGGCCTTCTTTGGTGGTTTTGGCGCTCTCTCATTCGATGAATCAACCGCAATGTCGGCTTTTGAACAACCCTCCAACTTCATAACCGGTTCAATTAAGCATAATTGTTCGATGGATGGATTAGGTGCTTTCGTAAATAAGTTGAAGATTACTCGTTCGCACTCCACACCCATTGACAACTCCCCTTTCATCACTTCAATTTTTGCATTCGCCGTGGCCAAGAATGGTCTCCCAAAAATGAGTGGAGCACCATGATCTGCTTCTATATCCAATACCACAAAATCCGCTGGGAAGATGAATTTATCCACCTTGACTAGAACATCTTCAACAATTCCTCGTGGATATTTAATGCTCCGATCCGCCAATTGCAATGAAATCTTAGTCGATTTCATGTCTCCCAACTCCAAGGCCCTGTACATAGATAATGGCATTAAATTAATACTGGCCCCTAAATCACAAAGTGCATTATTAAAATGAGAACCACCAATAGAACAAGGAATAGTAAAACTCCCTGGATCCTTAAGTTTCTGTGGCATCTTCTTTTGTAGCACCGCACTGCACTCTTCCGTCAGATTGACCACCTCGTTCTCTAGCAGCTTTTTCATTTTGGACATCATCTCCTTGATGAACTTTGCATAATTTGGCATTTGCTCCAAAGTTTCAGCAAAGGGGATGTTGATGTGAATTTTCTTGAAAATCTCCAAGAATTTGGAGAACTGCTCGTCCAATGCTTTCTTTTTGAACCTCTGCGGGTAGGGAAGTGGAGGCTTATACATCGGTTTTGGCTCCTTCTCCTCAACTTTTTCCTCAAATTTCTTCTCTTCAACATCAGGTTCTTGAATTCCAACTTCTTTTCCACTTCTCAACTCTATGGAATTGCACTGCTCCTTGGGATTTACCTCAGTATTGCTAGGGAACTGGCCGCGGTTGTTGTCCTTCAGTGCGTTCGCCAACTGCCCTATGCTGGTTTCCATGGATTGCAACACAGCACCCATGTTGGTCATGTGCGTCTCCAAACTGTCAAGTCGAGACTCAGTTCTTTCCATCCTCTTACCTGATTCCTGCACAAAAGTACTAACCACATCCTCAAACGACTGCTTACTCTCACCCTTATTAGTATTGTTAGCATAAGAAAAATCTTCATGATTTCGAAAATTAGGGTGAAAAGAATTGGAAATAGGATTACCTCTGTACGCTCCATATCCTCTGTAGCCATTTGGATTTATATAATTGACTTGCTCTATAGCCGATGATCCTTCAACTCCAGTTGAATCTGCAACATTAATTTTATTCAAAGAAGCTACCTGTGTAGTCAGTGCAGATAATTGAGCAGTGATGGACGTGAGAGGATCCACTGCATACACTCCAGCCAGCTTCTTTACTCCTATACGCTCAGATGGCCATTGGAAACTATTGACCGTCATCTCCTCCAACATATCATAAGCCTGAACATGATCCTTCGCAAATATAGTACCTCCAGCCGCTGAGTCCACATTCATTCTCGTAGGCGCATTCAGTCCGTTGTAAAACCACTCAATCTGTTCCCAATCTTCAAAATTATGGTTAGGACAACGTCTTAATAATTCTTTATACCTTTCCCATGCCTCGTAAAGCTGTTCAGAGTCCATCTGCCTGAAAGTACTGATCTCAATCTTCAGTTGAGTGGTTTTGGCAGGAGGAAAATATTTTGCAAGAAATTTTTCTGCCATCACCTCCCAAGTAGTGATGCTTCCAAGCAGCAGTGATTGCAACCAAATTCTGGCATGATCCCTGAGAGAAAACGGAAACAAGCGTAAGCGTATAGTATCCTCAGACACACCATTAATTTTTACCGTATCGGTTATCTCCAAAAAGGTGCGTAGGTGTAGATAAGGATCAGCAGTGGCGCTCCCATTAAATTGGTTTTGTTGAACCATGTTGATCAATGCAGTCTTCAGCTCAAAATTGTTTGCATTGATAGTTCCTCGAGCGATTCCAGAATAGTGAGCCTGGATCGTCGGTCTGAAGTGATCTTTAATAGTCACTAGGGGAGCTTGGTTTTCTTCTTGTTCAGCCATTCTTTCAAGTTCTTCTCTTCTCTCTCTTCGCAAAGCACGTGCAGTGCGCTCGATCTCCGGATCAAAAAGTAGAGAATTAGAACTTTGAGATCGTCGCATAGACTGCAATTAAAAATAAGAAGAAATTAATTAGCAACTTAAAATTAAAATAAAAAACTCTAAATTAAAATCTAGACTAATTGGTAACAAGACTAAAAATTAATCAAATTTACTCCCCGGCAACGGCGCCAAAAACTTGTTGTGAAAATTCCTCGCAAGCGTACGAGTGTCAAGTTTAAATATAGTGATAAAATCAAGTATCGATCCCTCAGGGAGTAAAATGAAAATAATAGTGCTTGTAATTAGAATAGTCCAAACTTTATCTAGAAAATCAATAATCAAGAATTTTGCAATTAAAATAAATAAGCAGTTGATTTTAGATAGCACGCAAACAACTTTCAGGAATAATCAATCAGAGAAAATGGTCTAGAGGTATAGATTTCACCTGGTTTCAACAACAATCAATCCTAATTAATTAATCTTCATGAATTCCAAAGAATTAATAGCCAAGAACACTTACGTGTATTATTCCCTCTCCCGAGTGCCGAATAAAATATATCAACTACAATTCAATTCCAATATCCCTATTAAGAATCTACTTGTAGTGATCAATTCAAAACTATGTTCTCTTTAAAAAAGCTCTGTTAAAGTTATAAGCTCTCCCGAATCAGATAAACAATTAACAGTGTATTTTCCAATGGTCCTATTCAAAATCTCCTCTCCCGAGTGCCAGATTTCAAATAAATATTACAAATCAATTATTGATCAGATAATTGAAAAGGCAATCAATTCTAGAAAAAACAATTAATCTAGAAGAAACTCAATTCAATAAAATCAAAAATTCATGAAAGCGTCTACACCAGGTTCCATCCGACCTCTAGACTCTAAAAAATTAGTTCATAATAAAATTCTGAATAAAACAATAATCCATAAATTCAAACATATTCAGAATTAAATAAAAGATAAAAGAAACAAATCCGTCGTCGACGCCGTGTCCGGTCTATCAAACTCCGTCTTTGTTCTTCAATTAAGCTCCAGAAATTCCTTCAAAATCTCTCGATCAATCTCTGATTTTCTCTTGTAATTGTTGTGGCGATTGTTGTGGCGTCTGATGAAAAATTGCCTTTTATATCGTCTCCCACAGCCCACTCACAAGCCCACAAAATATAGAAGTTTCCTTCCGATAAAATATTTCCAAGTTCAGAAATTCGCGACAAGCGCCCGCTCGTCAGTCCACACGCCCGCGTATAACCCTCTGATCTCAAGTTTCTCACCTTCATGTGTGTCTTGAGCGATAGCTCTTCTTTGAGCGCTAATGGGAAGCGCTAATCTTTTTGGCCCAATAGAAGCTCATCACTGTTCCTTTCTTTATTGTCTGATCGTTTCTTTCTTTCTTTCTTTCTTCTTCTTTTCTTTCTCAATTCTTTTAATTCTTTTCTCTCCAATCTCATTTTTCTCATTTTTCCTCCTTTTCCACATAAATTCCATAATTTCCTACAAACACAAAAACAACAACATACCCACATAAATCTGCTCGAAATAAGCAATTAACAATTAAAAGCATATATAAATTAAGTGTATAAAATACACTTATCAAATATATTTGAAATTTTAGGGACTACAAATGTAATCAACAACATCAATATTTTTTGTCCAAGGTAAAAAAAATATACTCATTTCGTCCTATTAATTTAGGCTTGTGTGTATTTTCACACACACACACACACACACACATATATATATATATATATATATATATATATATATATTAAGAAAGTGTTTGAATAAATAAATTTCTCATTTCCTTGTTTAGTGAAATTTTAATAAAATAAAATAATTATACATTTTATGAATTTAATAGGGATAAATTGGTAAAAGAGTAGTACAAATGATATTTAATAAGAAAACTATATTACATAATTGAGAAAGATAATAAATAAATAAATGTAGTTTAAATAAGTGAGATATAGAGAGTATGATAATAACTAAGTTTGATGTTGACGTTTGTACTATAGTATAATACTTGGCTAATATAATCAATTAATGTTAATACTTATGAAATTGTAAAATTTTGCGTGACAAAAAATAGAAATACACTACAATCAAATCGATTATTATGTCAGATAAATTATTCTTATATATAAGTTACTTAAATCCTTGAAATGATTGATTATAAAAAAAAATTAATTTGTTTAAAATATGATTTTTCATCCTCTAAATAAAATATTTTTCTTCACATTTTTTTATCTGCTCATTTTTTTTTTCAAATAATATATTTAACATACTATTCTTAGAAATTATAAATTAACTATTACACCCCATATATAAATAAAGCAGAAAACATATTAATGTCTTATTAAGACATTGTCGTATACAATAATGGTTGAAAAACTAGAGGTAATGAGATTAGATGACATAGAATTATTCTCTCCATATATTTGATTAGAGATTCGAGAAATATTAATATAATATATCTAGACTAGAAATTATGTTATTAGCGATTACAATAGAAAAAAATAATTTATTTTTATACTTATAATCTCGAATAGAAAGAAAAAAATATAATTTAAAATAATGTCACAAGTTCCACTAAAGCTAATACTCTAAGAGTTTTTTGAACAAAATATTACAAGATTTGAACAAATAAAAGTATAAAGAAAATTTTGGATTGACTGTTGCACATTATATAAATTTGATTTCTGAAAAAAGATATTTATCACATATTAAAATGTATTATTTTTTAAAACAAGAGTTTGATGAACTTATGAAACAAATATGTATATATAAATATATATATATATATATATATAGAGTAATTTTCAGCTGCCCAACCATTCCTTCCCAACTCGTCCCCGACCATTAAAACCCACTACCGGGTTTTAGTTGTTTTTTTTAAAAAAAAATTATATCACTAAAACCACTACCGGGTTTTAGTTGTCGGGGACGAGTTGAGCATCATTGGTTGGGCAGCTGAAAATTTCTATATATATATATAATTAAATAATTATTTGTATAATTGAATTAAATATTCTTAGTATATATTTGTATATTCTATAACACAGAGTTTATATTATAAAAATATTATTTTTCATTTCAATATTTTTTGTTCGGATATTGATTATTTTTTATACTCAATAATTATCTAATGTATATTTAAATTTGATCATCCAAAACAAACAAACAAATTTATTCAATAAATTGAAAAATTATACGTAAAAAAAGTTTGAATATATTATTATGTATGACCAAGATAATTAAGAATCAAAGCAAGTCAAACTACAATAATTGTCTTATGATTATTGGCTGAATTGGTAACGTAACACTGAAAAATATTGATTTGTAATAAATAAAAAAAAATACTGACATGACACAAAATGTTGAGATCGAAAATTATTGAATTATCAAATATCACGTCAACAATTGAACTAACAATAGTCAAAAATTAAATATTAGTGTGCCAAAACCAAATTTGACAACTCAATGGACTAAAACTCAAATTTGAACAAATTAATTAATCAAAAAATCATTTCTCTAAAATAAATTACTATTTTTTACTTTAAAATCAATATAAGTAAAATTATCATTTAACATAAATTATTCATGACATTTGAGATTTTGTATTGTTTAAAATATTTGAGTCATACTGTTACCATCAACTATAAATTTTGTTAAAGCGAAAAGCATTTGGTAATACAATTAATATCAGAATCAAGTTCATGGTTTCGAGTCACATTGATTGAAAGCACAATTATGAATAAAATGATTGTTTGAGTCCAATAATTGTCCTTCTCTTTGATTGAACAATTGAAACATGTGTTTGTTTGTACCGCTATACGATTTAAAAAATTTGAGTTACACACTTACCATCAACTATAGCTTTTAGTAACAGACAAATCACTTAATCCTACAATTTTTAACAAATATTTTTCAACTTGCAAAATCATGAAAACAAATATTTTTCAACTTGCAAAACAAGCTCAACAATTACATCTATAAAATTTTAAAAAATTAACATTGGAAACCATATACAAACTTCATAACCTCAAAACATAAACTTGACTTAAAACTTATAAACTTTGCAGTAACTGAACGAGATCTGCATGAGAAAAGTGGCGCTTTTCCCCGAGACCATGCTCTGATGCCAAGTTGTAACGTCCTCTATTTTCTTATCATTTAAAATAATATAATCTAAATCTAAAATAATGTAAAATGCAGATATTTAATAGAAATCTCATAACTTCCAACCGTGCATAAACTAAAATAAAATTTAGCAAAACTAACATTCAAAAAAATTCTGGCATCTCAAAAACTTTTAAAATATTCAACTACCAACATAAATAAAAATTCATAAATAATATTTTCTAAAATCGCGGAAACATCATGGTTTTGGATAGGCGCCTGTTCACGACCACCACTCTCGCCAGACTACACCACATCAATCATCCTCACCTGCACCGATGAAGTTTAGTGAGCCTAAAGGCCCAACAAATATTACCGAAAATAACAAATACATAAATATAAACTTTAAAACTTTCTTTTGCTTTTAAACCTTTAATCACACACACAAGCACACAAACCTCCACTTTTTTTTAAAATTTAAACATTTACTCTTCACACTTCAAACATAACACCTCATACCTTTTCTTTACACCTCAACATAAACCACAAAACAATAACACCTCAAAACATTTTCTTTTCTTTCGACATGTGGATCCAAAACTTTCCTCTTTTATAATGGTCGCTTGATCAAACATATACAAGGAATTCCAGGTTTGAAGGGTCATCATGACCTGAGGGCCTACATCCACACTTCGTCTTCTTTAGTGAAGGGGCATCATGACCCGAAGGCTTACATCGACACTCCGTCTTCTTTATTCGTAACTTCACCACAAGCCATAAAAATATTTTTCACACCTCTTCTTTCCTCAACCGTCAACAAAACACACCAAAACACCCCAAACACACTAACACACGCTGGACAGCACAAACAATACACCCAAACACACACAAACTCACACACACAAACACACGCAACACACACATCCGACACACACACACCCACATGTATACACACATACCAGCACCAAAATACACGTACCAGCATGCATATACACACGCTAATACTCCTAAAACACACACACGAGCAGAACACACACACACGAGCACACACCCATAATCACACACCCCCCATTCGCACACACTTATACACACAGTACACGTGTATTGTTCATGTATACATACTGTATACGTGTACAGTACCCGTATACGGGCAGTACACATGTATACAGTATACACACACTGTTTCACCTTCAAACACATGCATTAAATCTTTCGTACTCGCATATACATACCATCAAGCTGTTTATGGATCAATAAATCTACATCAAATCACTTTTAAAAACTATATGGCTTCATCGATGTGTCAAAAGAATGGATTATACTTGCCTTAAACCGTAGAAGAGACGATTCAGAGATGATTCTGCGATCGGACCGTACCCGGAACACGATCGAAACTGATCGGACATCAAGAAGAACCCAAGATACAGATCCCTAGCCGCCTACCTCTCCTCTTCCTCATGTCTGCCCTCTCTCGTTTTTTTTCGTTTCTTTCTCTTTTTTTATACGCTTTCTTCTCTTTTTCTTTTCTTTTGTTTGAGTTACTTCCAAGCCTGGCCCAAAATATAATTAATCTATTCTATATCTAATTCTAATAACCCTAAGGGTCCGGTCCACTCCCTAATATTATAAATTTAAATATATCTCACTAATTAACCCAAAAGTCCATAAAACTAAATGAAATATATTTTACATCTTTTATCGTGTCCAAGTATCTCGTCACCAGAATGCATCCCAAAATCTTTCTTTAAAATTTAAAATCTCAAATAACAGTAAACGTTAGAAATAAAATAATTAAGTCTAACACATAAAATTTAAACTTTTAAAAATCATTTAAATGAAATTAATGCAGGCTGGTCGGTCACTTAAATTTCGGAGTGTTACAATGTTGTAGGGTTTTAGCAAGTGTAACTAAAGCTTTATAATAATCATGGGTGGCTTGATTCTCTAACAAACCTTCAGTCCCAGCTCTTTTAATCCAATTACATAATTTTGGCGTGGCACATATCAATAGTGTAACTAAAGCTTTATAATAATCATGGGTGGCTTGATTCTCTAACAAACCTTCAGTCCCAGCTCTTTTAATCCAATTACATAATTTTGGCGTGGCACATATCAATGTATACACGTTAGTAGAAGTTGCATTTTTGGAATACAGAGTAAACACTCGATTTCAACTTTATAGTATCATAATATTGGAAACCAGAGTTGATACATTGTCACTACATCTACGAGAAATAAGGTATAATAGACCACTTACTTTTCGATTTTCATGGATCTAAGACCTTCGTTACTCTTGAACTCCAAAATAGCCTGATCAAAAGTGCTTCTAACATGTTCGCACATTAGCATCAGTTCCTGACAAGAATCCTTGAGTACCTCTCGCGCCGAATCACCTGCAAACAGAACACAATGATTAATGATCAAACAATATATCACACCATTGAAGGAACACCAAGTGTGAAACTTTGGGGTGTGTTTCATGACTATATAACAAATTGCGGGCGTTGTTCAAAGTTTAGTACTGGCATTGACAGTTTCTCATTGCAAATAAAGGGTTTAGTAACTTTACCGGTAGTTTGCACTCTAATGTTCACACGAGCATCAGAAGGGTGTGGAATGCTATAACCACAAAATGAAACTCTCGGGCTGCAAGATATCATTATACCATTTAACATCTAATCTAATTTTTAAAAATAATGATTATAAACACTAAATACATTGGAGCAAACCAGCTGTTAAACAACAGGGTTGGTTATTAGAATTTTTGCTGGAATGTATATGCTCTTGCCAACATATGATGTTGGGGTAAACTATAGTTTCATTGTATAAACCAACTGCAGGTAAAACTCACTCTTGATTCAGACTAAATCGCAGAGAATTGGCTAGAGTATGATCCTCATCAGTCAATGAAAATGTCGCTTGTGAATTATCTTGTAATGAACCAAGCTCCATTTAATCTGGAAACAAAAAAGAAAAAAGTAATTTTTACTGAAAACTTTGTTAGTGCATCGAATTTAGCAAACAAATGGAGCAACTCTAAGATTTTGTCAGGTAAATTGGGTTCATAAGACATAAAATTTTTGTAAGTTTAAAAGCATCAATGTAGCAAAAAATGAACATGCATTTGTAGCCCCAATTCGCTCCACTGAATTTTTTATACATCTATTGAAGAACATTAAGATCCCACCCAAAAATCAGAACCCAAAACAAAGGTTTCAGAGCAAATGCATTGTGACTATGTGAGGGCCCATACTCTTGATTAATGTTTAATGACCAAACAACCAGAATTATTTAATGTAAACGGCGAAAACGATTAAAAATTTTCCATTTTGGGCCTACAGAAATTTCGGCACGACCTCCCCGTAAATAGGGCATCCCGAAAAATCCAACACAACCACCTTTTAATACTCAAAAATAGAATCACATTCAACAAACAAAAACCCTACAGCCGCACTGGCCAGGACTAAAACACATGCAAAGCCGACAAGGCTCGATCACTCCATAATCAAATTCAAACCAACAACAAAGTGTATAATACAACTACTCGGGGCATCACCCAGGCAGAAATCCAAACTGGACAACACAATACATATAAATATCTGAGAACGCCACAACTACTAGCCTCACTGGGCACCGCTTCCTGACGCTCCAACAAACACGTCAGGATTCCCTGGAAATCTTGCTATGGCATCAAAAACAGCAACAACATAAAAGAAAACAGGGGATCCCAGTACAACAGACCAGTAAATTACGACGCAATAAATGACATTAATAATACCAAGGAAATGCAATGCGTGAATGGTAGCAATAAGTAACGGATACCAAATTGAGTACTAACAAATAGCAACAAATCCTATCCCACTCATCCCTCTTGATGACTCCATATATCTCAAGAGGTCAACAAGAACAGCCGTCAAAGGAGTCAAGGCTCAACATGCTACGCCATTAGATTAATGTGTCTGGTTGACGAATATCCCTTTTCAATTTATTTTAGAATAAACTATATTATTTATTTAAAAAGAGGAAGTGCAAATTGCTCAAAAATCCTCAATGCAAACATGTTTTGCTCTGCACTCTCTAGCCATTTTTTTGTACCACAATTTTTGTTAATTTGTACCAGATCTTGTATGGTTTTGTACCACATCTTATATTGTTTTGTACCACATTTTATGACTAGGGACCCCAAAGCAAAACATGTTTGCATTTGGGGATTTTTGAGCAAATTGCCCAAAGAGGAACTAGGGATAATTACTCAACTCACACATAATCTCAGAATTATGCATGAATGCACATAAAAGTCCAAGGCACATAATAGCAAATAACAAACCACTTAATACAATTACATGGCGTCATAAACATCGTCAGATACATGTTTGAGCGTACCTCACCGAAAACTTAAATTTACCACAATTCTCAAGAACTTCCCGACAACTCCGAATCTGTGGCAAACATTTATTTCAAAATCAATTTCTATAAAACTTCAATAATTCAACGATTTAGGGTATAATTCCAAAATAACTTTCGAGGCTAACATATGACAATCCTAAGGCATAACACTTTCGAATATGAGATTTTCCACCGCCTTAGAAGTTCGAAAACCAAATTCACACCATTCTGAATTTTCTGAAAATTCTACAAAATTCCACAGGTTCGTATTTAGATTTTCTAAAGCATCTAAACAACCAAACATAAATTATTAAGCACTAAATCTCGAAAATACCCAATTTAATAAATATAAAATTTCTAATTTTTGCTTAAATAATTTCCGAAAAATAACCAATACCTCCAATTGGCTCAAATATTGTACCTACAACCAACAATAAATCATATATCAATATTAGAAACTCAAATGAACCGTAATACCCAAATTTCGAAACCCTAATATCTGAAATATACCCACGGCTACGAAATAGAGTTCCAAACCTCCTAAAAACCCTGTCCTTGGCTGAACGGACGTCGCCGGTAGCGAGGGTCAGCAACTGGGCGACGGCTGGACGGAGGGTGTTTTTGAGACGACAAAGAAACTTCGAAAAATAGGTATCAAAAGAAAGCTTGCGTCATGGGCTTTCCGAATCTACGATTATTTTTGAAATCCGGCCACCGATGAAGAAGTTATCGGCGGTCAAAGGCGGTAGGAAAATTTGAGGAAAAGAAACGAAAGAGAGGGGAAAATGGGTGGAGGAGAGAGAAAGGTACTTGTAGGTTTATGCAACTCTTTTATTTGACCCGGACAATTTTATTCCAACTACTGTGTAACATAAAATTTAAAGACAAAAATTCCTATGAAACGGTTTCAAGGGTCATTTTTTGAGATGGATCTCTAATATGGGTTATCCATTAAAAAATATTACATTTTATGCCAAAAGTATTACTTATTATTATAAATATGGATAGGGTTGACCCGTATCACGGATGAGACTGTCTCACAAGAGTGTTACTCAAATTTAAATATGTAATTTTATATCGTCTATATTCCGATATTTATTAATGCATATTTTTATAACACAATTTTATTATTTGGCTTAATTATTCTAATTTAGTACGTTAATATAATTAACCATAATTCTAGCCAAATAACTGGATAATTAACCTGGATGCCTTTGGAGTATGTAGAGACAATTGTAGTCTGAATATATGCTTCATGCATTTAAGAACCCGATATTAATTATCCATTATTTGGCTAAAATTATGGTTAGTTATATTAAAATGCTAAATTAGAATAATTAAGCCAAATAGTGTAGAGGTACATAAACATACAAGTACTTTTCTCTCTCCTCCACCCCATTTTTTACGCGGCGTCTTCTTCCTTCTCTTTCGTTTATTTTATTCAAATTTTCCTACCGCATTTGACCGCCGATAACTTCTCCATCGGTGGCCGGATATCAGAAATAATCGTAGATTCGGAAAGCCCACGACGCAAGCTTTCTTTTGAATCTTTGATACCTATTTTTCGAAGAAACTTTGTCGTCTAAAAAACACCCTCCGTCCAGCCGACGCCCCTCGCTACCACTGACCTCCGTTTATCCTAGGACAGGGTCTTTTAGGTTGTTTGGAACTCTATTTCGTACCCGTGAGGTATATTTCAGATCTTAGGGTTTCGAAATTTGGGTATTACAGTTCCTTTGAGTTTCTAATATTGATATATGATCTATTGTTGGTTGTAGGTACAATATTTGAGTCAATTGGAGGTATTGGTTATTTTTCGAAAATTACTAACATATGACAATCCTAAGACGCGGGATGGAGGAGAGAGAAAAGTACTTGTATGTTTATGTACCTCTTTTATTTATTTGGGTTCAAAATTATTCTAATTTAGCACTTTAATATAATTAACCACAATTCTAGCCAAATGACTGGATAACTAATATCGGATCCTTACATGCACGAAGCATATATTCAGACTACAATTGTTTGTACATACTCCAAAGGCATTCAGGTTATACACGACATTTAATTTGAAATCACCAATCCTTCTAACCCTGTAGCATTCATACTTCAACCATAGTTGCGAAAACAATATTCCGAACAAAAACTACTTTTTTCAGTAATAAACTTTATTCATTAACACATAAAAAGAACAAAATATATGGTTAAGACCCTTCTAAATCGACAATTAAAACAAAAATAGAAACTACCATATATGACTTAGAAACCTTCAAAAACTTTTTTTTAAAAAAATAAATTCAATAAAATTAATATATATATTTATATACATATAAATATAATATTATAATAAAAATAAATAATCATTTATGAAGATGTGACAAAAGCATAATAATCATAGAACCGGAGAACCCTAGGATTTTTCCTTTTGTTTTTCTTTAATTATCTTTAAATCTTTGTGTGAACCTGTTCACATAAATAATAACTATACAAAGGAATTCTTATATTCATCTTTACCATTCTGTGAATTAAGACTAATCAAATTCCATAATAATAACTATAACTTGATAAAGCCTAACTTTCAAAAAAAAAAAACAAACTTGGCAAAGCCTCTCGCCCCCATGCGGGCACAATTATATTTAATATAAAAAATACAATAATAATTTTTTATTTGAAATGTAAAGAGGTTAAAATAATTTTTGATGCTTTTATTATATTGCATTTTGTTAAATCTATTCTATTTTATAAATGTTGAATGACTTATAGTTAGGGGTCTTTGTCGGTCGGTTAGGTTTTAATTTGTCCAATTTCGGTTCGATTTTCCGGTTTTCGGCTTATGAAAAAATGTAATCCTCGGAGCCGACACTAAGGAATTGGTCGACGCAAACAGTTTCACTTCGATTCGGTTCGGGTTTATAGGGTTCGGTTTGGTCGGTTTTATCATTAATAATACATAACAAAATAAAAATTCAAGAGAATGAAACAAATAATCAAATTTGGTCATTTAAGAATCTATTTTTTCAATCCTAGTTTCTTGAATTTCATTTACAAAGCTACATGTAAGTTTTGTGAAGCAAAAATTATTTACAAATTAGACAGATAAATCTCCACGGTCATCAGTGCCTTATTCGAATTGAAACTAGAATAGCTCAAGAAAATATACACCTTTTTCTGATCATTCCAGTAATCAATCCAAGCGGTAATATCGGGGTTTATAATTTAAACAAACGAGATTATATGTGTCAATAAGTATTATAAGCCCAATATGCATAATATGTATTCATGCATAAAAATTAAAATGAGGGGTTGAGGAACTGAGTAAGAGACCTTGCATTCTTCAAGATTACAATTTACAAGACTAAGAAAGAGCGAGAGCCGCAACTCACTGTATATTTCAGAATTTTGAGAGAAAGATGAGCAGAGGGCTTGCGTAATGGTGAGAGCGAGAGCTTCAAACAGCCGAGTGAGTTGCGGCTTCAAACAGAAGAGAGACTACGACTAAGCAACTAACCGAGCAGCCGAGCAACGAACAGAGCAGCGTCGGAGGAGGAGGAAAGCTTTGGCGGTCGGAAGATTTTGTGATGCAAGCTTCGAAGTTCTGTGGACGATGGAGTTATGGACGGCGGCGATTTGTAGAGTCAGTGAGTAAGGCTAGGGTTGGGGGAATTAGCAATGCGTGAGAGATTCAGAGAAGGAAATCAATTATCCAAGTGCATATAGGGACTAAAATATAATATATATGAAACATGGAAAACCTAATAACTTAGGGACTAAATTGTAATATAACCTATATTTCGTCCGGTTCAGTTATTTCGGTTTTTTTTATGAATAAAAACCGAAATCGAACCTGGAAACCGAAAAACTCAAATTTTATATCCAAAACCGAACAGCAAAACCGATCCAAAAAATCGATTTTTTATTTCGGTCGATTTTTTTCGGTGATATCCGAATAATGAACACCCCTACTTATAGTAATTGTTTTTTATGTGTCATGACACACCAAAAATTATCTTTCAATTCTGCCATTTTTTGTTACCACCTCACTTTATTGTTTTTGTTATGTAGACTTTTTCACACGTACATGTCCACCTTTTCTTCAACTACATTTTTCCACTAATCTCTTCCACTTTTTCTTCAACCAAATTTAATTACCACTATCATATTACCCTATTGGAATAAAAAAGTTATAAATAGATTCAAATTTATAAAAATATATTTTGAGCACATGCAATACTACTTTTAAGAATAATTGTATTGCGGGAAGGGGTATTTTAGGGTAAAAATTTATATGTCGTAAAGTGTTCTTACCGGATGCAACTGATGGATGACTGTGTCAATAATGGGTCTTTCTTTGATTTGTTCTACAAACATTTTCGTTCAGTTTCATAATAATCATCAGGCCTTGTTTATAGGGGTAATTTGCATGTTTACACGTTTTTAGTTAGTGGTAATCTGTTGCTAATTTCTTGATGATGCACGTTGTGATTTTTTTATCTATTTGAGTAAGATCTTTCAACGATGAAGTAATATTTCAAAAAATACAAGTCTTCTCTTCCTATAACTCATTTTGTCCTCTTCTTCTATATATATGTCTTGCGGTCTACAACAGCATTGAAGTTTTTTTTTTTTGAAACAAGATATTTTTTTTTTTTTGAAATCCAAACCAACATATCATTAATGGGAAGGATTATTACAAACTTTGTTCAAAAGATAAGAAATAACACTAGGAGGGTTGGTCCAAACCATGGGACTAGAAAATAAACAAGCTCATTTAGCCAAACTATGAGCGACTATATTAGAATGTCGACTCACCCACTTTAAACTGAAACCAGACTGTCCATTCAACAAAAGTCTGCATTGTTCCACAATTGATCCAAACTCTGATATGTTTGGATTTTCTTTGTTCACTGCATCGACTACTGTTTTAGCATCCATCTCAAGGTGAACCATATTCAAATCCAATTGGCGTATCCATGACAAAGCTTCCAACAAACTTATGGCTTCGGCTTCCTTGACAATTTGTATACCTGAAATAACAACAGTTCGTGCCTCTATAAAATCTCTTACTGTTGTCCTCTAAATTAAGCGCTGCGTCAATATTACACTTGAGGAAATTTTGCGGTGGATTATGCCATAATAAGCAAGGTGGATTGTGACATCCTCGAGGTTCAATGGCTCTTACTTTAACAGCTAACCAATCATAAAGAGTATTAAGAGCATAGTTAACTGTTGACATGAGATTTGCATGAGTGTGATTCCATTATTCATCATTTTGCTGTTTCCAGATTCCCCAAAGAACAACTGCAAACCTACCCATATCTACCTCATTCAACTTAGACATCATCATAAACATCCACTCAACAAAAGATTCAGCGAGATTAGCACATTCAGTCACAATCCCTATTAGTTTCACTTCACACCAACATGCCCGAGCAAACTCACACCCGATAAAAATATGCCAACCATTTTCCAATTGAGTATTACACATCAAGCACACAGTAGAAATAAACATACCTCTTGTTCGCAATTTTATTTTGGTTGGAAGGGTGTCTCTAGTTGCTCTCCACAGAAAACTTTTTATCTTTGGTGGTATAGTTAAGCTCCAAATCTTTTGCCAATTATACTCCGATGATGATGGTTCAAGAGCAAGCAATCGACGTCCTACTCTATACCCTGATTTAACCATGTACTGCCCATTTAAAGAAAAATGCCATATCTGAACATCATGTACATCAGCTCCCCTTAACGGAATTTTCAAAATTTCCTCCACATCTCTTTGCACAAAAACTTCATTCAGTGGCTCTATATCCCATTCTCAGACTCCAGGGATCATCAAATCAGACACATGAAGATGTTGCATAAAAGGATGAACCTGTGTCTCCAATTTAAAGTTATCAGAGTTACGGAGCCAAGGGTCTGACCGTACCTTTACCCTTCTGCCATCTCCAATCTTCCATCTCAAACCTTGCTTTAACAGTATAAGTGCATGCCAAATGCCTCTCCAAGTGAAGCTTGGGTTATGACCCAAATTTGCATTCACTAAATTCCCATCCGAAAAGTATTTTGCTCTGAAAACTTGACTAACTAAGGCATTAGGATTTGTAATGAAATTCCACCCATGCTTTGCCAGAAGAGCCAGGTTAAAACACCGGAGATCTCTGAATCCCAAACCACCAAACTCCTTTCGAACACACATCTTATCCCATCCCATCAAATTAAGTCCTCTTTTGTAACTCGATCCCCACCAAAAACTATTAAGCATCCGTTGCAGCTCCTCGAGGATAAAGAAAGGGATTAAGAATGAACTCATACAATATGAAGGGATCGCATGCCCAACTGATTTTACAAGCACTTCTCTGCCCGCTTTTGACAGACCCTTCCCTCTCCAATCATTTACTTTACGCCACACTCGGTCCCTAATGTACCGGAAAACTGCTTTCTTACTCCTGCCAATAAGAGATGGAACTCCTAGATATTTCCCAGTATTTAAAGGTTGTAAGACCTCTAAAAGACTGGATAAATTACCTTGATCGGTAGGCTCCACGTTCCTACTAAACATAACACCAGATTTTCCAAAATTCACAGCTTGGCCAGAAGCCATCTCATAATTGTGAAGGATCTCTTTTACTGCTTGACACTCCCTGATGTTAGCTCTAAAAAACATAACACTATCATCAGCAAACAAAAGATGTGATATAGATAGAGCTCCACGACATACCTGGCTGCCATGAATAACACCCTTCCTTGCCGCCTCCTCAATCAGAGTAGATAAACCTTCAGCACATAAAATGAACAGGTACGGCGATAGAGGATCACCTTGTCTTAAGCCCCGCTTTGGTTTTATAGGACCCACTAGCTGATCGTTTACCACCACATAATATGATCCAGATGTAACACATAGCATGATAATGTCAACCCACTGTTGTGAAAATTCCATTCGGAGCATAATTCGCCGCAGAGGTCGGAGGGTGATCTTATTTTCGAATCCGAAATGATGTCGATAGATGGATATCCATGTCAATATCGTTTACGAATCTTGATGGCAATGACGTTTTATGAATCAATTCTTAATCGATATATGCGTTATTTACTCTATTGTCGAGTTGAGTATGAATAGAGTTGATATGATTTATTTAACCCTTTATATATGTCGATTATACTGGGAATGATTTCTCACCGGAGTTTATCCAGCTGTTGCTTTGTTTTGTATGTGTGCATGGCAACAGAAGGGGCAGGAGCTAGTCAACGACGACATTGATAGCTTGGGAGCGAGATTTAGCAAGTGAGGACTCGGGTTGTAGTTGAAAGACTATGCGTTAGAATGTATCAAACTGGATAAGAGAAGTTTAGACTTGACACTTATGATGTTGGTTGAATGTTGTTAAGTTAACATCTTTTGCATGTTCCGTTTGATGTAATAATCGCATGGATTGATGCTTGGGTTTTAATACATGTATATATGCATGTTTCAGAATTGATAAACCATGTTTTGAGTTGGTCTTGCATGAGTTTTGGCTTGGATTTTCATCCTTGATAGCAAAATCATTTCTGCTGTTTTTTTGGGCAGAGAGGCCGCTCGATTGGTAAGATTTAACCGATCGAGCGAGGCCTGTTTTTCTTGAGCAGAAACATAAATTTTCTTGCTCGCTCGATTGGTAGGATTTGACCGATCGAGCGAGGCCAAATTATGCTCAGACCTGAGAGTTGAGATTTTTAGCTCGCTCGATCGGTAAGATTTAACCGATCGAGCGAGGTCCAAGTTTTAAAAAAAATTTAGATTGGTTTGAGTATTCTTTTAAAGACTTGATTAATTGTGTTATTAATCATTAATTGCCCAAAGATGAGATTAGCAACCCGAGGTCCCCACAACAGGTGGTATCAGAGCTTAAGTTTCTCGGACTGAGAATAGATGAGCGGGGTAGATTGAGTCTTTTATTCTGATTTAGTTAATCTTGAAGCATGTTTATTATCTGAATTGACTGACAGCTTTAAGATTTGCATGTTATCTGTTATCTGATATCAGTGGAAGCATGTTAGACTGCAATTAAATCAGAACTCGATCTCTTGAGAAGGCATTGTGTGCTTATCAGAGGAGGGACTGAAACAGAATTGTATTGTGATGTGATGATGAATTGTACACTAATCTGTTTGATTATCAGATATGCCTCCCCAACCAGCACCGACTACTAGACAGTCTTTGGCAATGAATCAGCCAGAGCAGACTAATGCTGCACAGATACCAGTGACAGCACCTAAACATGGACAGAGTAGTACTTCTACTGATGAGTTTAGCGATGCTAATCCGATGGAGAAACTTTTGAAACGATTCCAGTCTTTCAATCCGCCAAAACTACAAGGCACTAAGAATTTTGTTGACTGTGAGAATTGGCTGGAGGATATCGAGCAGTTATTTGAATCCCTCGACTATACTGATGATCGTCGTGTGAGATTGGTGATTCATCAACTACATGGCCTTGCAAAGAGTTGGTGGATAGCGACGAAGCGAGCGTTTGAACAGCAAGGTACTGTTATTACCTGGTTAATATTTCGAACTGCTTTCTATCAACGGTTCTTTCCTGTTTCTTATCGAAAGGACAAAGGGGCAGAGTTTGCAAGTATGCAACAAGGACAGTTAATATCAAAGAATATGTTGCAAAGTTCACTAGCTTGTTGAAGTTTGCTCCACATATTGTTTTTAGTGATGAAGCTCAAGCCGATCAATTCATTAATGGCTTGAATCCCGATGTGTTCACTCTTGTTAATTCGAGAAGACCGAATACTTTTTCCGATGCTCTGAATCGTGCAAAGGGAGCGGAAGCAGGAATATTGAGGCAACGAGGAGCACAGTTTGTGCCACAGCCAATGAGACAATCGCAAGAGCAGCCACAGATTCCACCACCACCTCGATTTGATGTTGGAGGTAGTAGTAGTGGTAAGAAAAAAAATTTTAAGGGCAAAAGCAAACAGTTTAAGCGTCCAGGTGGTAGCTCTTCGAGTTCTAGTGGATCCAAATAGTTCAGAGGTGGACAGAAATCCGGTACTTCTGATGTTTACTATTCCAAATATGGGGGACGTCATACCAATGAACAATGCCGATGAGTTTTTGGTACTTGTCACATTTGCAATCAGACAGGTCATTTTGCACGAGTCTGCCCACATCGTGGTTTTGGAGGTGCACAGGGTGCTGGATCATCGAGACCCGTGGCTCAATAAGGATCTTCTGTGCATTCATTTCAACCACAGCCAGCAGCACAGGGTAGAGCAGGAGGAGGAGGAGGAGGTCAGTCAGTGAATCAACCTCCAAGACAGCAGGCTAGGGTGTTTGCATTGACTGAGGAGCAAGCACAAGCGGCGCCTGATGATGTGATTGCAGGTAATTGTTTCCTTTATGGTTATCCTACCTATGTCTTATTTGATACTGGTGTATCACACACATTTATTTCTGAGCAATTTGTTGCGTTACATGAATTGCCTGTTGAACCATTAGCTACTGTAGTGTCTATATCTTCGCCGTTGGGAAAAGGTATAGTATCTGTGAAGTCTGTCAGGAATTGTGTACTACAGTATGAAGGTTTTGAGATTGAGCTGGACTGTATTGTTCTTGGTTTATCTGATTTTGATTGTATTATCGGTATCGATATGCTAACCAAGTACAGAGCTACAGTTGATTGTTTTCTGAAGATTGTAAGATTCAGACCTGATATGGCTGATGAATGGAAATTTTATGGTAAGGGATCACGAGCCAGAATTCCTTGGATATCTGTTCTTTCTATGACTGACTTATTACAGAAAAGGGCAGAAGGATTTCTTATCTATGCAGTTGATATACTGAAAACTAGCCCGAAATTGGCTGACTTGCCAGTGGTTAGTGAATTCGCTGATGTCTTTCCTGACGAGATTCCGGGATTGCCTCCATTTCGAGAGGTAGACTTCAGTATCGAATTGATGTCAGGTACACAACCGATATCGAAAGCACCTTACCGTATGGCACCAATTGAACTGAAAGAGTTGAAAGAGCAACTTGAAGAGTTGAAAGAGCAACTTGAAGAGTTGTTAGCCAAATGTTATATCAGACCGAGTGTTTTTCCTTGGGGCGCTTCGGTATTATTTGTGAGAAAGAAAGACGGATTGATGAGATTGTGTATTGACTACCGACAATTGAACAAAGCAACGGTAAAGAATCGCTATCCTTTACCTCGTATCGATGATTTGTTTGATCAATTGCAGGGTTCGTCAATATATTCGAAGATTGATTTACGATCCGGTTATCATCAATTGAGGGTAAGAGATGAGGATATCCCTAAGACTGCTTTTAGAACCAGGTATGGCCATTACGAATTTATAGTCATGCCTTTTGGTCTAACGAATGCACCAGCAGTATTTATGAGATTGATGAATAGAGTATTTCAAAAATATCTAGATGATTTCGTGATCATATTTATCGATGATATTTTGATTTATTCAAAGAATTTGTGTGATCATGCTAACCACTTGAGAACAGTTTTGAAGACGTTGAGAGAGGAGAAACTGTATGCTAAATTATCCAAATGTGAGTTTTGGTTGAAACAGGTGGTTTTTCTGGGTCATATTATATCAGGAGATGGTATTTCAGTTGATCCAAGTAAAGTTGAAGCTGTGATCAGTTGGCAGAGACCGACATCTGTGCCAGAAATCAGAAGTTTTATGGGCTTGGCAGGATATTATCGTCGATTTATCCGAGACTTCTCGTCTATTGCGAAGCCTATTACACAGATTACACAGAAAAATGAACCGTTTGTGTGGTCTAAAGCGTGTGAAATCAGTTTTCTTGAGCTGAAGAAGAGGTTGACTACAACACCAGTCTTGACAATCCCTTCAGGTATTGGTGATTTTGTTGTATATTGTGATGCTTCTCACCGAGGTTTGGGATGTGTTTTAATGCAGAAAGGACATGTTGTCGCTTATGCTTCTCGACAACTGAAACTACATGAAGTCCGATATCCAATTCATGATCTTGAATTGGCAGCTATTGTATTTGCATTAAAAATTTGGCGACATTATCTATATGGGGAAAAGTTTGAAATATTTTCCGATCATAAAAGTCTGAAGTATCTGTTTTCACAGTCTGAACTGAATATGAGACAACGAAGATGGCTTGATTTATTGAAAGATTTCGATTGTGAAATCAAATATTATCCAGGAAAATTGAATGCAGCAGCTGATGCCCTAAGTAGAAAGGTATGTGCTTTATCCTTATCTACTATAGGTGTGTCTCAATTGATTGAAGATTGTTGTATATTTGGATATGTGTTTGAGACAGATAGACGACCGATAAAAGTTTGTGCTATCAGTGTTGAGCCAGAACTATTAATTCGGATTAAAGAAGCACAGAAATCTGATTTGAGTGTTCAGAAGTCGATTGAAATGATCAGATCAGGACATCAGTCTGAGTATCAGGTTAGTATCGATGATGTTTTATATGTGAATAACCGAGTCGTTGTTCCCGATATTTTAGATTTGAGTCAGAATATTTTGAAGGAAGCACATTGTAGTCGATTCAGTATTCATCCTGGAGGCAGAAAGATGTACAACGATTTGAAAACTCAGTACTGATGGAAGCAAATGAAGTCTGATGTGACTGAATTTGTATCAAAATGTCTGAATTGCCAACAGGTGAAGGCTGAAAGAAAGAAACCAGGTGGCTTATTACAGAGTTTGTCTATTCCTGAATGGAAATGGGATCATATTTCCATGGACTTTGTAACGAAATTGTCACGATCATCCCGAGGATGTGATGTTGTTTGGGTGATCATTGATAGATTGACAAAATCTGCGTGCTTTATTCCCTTCCGAATGACTTATCGTCATGATTAGATGGCAGATCTCTATATTCGAGAAGTGGTAAGACTACACGGTGTGCCAAAGTCGATAGTATCTGATCGAGATCCTAGATTTACTTCGCACTTTTGGCATAGCCTACAGGAAGCTCTAGGTACGCGTTTACATTTGAGTACCGCTTACCATCCTCAAACTGACGGTCAATCTGAACAAACTATTCAGACGCCGAGGATATGCTGAGAGCTGTGGTACTTGATTTTGGTACTACATGGCAAGATTCTATACCACTCGTGGAATTTTCTTATAACAAGAGTTATCAGACGAGTATAGAGATGGCACCATTTGAAGCGTTATATGGGAAGAAGTGTCGATCACCATTATATTGGGATGATGTGTCTGAGGTACTTGAGTTAGGGCCGGATATGATTAGACAGATGACTGAGAAGGTGAAGTTGGTACAACAGAGAATGGGAACAGCGCAGCATAGACAAGCCAGATATGCGAATATTCGACGTCGGCCATTATCTTTCGAACAAGAAGATAGGGTGTTCTTGAAGATTTCATCGTTCAGGGGCACAGTCAGATTTGGTAAACGAGGAAAGTTATATCCGCGATATATTGGGCCGTATGAGATACTTGAGAAGATAGGAAATCTTGCTTATCGACTCGCATTACCTATGTCTTTATCTTGAATACATGATGTCTTTCATGTCTCGATGCTTCGAAAGTATATATCTGATGACGCTCATATCTTGCAACCTGATGAAGCTGAGTTAGATAAAACTCTTAGCTATTTTGAACAGCCGATTTAGATACTCGATAGAAAGGAAAAGAAACTCCGAACGAAGACCATTCCATTGGTGAAGATTCAATGGAGTCGACACGGAGTTGAAGAAGCGACGTGGGAAGTTGAAAAAGACATGAGACATAGATTTCATTATCTATTCCACTGATGTGAGTTCTTATTCAGTTTTCTGTTATTCTTATTCTTATGAGTATACCGACTGCATATCTATACTGTTTAGGAATTCGAGGACGAACTCATGTCTTAGTGGGGGAGAAATGTAAGGCCCAGGATTATTTAATTTAATTCAGAATTATTTAATGTAATCCGAGATAATTTAATTTTAATCCGAGTATATTTAATTTGGGAATATTTAGATTTTTTATTAAAATTCTAATATTCTTAAATTATTTAGGATTGAAATTGAATTAAAATAAGGGCCGAAGACCGAATTGAAAATATTGAAGAATTGAGGGGCTAAAATGCAATTTTGATTGAAAGTTATCAGATTTCTATTTGATTACTCAGCATGTGCACGTGTATTCTTCAGAATGTTAGAATTGAACACAGCAAAGCACCGAGCTCTTCTTTTGTTTCTTCGTTTTTGATTTTCAAACCTTTGTAACTTTTGCTCCGGTTATTCGATTTCGATTCCGAAAAGTGTTCTGGAATCCTTGTGACGAGGGCTTTGATTTGGTGTAAGTTTTATTACCTTTTCAGCATGTTTAAAGATTGAGATATGCTACTGATCAGAATTTGTTTATGTATGCATGTTTTGAGATGAGTTGTGGTATCGTATCGTCGTTGGCGCAATGAACGGGTTTTGTTTTGTGTTCAATATGATTTCAAGCATGTATATCGATGATTATAGCTGTTGATATGATGCTTAGGATGATGTATTCAGCTCATATATGATGTACAAATGATTTGAATGATTAGAAATGATTACGATATTTCGTCGGTTATCGATTTTCAATCGCTACGCCGTCGATTCGTGTTTTGAGACCGTTTTGATAGCCGATTACTGAGCTGGGAAGTTATTTGTTATGTTGTTGATATTGTAGCAATGTTATTTTCAGTTTCAGAGTTTATTCGGATACTATTGACTCAAGAACCTCAACTTCAAGTTGAAGAAAGAAGTGACGAAGGTTTGAAGTGGTTTTGATTGACGATTCTTGATGATTTTGGATCGATTATGAAATGATAGACTTGAACGAGGTTTGATATTTGTCTTTTGATATTGTGTTTCAGATTTGAAGCATTCCAAACCGAGAGAAACAAAGGTATAATGATGACATCGCGAGTCAGGGATTTGAAACTCGAGAATGACGCTTCTTGAGTTGTCCCGTCAAAACCACATATTTGTTTATTGTTTTGGTTTGATTTTGATGTTGTCTATCCATCCCAGGTAGTTGATCTTTTATTTGAGTCGATATGATTATAATACGAGATGTTATTTAATTGATTCTATGCCGAGGTCGGAGGGTGACCTTATTTTCAAATCCGTAATGATGTCGATAGATGGATATCCATGTCAAGATCGTTTACGAATCTTGATGGCAATGATGTTTTATGAATCAATTCTTAATCGATATATGCGTTATTTACTCTATTGTCGAGTTGAGTATGAATCGAGTTGATATGATTTATTTAACGCTTTATATATATCGATTATACTGGGAATGATTTTTCACCGGAGTTTATCCGATTGTTGCTTTGTTTTGTATGTGTGCATGGCAACAGAAGGGGCAGGAGCTAGTCAACGATGACATTGATAGCTTGGGAGCGAGATTTAGCAAGTGAGGACTCGGGTTGTAGTTGAAAGACTATGCGTTAGAATGTATCAAACTTGATAGGAGAAGTTTAGACTTGACACTTGTGATGTTGGTTGAATGTTGTTAAGTTAACATCTTTTGCATGTTCCGTTTGATGTAATAATCGCATGGATTGATGCTTGGGTTTTCATACATGTATATATGCATGTTTCAGAATTGATAAACCATGTTTTGAGTTGGTCTTGCATGAGTTTTGGCTTGGATTTTCATCCTTGATAGCAAAATCATTTATGCTGTTTTTATGGGCAGAGAGGTAGACCTGGCCAAGGGCCGGGTTGGGCCCGGAACCTGCCCGTGGTCAATGGGCCGGTTAACCGGGTCAACGGGCCCGACCCAGAATCGGGACCGGACCTGCCACTAGGCGGTCCGGTCCGGTCTCGATTTTCCTAAGGGAAAACCGGCAACCCGGCGGGTTGGACCCGCCGGGTTGAACGGGTCCGACCCGCCGGGTTGGAACCGTCCAACCCGGCGGGTTGGACACGTGACGCCCATCGGGGCGCGAGATGATCCAACGGGCACTAGCAAGTGGCCGTTGGATCTCTCAACGGCCACGATTTTGTGGCCGTTGAAACCCGCCCGACCCGGCGGGTCGGCCCGCCGGACCCGCCGGGTCAACCGGAATTTTTTTTTTTTAAAAAAAAAAAACCTATTTGTTATCTATAAATACCCCCAACCTCCTTTCATTTTGTTTACACAATTCTTTCTTCATTCTCTCTATTCTCAATTCCTTTTAATTTCTTGAATTATCAAAAATATCAAGTTTCGATTATTGGTTTATTGTTAATTGTTGATTTATTTTCATATTTATACAATTACAAATGTCCGGAGCGGGATCAAGTTGTAGGGGTGACAAAGGAAAAGGAAAGGAAAAGAGCATCATACCACCCAAGGTCGAGTATCCTCAATTCAATGTCGATGGATTTGATCTTGAATATTCCGATGATGAAATTCAAGAAATTCGACAAGAGGCGCAACAAAGACAACAAGTTGAACAACAACCACCACCACCACGTCATCATGCAAGTCAAGAAAGTATGAACGATCCGGCGGCCTCTCAAAGACAAACTCGAGCGGTGCCTCGCCCGATATCCGATATCTTCACCAAACACTTCGAAAAGGTGACGCTTCCCTCTGGTGATTGGCAAGCCAAAGGAAAATATTGTCCAAAATGTTACAAATTTAAACAAGGAGGTGGTTATGGAACTTTGACGCGGCATATCGAGAAAAATCATCCGGTGGAAATTGGTATTGATCGTGGTCAAACTCAAATTCCGGCATTCTCTTCTCAATCGGGTAATGAATCTCAACTATTTAAATATAACGAAGCTAGATTTAGAGAAGAAACGGCTAAATTTTGTGCGGTTGAACAACTTTCTTTTAGTTTTAGCGATAAATTATCTTTTGAAAATTGGCTTTCTACAAGTGCAAATCCTTCTATTAAACGTATTCCAAGAAATAGTCTCAGACGCACAATGAAAAAGTTAGTCGTTGATCAAAAGAAAGAATTAATTAAGGAATTTTATAGTTTGAATAATAAAGTTTCTTTGTGTTCCGATATTTGGAGTGATTATTGGCAAAGTTATTCATATATGGGTATTACATGTCATTGGATTGATAATAATTGGAACATTCAAAAAAGGTTGCTTGCATATAGATGTTTCAACGAATCACACACGACACAAAATATTTCGCAACTTATATTTGTTATTTTAGAAGAATATGGTCTAACTACCAAAGTTTTTTCAATGTCTTTTGATAATGCTACTGCAAATACTTCTAGTATTAGTGAGCTTATTGAAATATGTAAACCATCACTAGGTGGAAAATTTTTTCATATTAGATGCACATGTCATATTTTAAATTTGTGTGTTCAAGATGGGCTAAAAAATTTAGGCACACATATTCAACCAATTAGAAACGCTATTCATTATTTATGGACGCACCCCCAAGTTATGAAGCAATGAGGAAAATTTTGTAGAGTAAATGGTATGAAGCCTAAGCGGTTTGCACGAGACGTTCCAACTCGTTGGAATTCAACATATAAATTGTTATTATCCTCTTTTGAATATAAAGATTTATTTTGTACATTTTTTCATCAATTTTTTCAAGCTCGTGATATTTATTTATTTTCAAATCAATGGAACATATGCACTAGTATTTGTGAAATTTTAAAAGCTTTTAATGATGCTAGTGACCAATTATCCAGTGTTTATTACCCTACTTTGCATTTAGTTTTAACACATTGTTGCAACATTGCTCGTATTTTTCATGAACATGTTAATTTTAATGATAGTGCTTTATCTCAATGTATTCTCGTCATGAAAGCAAAATAAAAAAAATATTTTTTGCTCATTCCTGAAAATTTTTTATGTACTTTTGTTTTAGATCCTAGACTTAAATTAGATGGCTTAAGCGACATGTTAACATTATATTATGAATCTTTGGAGCCTATTGCGGAAACGATTCCTTCTATCTCATTGATTTTGTTTAATATTAAAACTCATTTACTTGATATTTATAATGAATATAACATCAAATATGGTGGACAAATTTTTTCACATGAAACACAATCCACTGCAACTAGTAATGTTACTTCTAAACTTACTAAAGCACAACTTTTATTAAGGGAACAGACGAAACGTCCACGAGAATCCTCAAGTTCCAGTCAGGAACTTGAGAATTATTTTACCACTACTTTTGATTTTAGTGATACAGATGAGGAAAACTTCGACATTTTGAGATGGTGGTCGCAAAAAACACAAATATATCCAATTTTGGCTATAATGGCAAAAGAAATTCTAGCTTGTCCGGTTTCAACAGTTGCAGTGGAGCAAGCATTTAGTATTGGAGGAAATACATTGGACGAGAGACGTTCTAGCTTAAGGCCGGAAAATTTGGAAGCCCAATGTTTGCTCAATGATTGGTCAAAAGCCGCTACTCGAACACAACATATTCAAAGTGATGAAGAAGACCAAGATGATACCGAAGGAACATCCGGAACTACGACGGGAGAAAATGCGAGTGAAGTAGAATAAAATGTAATAGATTTGTAATATTAAGTCATAAGATATTAAGATGTTGAAATTCTAATATATTGTTTATTTAATAAATGTAATAAATTTTTATTATGGAGATATGAAATATTTGATTGAGATTATTTAATGAATATGTCTTATTAAAAATCTGTTTAAAAATTTAAAAAAATTAAATTTCGAAGGTGCGGCGCCCCAGCACTGCAGCGCTGCCCCTTCGAATTTAATTCGAAGGTTTAACGCCCCAGCGCTAAATTTTTTTATTTTTTTTTAAAATAGCACGGGTTAGCCCGGACCCTGAACCGGCGGTTAACCGGACCCGAAACCGCCGGTTCACCGACTCGGACTGGAACCGGCCATTGGCATGCCGGTTAAGGGTTGGCTAAAAGCCAACCCGGACCCGGACCGTGGCCAGGTCTACAGGGAGGCCGCTCGATCGGTAAGATTTAACCGATCGAGCGAGGCCTGTTTTTCTTGAGCAGAAACTTAAATTTTCTTGCTCGCTCGATCGGTAGGATTTGACCGATCGAGCGAGGCCAAATTATGCTCAAACCCGAGAGTTGAGATTTTCAGCTCGCTCGATCGGTAAGATTTAACCGATCGAGCGAGGTCCAAGTTTATATAAAAAAAAATTTAGATTGGTTTGAGTATTCTTTTAAAGACTTGATTAATTGTGTTATTAATCATTAATTGCCCTAAGATGAAATTAGCAACCCGATGTCCCCACAAAAAAGGTCATCAATTATAGGTAGAGGATACATATTCTTGACTGTCGCTTGATTCAACTGGCGGTAGTCGATGCAGAGTCGCATAGAACCGTCTTTCTTGTTCACAAAAAGCACTTGAGCACCCCAAGGCGATACGCTAGGTCGGATGTATCCTTTGGCAATCAAATCTTCTAACTGCTCCTTCAACTCCTTCAATTCTAACGGAGCCATTCGGTAAGGCGCTTTCGAAAGTACCTGGTGCAAGTTCAATGCTAAATTCGACCTCTTGAATAGGCGGCAAACCAGGAATCTCGTCTGGAAATACATCAGGAAATTCGCTAACCACTGGTATTTCAGACAACTCAGGGCTAGACCTCTGAACATCCACTGCATAAATCAAAAATCCCTCTGCTCCTTGCTGTAATAAACGGGTCATGGATAACACAGAAATCAAAGGAATTCTGGATTGAGAACCCTTACCGAAAAATTTCCAATCGTCTGCCATCTCAGGTCTGAATCGAACCACTTTCTGAAAGCAATCTACTGTCGCCCTATACTTGGTCAGAGCATCAATCCCGACAATACAGTCAAAATCAGATAGTCCAAGTACAATGCAGTCAATATCAATCGAATTCCCTTCAGATTCTAACACGCAATTACGGACCAATCTCACCGAAATAGTTTCCCCACCCAAAGGTGAAGTAATAGAAACGACATCAGATAATGGCTCAGGAATTAAATCATGCATCACGACAAATCTCTCAGAAATAAAACAGTGAGAAGCACCAGTATCAATCAAAACATACGCAGGATAAAAAAAAATCGAACAGTTACCTGCTATCACATCATTCGGAGCTGCATTGGCCTGATCCTCTGTCAAAGCAAACACCCTCGCCTGCTGTCGAGGAGGTTAGTTCTGATTCTGATTACCTCCCTGACGAGACTGCTGCTGGGGCTGAAAAGAATGGACTGCAGAAGCTGATCTCTCGGGCTGACCTGGCGGTCGAGAAGAATTGCCGCTCTGAGCTCTATCGGATCCCCGCTGAGGACAGACTCTAGCATAGTGACCCGGTTGCTGGCAGATATTACAACTACCAAACACGCCTCGACACTGATCGCTTGGGTGATGACCTCCATACTTGTTGCATGATGCTCCTGAAAACCCTGAACCCTGTCAAGATCTGAACTGTCTAGAGCCACTGGAACTCGAAGAACTGCTCCCACGCATCTTAAATTGCTTCCCTTTCGGTCTATACTGATCTCGCATGTTTCTGCCGCTGTTACCTCCCTCAACCCTCTGAGATTGATTCGACTGCTGAGAAGGTTGGTACTTATACTGAGACTGGTGAGGCTGAAACTGAACATGCTGATTCTGAAAAGGTCTCTGTTGTTGCTGAGGAGCTAACTGATTTCCTCGTTGCATCAAAAATCCGGCTTCGGCTCCCTTTGCCTGATCCATAGCATCTGCGAAGTTATTGGGTCTCCCAGTATTGATCAAAGTGAAAATCTCAGGATTCAAGTCGTTGATAAAATGATCGGCCTTGGCTTCTTCGTTGTCTGCGACGTGAGGTGCGAACCTCAAGAGACTGTCAAACTTTCTCACATAATCTTCGATACTCAAGTTCCCTTGTTTCAGATTCGCAAATTCGGCACCCTTTTCCTTACGGTACGACACAGGAAAGAATCGCTTGAAGAAATTAGTCTTGAACAAACTCCAAGTGACAGCGGTGCCTCGATTCTCATTTGCTCTCCTGGTTGTGGTCCACCAATTCTTAGCAATACCCTGTAACTGGTGACTGATTAACTTGATTCTGCTATCATCGGTATAGTCGAGGGAATCGAAGAGTTCATCAATATCATCTAGCCAACTTTCACAATCGACGGAGTTCTCGGTACCCGTCAAAGTAGGCGGTTGAAACGAACAAAATCTCTTCAATAGAGTTTTCATAGGGGTCGCGGTAACATCTATCTGATCTACTCCCGTACTACCCTGATCATTCGGAGGAGTTACTACAGGCTGCGGATTCTCAGTAGAAGGAGGAACCAAATGTGGTTGATTCTTCCGCGCAGATCGTCGAGGGGCCATCTGATATCAAGGGTTAGGACACAACATCTAAATCACAATCTCAATCTCATAACCTCGGTGTCCAAAACTCTGCTCTGAGTACTCAAGAAACTCAAGAATATTCGAGAACAGATGATAGCACAAATACAGTTATATATCACGTAATTCATGTTTTACAAATTAAATCACAACTCATGTAATTCAATTAATTCAAGAATCGATAAAGCATGCTCGCACATATTTAAAATAATCATTCAAATAAATAAATCACATGCGAGAATTCAATTCATGCGGACTCGATCTACTCTGCTCACTCTAGTTCAATTCCAAGAATCTTATCTCTCTGATACTACTTAATGTGAGACCCCGTTTATATTCATCTAATCTCGAATAATAAACTAAAATCGAACACGAAGAGCCGAGAAAAAACTAATCAAAATTTTTTTTATTTATTTCTTTTTTTTTAAAGAGCCTCGCGCGCGCAGGCAAAGAGGCCAGAGGCCTCGCGGGTTGCTCGCGCCCGCGCGAGGGAAGTGCTCGCGCGCGCGGGGGCAAAAATACCCGAGGCCCTACAGGAACCCCGCGCGCGCGTGAGGTCAAGCCTCACTCGCGCGCAGGCCAAAAGGACAGAACGGTGCAGGAACCTGGAAAAATTCACCGAAGGTAATTCCAACCAATCAAAACCCATGCACCCATAAATATCAATAATTAGAACATACAACATTCTAAGTTCTGCCCAAAATATAATAACAAGTTCGACAATAGGGTTCGTTCGACTATCAAAATAATACAAGTCCAAAAGGCACAACCCTAAGACACACGGTGTCTCACTTCTATCATTCTCACCCCGAGCTAACCCCGATGACTCGATCCGGCTCCTGATCCTCCTATTGTCAAGTACACATACAAACAAAAACAACAGCCGGATAACCCGGTTAGAAATATAATTTCTAAGTAAAAGAGACAGGCATACAATATCAATTAAACACCTCATATTGAAATGTAACAATCATCAATAAATCAATTAAAGGTGGATGTATGTATGACTTCAAAACTCGGGATTATCAAGTCAGATGATCGAAATATCGATCGGTAGTCTGTTGGGATCCCGCGGCCAAGTCTTCACGAACAACTCACCGACACACCCATTCGGGGTGGATGTCGCTCAACTCAACCCCTAGACATCAGAGCAACTATAAGAAGTATTCTAGCACTTGGAAAACTTGAAATCCAAAGCCACTTCAATATAGCTCCCTAAATCGTCTAATTTTTAAAACGAATCGATTATTCGGCTCAATATGAATGCAAGTGTAAACATCTAATCAATCAAATTCACACCAACAAACAAACATGTAGTATGTGATTTTCGGGACTCGAGAATCAATCAAACTCGAGTATTCAACCACATTCTATTCAATGTCGTCTTTTACCTTTCAAGTTCTTCGAGGATTCAAATCTGAAAATAATAACGAACTCAAATCAATATTCAATCGAATCAAAACGAATCATCACAAAAAGCTCAACAATATACCGTCTTCAACTCGCGAATCGATTCAACTTCCAAGTTCGTTCCAACCCGAATCTTCAACCCAAATCTGAAAATGTTGAACATACGAATTCGATATCAACCTACTAATTCAAACAAACCCGGAAATCAAACCGAAACAAAACAATCGTTAATTCAAAACTCGATTTCGACGGCATAACGGCTATAAACGGTCAAACCAAAAATCAACAACAACATCAAACAACTCCAATCAACTCATATCATCCTTCAATCCAATAAAACAACCAAAAATCCAACCAAAATTCCAAGACCCATTTTCGAAATATGCTCCAAAAATCATAAAAAAAATCCAAACTTTGATCTTTTTCAAAACCGACCTCGAATATACGGTCTATGCTAGCTCAAGAACAACATACCCGAAAATTATCAAATTCTGGCAACCCAACAAAAATCAAAGTTCGTAGATCGTAGCAAAACTTACGTCAAAATGAAGCCTTCGTTGCGGTGATCGTGAATCTCAGCTCGGAACTAAAATCTGACGGTCGGATCGTGCAAATCGGACGGAAGAAAAGCTTGAAAAACGTTGGCCATGGCTTCTCGGTTTAGGCGAGATGGAGGGGAGGAGGAATGAGGGGGGAGAGATGCAACAATAATAATAATAATAGTCTCATGCTTTGACTAAGTCCCACCCTCCAATATTGCACTTCGGCCCCTGAAACTCCCAATTAAATCGATTCAATCCCGGCTCAAATAATTTCCATCAATTCAAACTAAATAATAATCAACTCTCCTAATCCGAAATAATTAATTTCAAAGCCTTACATCAATTGTCATCAAATAAGTAATTATATTATTGGATAGTAGAAAGTGTTTTTCAATTGTGTATTAATACATTTAGCCTTCTACAAATACTTCTATATTCACATCATTACACCCACTAAATTATCCACTAATATAATTACTTATCATTAAAAACATCAAAACTAAATTACCCACATTTTTTTCAACTAACTAACTAAATAACTATTCCCACTAATATAATTATATTGTTTATAACTTTCAGTTATTAATAACATCAAAGATCATTAATCATTAAACAATCAAAAATCTATAATGTTTTATAAATTTTCAGTTATTTATAACATAAAAAATCATTAATCATTAATCATTAAATTAAAAAAATTAAAAATTAAAAATCAATATTTTTTAATGAATAATTAATTATTAATTATTAATTATTGATAGAATAAAAAATTAAAAATAAATTCAATATAACTTGGAAGTAATATTTTGATCTATTTTTTTAAAAAAATCAACACATTATGGTTTGCCATCTGTACAGTCTCAAAACTCCCTATTTATTTTCATTTAAAAAAACAAGTCAAAATATTATATCCAAAAAAATTCACATGTAATTCTAACGATTAGATTAATAAGTAAATATCAAATAGTAATTAATCTTAATAACAATCTCATGACAATTTATTAATCTCATACACATATAAAATGACAATTATATCGACAAAAAGACAATCAAACATTAACTTACAATAAACAAATATTTTGAATAAAAAATATAATACATTTTGGGATCATTCATCAGTACTAATTAATCATAACAATATATCAATATAATTGTAACTATGTTATGAATGTTAAAAGGAAACAATGACCACTGAGTTTTAGTTTTCAGACATCTTTTTGGCAACGATTTTTCTATTTATTGATCAAAAAATGAGTTAATATATGGTATATTAGTATCACATGTTTATTTCAATCAAGATAATTACAATTAACTTGCTATCACTTACAAAATGACAATTATATGGACAAAAAGGCAATCAAACATTAACTAATAATTAAATACAATAAACACATAATTTGAATTAAAAAATATAATACATTTGGGCACATTCACCGGTACTTATAACAATATATCAATATAATTGTAATGACATGCAATGAATGTTAAAAAGAAACAATGACCAACGAGTTTTAATTTTTTAGACATCTTTTTGGTAACAATTTTTCTATTTATTAATCAAAAAATGAGTTGATATATGGCCTATTAGTATCACATGTTTGTTTCAATCAAGGTTAGCTTGGTATTTTCTATTGTTATGTTATACTCATGATTAATAATTAGCTATGTGATTTTTTGTGTTATTTTCGTATGAGTTTTCTTAATTACATTATAATAATTTATTAATTAAGTTTATTCAATGGATTGTGAAATAGCCCAATAAATAACATTATTCATTTAATTCTGAATTTGAAACGGAGTCCAAGAAAATTATTAAAAATAGAAAAGTAAAATTGAGTTATATTTATATTTTGGTTTATATATAGCTACGTGCATATGCTCACTTGTAATTTGAAATTGAAATTATAGTACTATTTTAATCAATGTTTTAAAAAGCGTTAGGCGGTAGGCGGGCGGCGATCCACCGCTTAGGCGGGGCCTAGGTGGTTTTTTTTTTTTAAACCTAAATAATAAATAACTTAGAATATTCTTGGGTTTTATTATAAAGTATACTTTTTATGTCTTATTTTTGTCAGTTTTTGTACGAAACTCTTATAAAATTTTAATACGCGTCTCTCTCTTTTAGTTTTTTATTTTCAATTTTTTTATATAAAAAATAATAACCGCCTAGGTGGATTTCTGTCAGCCTAGGCGACTTGGGCGCCGCCTAGGCGGGAGATTAGGCGGAAACGCCTAGAGGCATAGCCTAGCAAGAAAGCGAGGCGGTGGGCAACCGCCTAGCGCCTAGGCGGGGCTTTTTAAAACACTGACTTTAATAGATAAATAATTAACTATCGATAAAATGGAAAAATTAATAAACAATTAAACTTAAAGCTAATGTGATATTTTCAATAGTTTATTCTATTTTTCACATTTTATAATTTTTTATATCATATTAATTTGAGTGATATAATTGTCCTAATATAATTGCACCCAATAAAATATATAATTAATTTAAATTAGAATTTATTAAATGGAGTTCATTTGTAGTTAGTAGAATACCACCTAATTATATTATATAATCATTATCTAAAATTATACAAATTTGAAATCAGGAAAAATATCTGAAAAATTGGTCAAATTTTTTTTATTAATATTCTAATTTATTGGTAATAAACCAAGTAAGATAATTTAATTTAATGTTATATTTTCAGTTTTTTTAATAGACTCTCTTTATTGGTTAGTTATGAGCATTATAGTTTGATACATATTAATGTGATCATTAGTTATCATTATATGTTTATCTAAATTATTGATTTATTCTGTTTTGTTACTCTTTTTATTGTATGATTTGTGGAAGTATAAACATTTTTAAAATATTTTTTTCAGTTCATATTGTTCTATATATGTTATGCTTATTATATTATCATTTGCTTATAACACAAACTTCAAAGATTCAATTTTTTAATTATATATATATGTTTTTAATTCATATATATATTTAATTAGTGTAAACGTGCATCACACGTTTTTTTTTGCTAGTAATCAAAAAGGAATTAATCATACAATATTTGTGTATATACAAATAGGAATCATACCATGATAATCTAATGGTCGTTATCATGCCCAATTTTGAAACACCAACGCTATAGCAATGACATTTCACTAGTTAAATATTTAATTTGCACCAATTCGTGTTGAAATGAAATTGGTATTTTGTAGTTGTTTCTTGCTACTTACCTCTCAATTACTATGGCGACAAAATTCAATGATAAAGACTATTTGAGTTATAATATATACACAATTGACGATTATGTAAGTCTTCGGCAAGTGAGTCGTCTGGTCTATGCCAAGAAGAAGTCAATGACATAATAATTATTAATTAAATATTACTGATTATAAGCCAAGCTAGAAGAAGAAAAAGGAGGAAATTAAAATGGAGCCATGGCCGATTTCTTCTTCCGAAATGGAAGCTGCCTATATCTGTACCCTTGCTGTTATCGCATTGCTTTACATGACGGGTGGAATTTGCGGTATACAGACAACAGGGATCTCAATGAACTCAGTTTCCCCACTTGTTATGTCTCTGTTTAAGTATAGTTTTTGTTTCTTCACATTCTATTCTGTCTCTCGTGGGTACTTGGTCACTTCGCGTGCCGTCTCTCGGCGGTTGGTGGAACCTGCCGGCCGTAAATATCTCGGGGACGACACCGCCATTGAATTCTTCCATATTGTCCTTTTTCTTTTCACTTGTTCATCTTTAGCAATACGTCATGTTTTCCCCATAGGTGCCTATGTTTTCTTGATCCTTTGGTCTTCATTCTTCTTCTATCAAAGATGCTTCCACGCCCACTGGATCAAACTGTTGCGCCGACTTCTGGATTCCTCTTGGCTTGATCCCTTCACCACTTGGCTGCAGATGTATCACAAAACCAACTTCCTTGATCTGCCTTCGACTACTATTAATATTGCTGCAGCTGCCACGGCCGGACAAGAGAGCAACGTGAAGAAGATGATTGTCAAAACCATTAAATTTGCACTTGGAACGATGGGCTCCATTCTTTTTCAGAATTACTTCAAACTCAACTCGTTCCAAGAAATCTTGGCATTCATCTACCTTGCAGTGTCCTGGCTTGCTAGCATCACCCTGCTTTCGCTCTCCAACGATTTCGGAGTTTTCAACTTTATACTAGGCAACGTCATGGTGGGTTCTACGGTGGCTGAATCCGGCCTCGGAGCTCATACTTGGCTCGCTTTCGCCGTGTCTCTTCTCCTGTTTTGTTTACGCCTCCAGCTCAAGTCCATACCTTCTATACGTGAAAGATTATATGTAAGAGTTAATATTGTTATTTTTATTTTATTCGTCATATTTTTCTACGGTGCATACCTTATGTTATTTGTATATAGGGCTTACATACTGTCGGATTCCAGACCTTTGTTAGATCGTTAAATTATATTCTCAAAACTTTTTTGGCTATATATATATTAAGTTCTTTTAATTATATATGTTGTTGGAACACTTTGATATCAAGACTCACCTATTCAAGAACACAACTCTAATTATAATATGATCACACAAATTCTCTGTTCACGCTTGAATCAAGAACACCAGCAGATTTCAGTATGTGTATATATACTGCTATTCCAATAGAACACAAACATGAAGAACATAACTTGAATGCGATTAGAAAGAAAGAAAACAATAATAAGACAAATCGATTTACGTGGTTTAGCCACCAGTTATAGTGGCCTACATCCACGAGGAGAATCAACTCAAACTCTTATTAATCAACCCAAGAAATGGAGTTCCAATACAGTATCAATACAAGCAATAATCAATCCCAACTAGAAACTCAATACAATCAAGATTCTAATTGAACTTCCATTGATTGCAAATCTTGCTCTCTTCTCTGTCGATTATTCCTCCTTGATTCTTCAGTATTGCTTCTTCGTGGAGTAGCTCTGTTCTCTTCTTAGACTTTCAACATCAGATAGCATGCTAATCCAGCTCCATTCATCTATATATCTATATATAGATATCTTAACTGATAAGTGGTTACAACCACTTAACTGATCGACTTTTCCAATCAACAAAATAGCCCAGCCCACAACTTGTGATTGAATCCATTAGTTACCTTCTAGGCCCAATGCATTTGCTGCCCCTTATTTGTTAGTGGGTCAGCCCAACTTCGAGAAGTCACAAACTCCAACAATATAACAGAAAAAACTCGGTTTACATGGATTTCAAACTATTAAATTGATATTGGAGTTGAAATTAAAACAAACTTGAGTTTTTTAATATTTGGGTTAAGAGTAATGATAAATGTACATTTTATGTACACTAAGGTTTACATTTTTTCTTATTACAAAACTTTCATTGAGCAATGAGATATTTATTTAGTAGTTTTGTATTTATTTAGAATTCAATTAATCAAATCATTCCTCAAATGAGATTTGATGCCAAATATAGAATAGAACAGGGAATTCCTCGAAGTTGGTACAAAGATTTTTTTTTTAATTCTCAAGTTTAATTCGATGTAGTTAGCATTAGCGGTTATGTTCATGCTAACATAAAGATTGTACTCTAATGCTAGATCCAATGGTTCACAAATACATAAACTTTACGTAATCAAATTAAAAATTGGATCATTGAATATAATGTAAAAGTACTACATATATTCTAGCATCTCATCAAACCTGCATTACAGCATTAGCACTAAACAAATAGAATTTCCTATAATTGATAAATTTTCACCATAATAAAAACCTCAAACTTATCCGTGGATGAGTCGTGGATCACACACTTAATTCAAATATCTCCATTATTATTTAATGGGACTGATTATTAACTCACACTATTCATTTTTATATTTCATGTATTTGTATACGTAAGTTATCATGAATCTATTTTAATTACTAATATATTTCATAACACTAAATATTGAAATATATATTTTAAAAAATTATTGAAAATGTATATAACTCAAAACAAAAAATATACATTAAAACGGCTACATTCGAACGACTAATTTCAAATGATTATATTAAAATTCATGTTTTCAAAACTGGACTGGCTCCACCAGTTGTATCAGGAATCGGTCACTAATCCAATCCAAATTACTTCTAAAAACCGTTTTGGCGATCAGAACCAATCAAAATCGGTCGAAAATCAATCGAACCGGTTAAAATACGATTGTCGTCAAGATGGTATAGTTTCAAATTTTTCCTAAATTAAATCTATCGATCAAGGGGTAACTTAGAAATGTCGCAGTCATGTCGAACTCTGTTTTTGTCAAAAAATTTCCCCGTATTTATGTTGAAACTTCGCATTTCATTATCGTTGCTTCCTAACTAATTCCTACCATTTCTACAGTATTTGATGTTACTTGATTGTTACATGCATTCAATTGGAGAAGTTGTAACTTTTAAAATAAAATGTCTAAATAAGTTCAACTCTTTTTAAGTGTTTTTTTTTATTATTTATTTAAAAAAAATAATAATAAACGTTAAAAATATTTTCATTTTATTTTATTTTATTTTTAAACTAATTAGAAGCAAAAATAAAAAGGCTAGAAATGATTGAACAAAATGTTTTTTTCCCCGTCAAGCTTGGAGTATGGACCGGGCAATGATATATAAGCCCAGTCGACAATCATGTTCCCAGTAGTTTCCGCCTCATGCATGCACTATTTATTTATTAGTGTGAAAAATACTACTGTGAAAAGGGAGAGGAAAAATGGAGATACAGCCATCGGGAAAAAGGAGAGAGGAAAAGGCGATATCGCCTATATGCTTTGCTGATAACGACATTGGCCATCTATGTTTACTTGCATACATCGCATATCTGTACTTGAGCGTCGGATTTCTCGCTATACGAGCAACAGGGCTTTCTAACTCAGTTCCCCTGCCTCTCTTGTTTCTGTTTAGATACTGTTTGTATTTCTTCACTTACTATTCAGTCTCTCGTGGGTACGTTGTGATGTTTTCGAGTATGATGGCCGTCTATCGGCGGTCGGTGGAACCAGCTGCCGCTGCCTACGGCGACTCTTTTCTTGATTTCTGTCTTCTTCTTCTTTTTCTTTTTTCTTGTGCATATGTAGAAACGGGTCATTTTTACCCCATAGGTGTCTATGTTTTCGTGATCCCTTCGTTCCTATACCGTTTCCGCTCCCACTGGATGAAACTACTAAGCCGAGTTCTGGATTCCTCTTCACTCGAGCCCTTCACCACTTGGCTGCAGATGTACGTGTCAGCCCATCGGAAGACTCAGTTATTTCTACCCTCAACCAGTGCTTCTGCTACCGGACAAGAAAGGTCCCTTCTCCTGTATGGTTTGCGCCTCGAGCTCATGTCCATACTGTTTACAGATAGAAGATATATACAGATTAGAGTTGATATGGTTCATTTCACTTTAGTCATCATATTTTCCTACGGTGCATACCTTCTGCTATTTGTATATAGGACTCACATATTGTCGGATTAATGATGATTTATATTAGTATGATTGAGAAGTTGATGTCATGGTACATTTCTTGATAAAAACCCTGTGTTGCTAAAAAGTGCGCGATCCTACATATAAGCTTCGTGAATGTCACCAATGTCACCAATGATAAACCAATGAAGCTTCAACAGCATAAGGTTCGGATGTTGAATAGCTTTAACCACCATAGAAGCATCTGTTTCAACCATCCAAGGTTGGGGTGAGAGTCTAAGGGCAGCTAGGTGGCCAAAAGAAATCTCACCTTCTATGGATCAAAAGATGTATCATCAAAACAAATATAAATAGAAAGAGTGAGTACACGAACCCGAAGATGCTGTGTGACAACACAATCACAGTAAGTTCTTGAAACTAAGACAAAGCACAAAACATACCAGAGATGTTATTCTTGTCGAAAAAATTTCTCCTCCTCGAAGGCAGATTCGATATCTACATCCTCATCCAAGAACAAGTCCCAAAGCCCATTCGATTTCACAAATGTCTGCTTCTTATGAAAGAGCGTGAATAGAAAGTTGAGTACCCCCACTGTTTCCTTTAGGATTATAAACCATGGAAGTTACTTGTAAACCAACAAATGGGATTTTACCCTATAGTCCAATCATACATTCACTAAACTTGGGTGTGCTTATGATATGCCATGCCTAAAGCTTATAAATGACCAAAGAAAATAACATAAAAAGTTTCAGTACATCTTCAAAAAAAAAAAAGGAAGTTTCAGTACTATTTCACAGTAAGAATTACTGTTTATGATC
This sequence comes from Henckelia pumila, assembly GCF_033568475.1. Classification (NCBI taxonomy): domain Eukaryota; kingdom Viridiplantae; phylum Streptophyta; class Magnoliopsida; order Lamiales; family Gesneriaceae; genus Henckelia; species Henckelia pumila. The sequence continues at coordinate 14,406,166 of NC_133121.1, forward strand.
TTGCCAGTCCTAGTGCTAATTAAGCGAAAACTACTAGTGTTGCTTGAAAGAACTACGATTATATTTCTTACTTTAGCTGCAGTAAAACTTCATAATTTATAATTCCTCATTAGTTAAAAATTATTGATTACTGAGATGACCCGGAGAAAAAAAATTTCAGCATATGCTTGATTTTTCATTATCAGAACACTATAAGATACGAAAAGGCACAAAAAATACTTGATCAAAGTGTAGAAACCATGATTCAATCCAAAACATATATGTCAAGACGCACAAGTAAAAACATGAAAAAATAAAATAAAATAAATTTAAAGAAACAAAAAATGGTCAATTCGCAAACTTAAACTCCTCGTTAAACTCTGAGATTTGGGAACTCAGCTTCATCTTCAGGAACCAAAAAAATAGAACTTGTAAGTAAACCTCAAAATACACTTCATTTTCGTCTTCTGTTCTTGTTTACGGTCCCAAACCACTTGACTCATGTTCAAAAAATGTCTTAAGTAGATCAAGAACCACCCTAGTTCGATGAAGGTGTCCCACGAGATCAAAGTGGAGGTGATCATGCCCTTCTTAGTTGGAACTTGGAAAGGCAGCTAAGTGAAATCTCACCTTCAATGGATCACCAACTATACAACAAAACATAAACTAATAGAACGAGTGAGCAACAAACCCAAAGATGCTGTGTAACAACAAAATCCCACAGATGTCATTCTTGTCATAATTTTCTGTCCTCCTCAATCGGAATCAGTACCTACATCCTGATCCGAGAACAAGTACCAAATCCCATTATACTTTCACAAAGGTCTGCTTCTTTTACAATAAATTACAAATTTCATAAGGATTACCAGCAGTTATCTTTGAATCCCTGAGCTAATGGCCTTTTAATATGAAATAGCATGAATTGAAGCTAATTACCCCCACTGTTTCCTTTAGGATTATAAACCATGGAAGTTACTTGTAAACCAACAAATGGGATTTCGTCATATAGCCTGATCATATATCCACTAAACAGTAACTTGGGTTGACAAAAAATCTTCATCAATATACTTGGGTGTGTTTATGATATGCAATGCCTAATCTAAAGCTTACAAATCTTCAAAAAAACAGTAGAAAAAAGTTTCAGTACTATTTGGCAGTAAGACCTATTGTTCACCGTCATGCCAGTACCCAGCGCTAATTATGCAAAAATTATGAGTGCTGCTTGAAAGAAACGCTGCTATATTTCTTCCTTCCTTAAGCTGCAATAAAAAGGTTTAACATGTAATTCACCAATATAACTGGACAAAGATCATCGTATTACTAAGATGACCTACAAAAAATTTTGTTCAGCATATACTTGTTTCCATTATTTGAACTTATGACAATGAAAGAGCACCAAAAATACTCGATCAAAGCGTGGAAACCATGATTCAATCAAAAACATATTCTATCAGAAAGCACACATAAAAACAGGAACAAAATAATAGAAAAATTAAAGAAACAAAAAATGACGATCCGCAAACTTAAACTCCTTGTGAAACACCAAGATTTGGGAACTCAGCTCATCTTCAGCAACCAGAAAAACAAAACTTGTAAGTAAACCTCAAAATACTCTTCGTTTTCTTCTTCCGTTCTTGCTTACAGTCCCGAACCACTTGACCCATGTTCGAAAATCTTCCCTCTTCGACACCAAACACCCCAAAAAAGCACAGCAACAGAATCCCAGTATCCAATCTTTAACCCCTTTTCTCCACCCATTCACCGAAAGCCCAAACAAAAGTAAACCTAAACCCCCCAATAACAAATCAGCATCTACTGTCATTTCTTTCCCCAAAACAACCCATAACCCCAAGCAACAAATCAACAAAATTCCAACCACACCCATTTTTGTTTTCCTTCTTCTTTTCCAACCATCAATATCCCCCCACCCAAATCCACCCCCGAACCCACCTCCACCACCACCCCCATTTCCACCACTAAATTCCCTCATCAGTAACGCCAAAGACGGGGGCAAGAGCCCAAGCTTTGAGGCAATCATACAAGCAGATTCGAGCATAATCTTGCTCGACCTCCCGAACCCATATCTCCTTCTCTTCTTTATCGCACAAAGAATCGGTTTGCGCGTACAAGAACTGCGATAAGGAGCCGTCGTACACCAAATTGGGAGAATAAGAGGAAAGTTAACGTAATCGCCGCCATTGGAAGAAAAGGGTAGAAATGGATCTGAAAGTAGAGGAGGCCCGGTCTGCATCTTCTACAGAAACTCGGTGAAGCCGACCGTTGCGCGAGGTGTGAATATTTGAAATGAAATGATGTTTTCTATTTGTGGACTGGTTTTATTGCAGTGTGCTGGGAACCTTGTATTGTCTGTAATAAAACAAGAACCCCAAACTCCATTTCATAAATGTAAACCGGTACATAGCAGAAACACGTCCATCTATCAATTATAAGACAAAATTAACCATTGCTCTTTGACTCTTTCTGCTTTCATTTTCTTTCTCCTCAGCTTTTCCATTTACACGTTTAGATTTTGAATTTTTTTTCTCATTTAGCATGAACTTGAGATAAACTCTCGGACATGCGTTATAGCCTACAAAACTATGCTAATTAAGTAAAGCGTGCTGCGCATATATCCTGTGCGACAAGCTTAACGTAGAGAGATCATTGGTTAAGCACTTGTCTACTCCTCTAACTCTAACACAGCGTCAAAGAAAATGTATATTATTCTTTATTGCAATTGAAGGATAAGGTTGGTGAGTTTTAAACTCGAGACAAATTTCATTTTTTGAGACACTTGATAGTTGATGCCACTAAATTGAGAAACTCGTGGGTCGTGGCTAGTTAGATTATGAGATAATGCGGGAATTTTTCGATTTATGTAACAATGGGAAAAAAAATTTGGAGATTCATAGTAAAATAAAATTTGGTATTCATGATTTTCAAGTGAAAATCCAAAATCAAACTTTAGAAATGTTAACATTGTACATTAGAGAAGTAACAAAAACCAACTTATTTTATTTGAATAATCTTAAAAGTATATCTAGTATGTTATAAATTGATATTATATCAATTATATCGTGAAATGTTGTTATTTTATCCCGAAATTTTATGTTCAATGTATCATGAGATTTTAACAAATTAAATTTTTGTTAAATGTTTTACGAGATAAGATTAGATGTACAAATATTGACATATATATAGCATCATTCATTTTATTTTTAAAAAATTCTAGAAGGCTATTCTAGTACAACCGAAGAATAAATTACATAATAAACTCGTAAAAAGTTATAGTAGGGGAAAGCAAGTTTAAACAAGTAGTGGAACAAAATTCATAGAAGAAGATGAATTTTAAATTCTCTTGTCGAATTTATCCAAAAAATTAAAAGGTTGCGTTTCAAATTTATAAGAATAACTTCGTCTAATTTGTTAAGATACTTTTACCTTACAAAAATTTTTAAGCTCTCGCGTCCCATTTTATTATTTTTTAAGTGATCGTAGTTGATTTTATTAGTTGGAAATCCTTCCATAATATTCTTTATTCGAATCCACAACATTGAAAACAATCACAACCTAATAACGTAAAGGAGAAATCCAAAAAAATGAAATAATAAATCAATCCGACTAACACCTTTGAATTTTGATGTTTCCGTTAATCAAAACCAAGAATTGGCAGCCCCCTTGGAATTGTACTCGGACTCATCCAATAATGAATCCAGGCATTGAAATGACTATTGTGCACCCACTACTAGTCTACTACAAGCAGTCCCAAATTATGCACAACTGCAGATTGTTTCATGCTATTTTTAAGAATTTTAAAAAGATCCATATTCTCAGTAGCATCAGAAATCATTATGTAATTGTACTCATCATTTTGATCAACTTGATTCCAATGATTCCGGCATTACGACGAACAAAATGAAAAAGTTCGAGCTCAGTAGCCTGGTGACAAATTGGCATATGCTAGAAGTCTAGATGAAATATCACAGAAGACTGTTTCCAATGATTTCTTATTTATCACATGCCAAAGAATAAATTATATTGCGAGAAGAAATCCAACCAATCCAATCCATAATAACCATTGGCTTCCGGCAAATAGATGCCAGTCAATATTTGAGGCCACTCCCGATCAAGAACTTTGAGTTCAGTTAAAGACTGCTCGTTAATTAAACAAACTAGCGTAGCTAGTTGAAGGAGCAGGGGAGAGTAACAGCTGCATGCATCTTGTCCCAAAAACGCCACCATCTACCAGTTGCTGCAGCAGACATAAATTACTTCATGGTTATATTGGAAATGGAACAAAGGACAGAATGGAACTGAAAACAGAAACCTCAATGGGAACAGTAACAGAGGAAAATAGTGCAAAAACTTAACAAAATGGTAAGAAGTGTTGGAATAAAAGAAACAGTTATCCAACGTTCGATAGGAAGGTATCTTCCAGGAGAAAGATTTGTCTTTTTTGGATTCAAATCTTTACACCGATCAGAAAAGAAATTTTCTATTTACCACCAGAAAAAACCGACACTTCTTTAAATTCACCAGACTAATAAACCACAAACTGAGTCATATTAAGGCAATGACCACCAGAATAGAACACACGAAAAAATGATGGCCAACCCAAATGCTTCAATCAATCTTAGTCTTCATTTGACAACCCACCAGACAAAAACCTATATCTGACAGAATTTTGACAGCCCACCAGACAAAAACCTATATCTGACAGAATTTGCAAGTATCTATCCATTGACCACATTTACTTAACTCAAAATATTTCATAGTTCCTCAGCTTCACACCCATGGCCGGCCATCTCCTAGAACATTAAATGGAGAAAACGATTTAGGACAACCCAATCGATTCAATCAATCCCAGTTTCATCAGACAACCCTTTGAGCAAAAACACCCTTCTGTGACAGAACTCAATTATTTCATGGTTCGTGAGCTTTAACAGTCAATTGGTAGGATGTATAAGTAGAACCCTACATCTTGTTGGATGTAGTATGTGGCTCATATATTTTATTAACCATGCATTAAAATATTGCAAGATACCCAGTTAAAACACTGTAATAGATGTTCTGTAGTTTTATTCATTTAAAATTGCAAGAATATGAGGGAGATGAATCTAGCTTAGATATAATACAATGGTTATAGTCACATCCAAGGATTTTATCGTCTCTATTTGACATCCAATCTATAACCGGTAAACAAGTACACCATGTGGATGTGATCAGAAGCTAATTGATTCTAATCAATCAGTTACACCAAGTTGAAAAGCCATTGATAGAGAAGTCACAAAAGTAGATTAGCATGACCAGCACAAAGAGCGTAGGTGTAATATGTTACAATTTTAAAACATACTGCGCAAAAAATTATGCAGCACCACCCTTGCTCTTACCCCAAAAGAAACACCAACATCCTCCAACCTTATTCCTACAATATAAAGAACAGATAGATAGGTGTGTCTTACACTGAATAACTAGCTTGAACTTTTATCTTTACCACCATCAGGCACCGAGTCAGTGACGAGCGTCGTTGGTCTCTGGTCCATGATCTCATCTATAATCCCAAACTCCTTTGCCTCTTCAGGTGTCATAAAATAATCACGATCCATATTCTTCTGAATTACTTCAATGGATTGACCAGTATGCTTAGCATAAAGTGCGTTCAACGAGTCCCAAACACGAATAATTTGCTTGGTGTGAATGGTCATATCCTTAGCCTGGCCACTATACCCACCAGAAGGCTGATGAATCATAATCGTAGCATTTGGTAGAGACTTCCTCTCACCCTTTGCACCAGCAGACAAGAGGAGAGAAGCCATTGATGCAGCTTGACCAAGACATATAGTATTGACTGGAGATCGGATATACTGCATTGTATCATATATGGCAAGACCTACAAAAAATGTTGAACTGAAGTGCATTGTATCATAGATGATGCACTAGGCATTCCTTCACCTATTTAAGCCTAAGAGAAACTTGAAAATGAGAAAAGTAAGACTTTTTTACAGTTGCCAAAAAAAACTATGAATTAACAGGAATAGTTCTGAGGTTATTTTACATTCATTTCTTAGGGAAACTAAATTATCATAAGAAAACGACAGGAAAACACCTTTCATTCACCATTAACCTCTTTTCAAAACCCTTAAATAATACCAAGCGCTCGAGAATAAAAATAAGCATATGAAATATTAACTCCTTTTTAGGAGAAACAATTACAAGTTTACAACCGTAGCAAAATGTATCATGCCTTGACCATCAAAGTTAACAATAAACTTATATTGAGTGAATCCATGCGCCTAAATTCTTTTTCTGGGCAAAAAGAAAAGGGAAAAAACTCAGGTAAAGCATAGGGTACCAGCCGTGACAGCACCACCGGGGGAATTGAGGTACATGTGAATAGGTTTCGATGGGTTTTCAGATTCAAGGAAGAGGAGCTGCGCAACGACAACGTGTGCGGTGTCGTCAGCAATGGGGCCATTGATGCAAATTATACGCTCCTTGAGCAGGCGCGAGAAGATATCGTAGGCGCGCTCCCCACGGGACGAGTGCTCAATCACCATCGGTATCAAACTGTAGCATCTTCCACCATTAACATATTTCGAGATTGGGCGCCGCCATAGGCTCCGGTGAGAGAAGAGGAAGCTCCTCCGCATCATCTTCGCTCACTGTGAATTAGGGTTTATTATGTCCAACTGAAATGGAATCGGAATTGGAATTGGACGGTAAAAGGTGAATGAGTTAACCTGAGATCAGATTATTATAATATTTACTATTTTTAATTAATTATTTTTCACCAAAAAATTATTGAGAAACTGCCATCATTGTTTAATATTATTAATTAATTTACTTCAAAAATTATAATCTAAATTCATAATTAGATTTTAATATTTTAATTTATTCGCATTTGAATTAAAGATTTTTTTTATTTTATTTATTTTTTAATTGTGATTGAAGATTATTACAATTGAGTCTCGAACCCGAAACATCCTCAAATTAAAAAATTTGATATCAAATTAGCTATGAGTCATAAGCAAGATTAGATATTATCATGACAATGAAAAAAGACGAGCTACGGAGTCATAAGCAAGATTAGATACTATCATGGCAATGAAAAGTTCATGATAATAATATTGTTAGTAATAGTAACAATAATTGTTAATTGCAATTATTATTACTATTAGAATTTAACTAATATTATTTAAAACTAGAATCATAATTAGTAATACCTTTATTGACTATTAATAAAACAAGAATTTTAAGTATAAATTCTTTTAAAAAAAAGGTATAAATATAACAATATAATATATAATGATGATTAATTATTAATTATTATAATAATTTATTATTATCTATACTATTTAATAAAGCAAGAGAGTATCTTAGTAACTACTTTTTGGTATTTTTATGTGAACTTCCAAAATTAACCTATCCAATAAATTTTAAAAAAAATACTATTTAACAATTTCAATTTAATTTCATGCAACTTTTCCATCATTTCATGGTTCAAGTTTAACATATTTTAATTTCAAAATTCAAAAATTAACTCTCACATATGTTTACCTACTTGAGTTGGTTTCTTATTTTTTTAAAAGATTAACAAGTTTTATTTATAAATTATTTTTTGATATAATAATTTGATAAACACACTCATTACGTGTGCAAGATGCAAGTATTATATAATAGGAAAAACTGCAATTTTCGTCATTTATGTTTGTCACTTTGCGATTTCGATCCCTTATGTTTTTATATTCAGTTTTAGTCTTTCATGTTTCGATTTTTGGCAATTTCAGTCCATTTGATTCGAAAATAATTACGTGGCACTATACACGTCAGCTCCACATCAGCACTGCATTTGTGCCACATCAGCGACACATGAAAAAAAGGATTAAAATTGCAAAAAAAAAATAACGGACTAAAACTTAAATTTAAAAATGTAGAGAATTAAAATCGCAAAGTGACAAACATACAAGACTAAAAAAATAATTTTCCCTTAGAACACCTTATGTTATTCTACAATCATGGAGTCATGGTATAATTTTTAATTTGCCTAAAAAACATTTTGCTCTTAAAAAAGTTACTCGACGATTCCAAAATCACATTTATCTCATTTACCTTACCACACATAATTAACATGGCAGAAACAAGTAGTACTTTATCTTCTTATTTTTTAAAACAAATGTCATTTCTCAATTTTTTTTAAAAAAAAAATTTCCATTTTCACATATATTCATGACCCACTCAACATTTATGTCTTGGTGATTAGTAATAATTGCGACATGAAGGGCAACGTTATAGACGTAATTTTAGTTTTAATCACCAGAATTGGGAATAATTACTCAATAGTCAATACGTTTCTAAAGTTCTTTTATTTTCCAAAAAATATACTAATACTTTTATCATTTTCAAATACGTCCCTCTTTTAACAAAATGTTTCACTAATATGTCCTATAAACTAAAAAATTCCTATACTACCCTTATATATGTTATATTCCTTTATATTTTCCAATGGCTCAACAAAATGATATCAGAGTCTATGTAATTTTATTCATACTTTATATTATTCATTAAATTATACTCTCCATTGTTGAGAAAGAGATTTTCAACAAAACATGGTTTCAAACGAAAGTTTAACCAAGAATAATTTCATTTATATGAAATCTCATAAACAAGTGAATCTATATAAAATAGATTCTTTTACACACTCTGAAAAAGTAAGAGATATGATTTCTAATTCTCAATTTTTAGAGATCACAACAGATTCCTCTAAAATTTTTGGAGATCTTAGAGAAATCCAAAAGACGGTACAATATTATAGCAACCAGCTATATAAAATACCTTGAAAAATTGAAGAAATCCTTAAAAAACAAGAAAAAATTCTTGTAAATCTAAATGATCTTCAAATTAAAATCCATAACCTAGAACAAACATCGAGTTCTAGGAAAGGAGGAAGGTTACCACTTTCGACAAGAAACACATGAGAGTTTGGCTGGGTTTTTTAGTCAAACTATTATATCTCATAATATGATACAGAGAATTATGAGAGAAAATACTACTCTACAGAAATATCAAGGATTTTTGGCAGGATAAGTGGAAAGAGTCTTAGGAAACCTGGGCCTTAGACAAAGAAGACACAATCTGATTTACAAAGTATCCAGAAAAGAAATGACAATCTCCATGGAATTAACTAGTAATCATATTGAAATGCAATTAATTCCTTTTGAAGAAGTAAGAGAAGAATTGCAAAAGCTGAAAAGTGAAGTAGCAAGGACGATGTCCTGGATTCATATTGGAGCAATCCAAACAATGATCAAAACTACTTTTAAAGAATGAATAGATTCGCCCATAGACATCGTAGTATGCGATAAAAGAATGAGAAATATGCAAGACGGTATTCTGGGAACTATCTCAGGAAATTTATGTGGAGTAAAAATTGTAGGAGTTATCTACCCAAAATAGCCTACAATTTGGTTGATAGAGATTTTAGTCGAGCCTTGATATTGCATCAAAATTTCAAAGAAAAACGATTAATGAAGGAAGGTAATAGACCATATTCTATTACATATAAAATTTCATATGCTCTTTCTAATACCCACCATTCAGAATTATTTATTAGAAATGAGTTTATTGAAATTCCAGAGATTTTTGGAAATGTTGCTCAAGCAATCTACCCAGAAAGAATCGAGTTTTCTTTAATTCAGGAAACAAACATTCAAATTCAAGACCAATCGGTTCTATACAGAGAACATACAATAGAACCCAGAAGGTTATCTTTTCAGGGTAATCGAATGACAAGTTGTAGATGATAAAAATCTTCTATTCAGGAAATCCCACCAGAAGAAAAGGAGTTTTCTATAATAGGAAAACTTAGATCTCCAGAAAGATGGAAAGAAGTAAAAATAGTATTCGAAAGTACAAGTCATTGGAATCAGTTCCCTTGTAACTGGATTTACTATTTGGAACAACAGGAAAAATAAACTTACAAGGAGTAATAAATATTGGAGAATTGAAAGTTCAAATATGTGAAATTCCATGAAAAGAAGTAGATCAGTTCATTCTTGGCCTAAAATTCCTTGAGGACCATAAAACATGGAAACGCTTTGAAAGAGGAATAGAGTTTATGGCAAAAGATAAAACTTGGAGAATTCAATAAAAATTCTACGAGATGGCCAATCAAGAAAATTGGATAAGGGATGATCCCTTAACCAGATTTGAAAACTCTATTCACAAACAGAGGAAGAAACAATTCTTGACGTTAGTAAATCATGAGCATGATTTACTAGAACGCATTGAGAAAGTAGAAAAGAGTAACCATACTTTACCTACTGAAACCTTAGAAATATTAAAGCTAAATAGTCTTAATCGGATTACTAAGTTACAACAGAGCCTATTTAAAATGGCGGGGCCATTTAGTAATCCTTTTAAAAAATGACAACAAGTCCTTTCTCCATATACATTCCAATTGGGATGTTGTATGAACAATATAAGGCTGAATACTTTTCAGCCTATATTGATTCAGGAGCAGAAATTTGTACATCAAAAAGAGGAGTCTTCCCTACAGATTGTGAAGAAGAATTGCCAAAAATTGCTGGACGAGATTTCTCGAAAAGAATTATAATTCTTTGCACAGGAATAAAAAAACAGAGATCCTTATGGGAGGCGCATGTCAGACTCCTTGGTACAAGGTAAAGACACCACCAATATATTTCCATGATACAGGAGCAGATATATTGTTGGGAAATAACTTTTTACAAATGTTTAAAAAGTACACACAAGATAACGAGTTAATACGACTTATGTTTACTACCGTTTGTGATCATAAGATTATCGTTCAATGACTCAAGATGTCCTTTTATCGACAAATGCCGATAATATTCCGCAGCCAGCGCGGTGATAAAGAACAACTTTTTCCCCTAAAGATGAAAGATTCTAGGAGATTTGGAGAAACCATGTTGAAAATAACAAGAGAACAAGAACTCCAAATAGAGGATATGGATTTTCTCAAGGTAACTCTAACCCACATGGATATATAGTTGAAAAACAAGGTATCTCTTGAAGATGTCAAAAAGAGGCTCAAAGAAAGTTATAATGAGCATCCTTTGGCATGGTGGGATAAAAATAAACTCAAAGTCAGTCTTACTTTAAAGGAAGACAAAGAATATGAGTTCGTTAGATATAAGTCTATCCCGATGAACGTAACAGATCAAAGGGATATGAGAATGATTATCATGGACATTTAGACCTTGGTCTAATCAAAGAAGGAGTGTCACCATATAGCAGTCCAGGTTTTTTGGTCAGAAATCATGGTGAAATAAAAAGAGGCAAACCCAAGCTAGTTATTAACTACCAAGGTATTAATAAAATCCTAGAGTTTGATAGGTACTTCATACCTAGTAGAGAACATCTAATTAGTTGTGTACGAAATGCTAGAGTGTTCTCAAAATTTGATTGTAAATCTGGATTTTACCAGATTCGGATGGAAGAATGCAGTAAAAAATTCACAGCCTTCTCTACACCACAAGGACATTATATTTGGGAAGTTATGCCTATGGGATTGGCTAATGCACCCCAAATATTTCAAAGAAAGATGGATAATCTGTTTAAATATTATTTAAACTTCATATTTGTTTATATTGATGATATTTTTATAGCGTCAAAAAACATAGATGAACATGTTGAACATTTAGAAATTTTCTCTAAAATTTGTAAACAAAAAGGACTGGTTTTATCTGAAAAGAAAGCAGTCATAGCAACAAGAAAAATTGAATTCCTTGGCATTGAGATTGATGAATCTGGAATAATTCTACAACCTCATATTGCGGAAAAGGTACAGAATTTTCCAGATAAACTCAAAGATGTAAAACAACTCTAAAGTTTTCTCGGAGTGGTTAATTTTGCAGGAATGTTCATAAACAACCTAGCAATGTACATGAAGGTGTTCAGTCCTTTATTTAAAAAGGATGCTAGGTTTATATGGACCGATGAATATACTAAAGGGATAAACCAATTAAAGAAGATATGTAAGAAACTCCCGAAAATGGCTATACCCGTAGATGAAGATGATTTGGTGTTATTTACAGATGCCAGCGATGATTGGTGGGTTGCAGTCCTTACTAAGCTCATTCCAGATGGGGAAGTACCATGCAGATACTGTAGCGGCCTATTTACAGAATATAAGGGTATCAGATGTCATATCAACGAAAAGAAATTTTACGCAGTTAAAAAGGCTTTTGAGAAATGACCTTTATTTTTACTTGCTAAAAAATTTACTTTAAAAGTTGATAATACCCAGATAAAAGCTTTCTTAAGAGAACACCTTGGATTGCTTCAAACCGAGTTCAACCAGTTAGCCATTAATGCTGAAATGGCCGGCAGGTTACAACAAGCAGATCGGATCAAAGTATCTAATCGAATTACAGGATGTATGCAAGCTCAAACTCAACTATGAGCTGCTATTCAAGGGCCAATTGTGAAGGCTATAAAGAAACCATTGGTTTCTCATAAACAAGAAATACAGCCACCGGTTGTAAAACAAGTGTTGAGGATTCAAAAACTCAAGAAACAAGTGCTAATCTATCATCAGCTTTTGATGATCTAGATAAAGCAACAATTGATGATGATAACTTGTCAAGTCAACCCTCCGCCTCTGAGGTAAAAGAGGAAGAGATCAATCTTAGGCCCAACAAAGACAAGGGAAAATCTAAGATTGATACTAACCCAGCTGTTATTTCTCCATTTTATCAACAAAGGTGGGAGAAATTAAGTACAAGAAGTGAAATTAACCCGAACACTTGCAGGGATGATGTTGCAGGGATATATTCAAGGGTTTGGCTAAAAAATAATGTCAACCCTAAGGATGTAAAGCTATGGTATGAATTTGGGGCTTTAGCCTCAGTTTATACAACTTCACCAGGCTTCCAGGAGATATCACAGCTACCAAAATGGATTCAGATAGCAGTCCAAGAAACATGGGCAAATAATGACCATTTGTCCAGAGGAGATGTGCTGGAGTTGTACTTCTTTAGTGCAGCTCCAGAACCAACGTGAAAAGGATCACACGAATCATTTAATTTCATCAAGCTAAGGAGACCTGATTTGAATAATCAAATATTTATCAAGGATCCTATATCTGAAGAAATACCATTGGTGTCCACTTTCGGAGAAAATGAAATCTCAACCAGAAGGACATGGGATATCTGGGTCTGTCTCACCGAAATGGACAAGGTCAAGTTTCCGTTCAAAATTTATCAAAATTCTGTGAATTGATCATTCCTGTTAAATACAATGACAAGAAAAACTATGACTTTTGCGGAAGAACTCGTTGAAAAGAAGATGAACCTTTTGTGGAACAAGAAGCTACCGAGGAGTAAAGAAACTCGCCGAAAATTTTGCAATATGGCTCATATCGGGAGATGGTCAGAAAATATCTGCCCAAAATGTCCAAATCAGAAGGAGACAGAATTTGAAAAAACCTTCAAACCCCGAATTGATTGGAAGGATTTTTTCGAGACAAGCAAAGGTGGACAAGGACCATTGAAGATGCGCTTTCAAAGAGGCCCATTTCAAAAGCAAAAGAGGCCTCGACAAAATTAAAGAAGACATATGAGAAGAATAAAGCCAAAAGAAAGTGGCAGACATGTGACTCATCCGCTAGTAAAAGATGTCATCAATAATGGCATAAAGAATTCAAGACAGCTGCCATCAATAATGGCATAAATGATTCAAGACAGCTGTAAGATTCCCTTAAGTTTCTCGGTGAAACGAGTGGAACTTCAGCTATAAATACAGGCATTTGAGGAAGCTGAGGACACCGATCATGTTGTTTTCATTTCAAAATTAAGCTTTTACTATACACCTTAAGGTAGAAAACGAAATAAGGTTGTGCTAGCTGCTACTGAAGGAGTCTGTGTCATGAACCATCGGTTGCGATCACGTGGTTCGGTTGTGAGGAGCAACCTGTAAAATCCGGTGGACATAACCCGACAACAGTTTGGTCAAAAAGGTAATTTGTTTTAATTTACTTACGAAAGCATGATGGGATTAAGCTTTTAAATATTAAAATGGGAAATAAAGGACAGATTAGGAATTATTTAGTTTCAATGACATATTCGAGACATCTTTTAAATAATAAAGGATATATTCAGAAATTAAAAAACAAAAGGGATATAATTGGGACGATGATGAAACTAGAAGGATATATTCAATAATTATCCCGCAGAATTGATATTGTTACTTTATTAGTGTGTGTGAATGTGTGTGGGTATATAATATTAACAGTATTAGTATTTTTCAAAAACCAATAGTAGTAGTATTAATAATATATATTAATTAAAATAAAATTTATGAGAAACACAATAATAAATTAACAAACACGTAATATTTTGATAATAATTATTTATCAGGTTAATGATCGATTTTCATAATATATTATAACATTGTATGTTTGAGGTATGATAAAATATACGAAAATGGCTTGTTTTATATATTTACAAATAACACGAATTTTGTTTTTTAAAAAATATTTTATAATTTAAAATATGTTCTTTAAAAATTTAAGAAACAAAAAATAAGAGTTTATAAATTGTTCAGAAGTTTTTCATATATGAATCTATTTAGCTTATTATAATCCTTGCTAATTCAATTTATGTAGAGTTAAGTTTCATGTTTTGGAAAATCATTCAAGTTATACATCTATAAGACGACTACAATTGAGAGTTACAATGACATTCTTAATTCACTATTGTTAGAGCATGTACAAGGGCCGGTCAAATGGAGCGATCAAGCCCAACTTGACCTGCCCACTTTATCACTCGCCCCTTCAAGGAGTGAGGATACCGCACACGGAAGTTTTTGTGTGCGGTCAAATTGGTGGGCCCCGCACGGGGAAGCCCACCAATTCAAAAAAAAAATTATTTCAACGGCCAGATCTTTCTGGCCCTTTTATTTTTTTAAAAACAAAAAGAAAAACTGAATAAAAAAAAAGGGTTGGGATGATTTGGCCGTCAAATCATTTCAGCCTGATTTTTTTAAAAAAATTTATTAATAATTAATAATTCAAAAAAAAACTAAAAATTATTGATTTTTTTTAAATATTCTGAAAAAGTACAAACGACCATAATTTTCAAATTCCATGAATTTTTCTATAAATATACTCATTTCATTCATTTTACACACACTCTCCACTTTGTTTAAACATATTCACACACTCGATCTTCAATTTTTTCATGGCACACATGAGTTCTTCATCATCAGACGATGAAATTATGTCACATGATCCGATGATGGACGAATTTATTTATCCACCACGTTCAATAACCCAAAAATTAATAATAAACGTTTGTACGCTTCAATCGGGGAATTCAAGTCGCGTGCGTGGCTACAATCGAAAACGTGTTGCCGGGGCTCAAAGATTATTTAAAGATTATTTCGTTGAAAGTCCCGTCTACAGCGAGCAATATTTTCGAAGGCGATTTCGTATGAGGATAGGTGCATCGACAGCGCTGAAGTGTTTGAAAAAATTTTGCAGGGGGATGCATGATATATTTTTTGAAAAATATTTGAGGCAACCAACGTCTGAGGACGTTGCTCGGCTAAATGCTTAAAATTCTAGAAGAGGATTTCCCGGGATGCTTGGAAGCATTGATTGCATGCATTGGGCTAGGAAAACTTATCCGGCAGCTTGGGGAGGGCAATATCAAAGTGGACATAAAAAAAAACATTCTATCATACTAAAAGTGGTTGCATCAAAAGATTTATGGAGTTGGCATGCATATTTCGGCGTACCAGGATGCAACAATGACATCAACGTACTGGAGAGGTCCAACTTGTTCTTAAATCTTGAAAAAAGAGAAGCCCCGCCAGTGCAATTTGAGGTGAACGGGAATGAATACAACATGAAATACTATCTCGCCAATGGTATTTATCCATCTTGGACTGCCTTTGTCAAAACTATCCCTCGACCCCTCTCGCAAAAATATAGGATTTTTGCACGATATCAAGAGGGGTGAGAAAAGACGTTGTGCGAGCCTTTGGTGTACTCCAAGCACGCTGGCATATAGTGAGAGGTTCATCTCGTTTGTGGGATCCAATTGATCTAGATTATATAACGAAATCATGTATCATTTTACATAACATGATTGTGTAGGACGAAATGGATGATATACTCGAAGATCAAGATTTCCCACCTAGAGA
Source organism: Henckelia pumila (assembly GCF_033568475.1). Classification (NCBI taxonomy): domain Eukaryota; kingdom Viridiplantae; phylum Streptophyta; class Magnoliopsida; order Lamiales; family Gesneriaceae; genus Henckelia; species Henckelia pumila. Next base: position 14,422,330 of record NC_133121.1, read on the forward strand.
TGATGAATATGTGCCACCAAACGTTGTCCCTTCGAGAGATCCTATTGTAGAACGCTTTTCTAGAACGTTGTGTCAGTATTCGAAACCGAAAATTACACCACAAGCTTCAAAAGGACCCGATCGAACATATTTGAAATTTACATGGGGCTGCATAGTGAAACTTGTCCACTTTTATTTATTTGTGTTAATTTTAATTAATGTACCTTTTTTCTTGTGTGCTTTTTAGTTTGGAATATTTTGTGCTTTTAAAATTGTTTTTTTAAAAAAATATTTTTTTTATTTATGTGCATTTTTATTATGTAATTTTTAAATTTAATTATGTATATTTTTAATTCATTAATTGTATTTTTATTATGTTTTAAAAACATTATTTAATAGATTAAAAAAAATAATATTTCAACATCACCACTACAACATCATCACGCCATTGTAGAAACGCACAATGAAGTTATCAACGTTGACATCATCATGCGATCAAGTTATCAACTTGACCACACCAACTTCCTCACATCCTTGTACATGCTCTTAACAATTCAAATAAGAATTTCATAGAGTTTTAAAAAGTTTATTTGTATTCAAACTTGACTTTTTAAATTTTTATGACGTCTATAAGTATCCAAAAATATCGATAAATATCCACATATTTTTATGAAATTCTTTGGTAAAAATATTAAAATAATAGGTACAACTACACAAATATAAAAAGTTATTAAGTTATCCACCACTCATATCAAAGAATTAAATAGATTTTTAATTGAAAGTAGTCCCCGAATCTTCTTTTTTAGCCTCATCATTTAAAATTTTCATTTATATTTAACTTTTTTAGATATCTTATTTTGCACATTATCAAAATTAATGTTTTTCATTTAATATTTCATTTTATTCATATTTTTTAAGATAATTTATCGCAAACTCATGGTCATTAAATTTTTTGTTTGCTGTACTAAAAAATTAATATTATTTTTTATATGAATATATGTCAAAAAACAAGGTTAATTTCATTTTATTTCTAAATTTAAATAATTTATTTTAAAATCATAGTCATTAAGTTTTTTTTTTGAAAAACTGTAATTTTGGTTTTGTATGTTTGTCACTTTGTGATTTTTGCCTTTTATATTTTTATATTTCAGTTTTAGTCATGTATGTTTCGATTTTTGGCAACTTCAATCATTTTTTTTTCGAAAATGCTTACGTAACATTATATACTTCAGCTCGACATCAGCGCTGCAATGGTGTCAGATCAACGCCACATCGAAAAAATGACTAAAATTGTCAAAAAAAAAATAAAGATAGCGGATTAAAACTGAAACATGAAAACATAGATGACCAAAATCGCAAAGTGATAAATCTAAAGGACCAAAAATGCAATTTTTCCTTTTTTCTGGTATATTAAAAAATTTATATTGTCTTTTATATTAATATATATATATATATATATATATATATACGCACGTGAAATTTGCATGCATAAATAGTTTATATTATATTTAAAAATAATGAATATTTTTTATATTTTAAAATTAAAAAATAAAATGGAAAGATGATAGTTATAAGTAAGTATGCAAACGAAGCGAATCGAGTCGAATAATGATAAAATTTTATGGCTCAAATTTGGCTTGATATAAATATATTCGAGTTCGAGCTCGATTCGAAGTTCGATAATTTTAAATATTTTGGCTTGAGCTCGCCTCGAAATGAAGTTCGAGTTCAGCTCAAAATATTCGAACCTATTCGTGAACTATTGCTCGGATATTATGGTTTGAAAAACTCGAAATATTAAAAAATGTTCGAAATGTATATATAAATTTATTATATAATTATTTCATATTAATTAAATATTAAGACTCGCGAACTATTCGCAAACTATTGAACAAAATTGGGTCGAGCTCGACTCGAAAAAAAGTTCGAACATATTCGAATTCGACTCGAGTTTGATAAATTTGAATACGAATCAAATATTTATCAAACCGGCTCGAAAAGCTCACGAACAAGTTGGATTCGTTTGCACCTCTAGTTATAAATAGTAAAATACATTTTTTGTATATTACTTCGACCAAGGTACGTAGTTATTATAGGATTATTCTATGCTACACTTGGAGTACTTCTCCCCCATGATGTGGTCAAATATCAACCATTGGATCATCAAGACATATGTCAAATTTCATAAAAATATATGGGTCTCACGTGATCTAATGATATTGAAATAGGGAAAGAAACATTCCCGGTGTAGCATAAACTAACCCGTTATTCTAAGGAATTCATACATTATTATATTGTATAAATATGAAAATATAATGGCTATTATTTTCAAATTCTTTAGTTGGTGAAATAATAGTAATTTCTAATAAAAAAATTCATTCATATATGTTTAATCATGTTGTTACGTAATAATATTATAATTTGGTTTGTCCTAAAATAAATTTCTTATGTCCTCAACCAACAATATTAAAGATTTTTTTGAAACTTGTGACATGTTTGTTTGATATATTCATATATAGAAATTATTTTCGACTGATTTTTTTTCATATTTTTTATATATCGTGTATTAAAATTTAAAATAAAAACAGTAAGATAGCTAAATATGATATTAATTTTGTCAATATGGTATGATGTTCATTTTTTTTAAATATTAAACCTTAGTCATCTTCAACGCCGTTTAAGTTATAAAATTCATAGAATTCAATGAAAAAACTTTCAAAAAGTTTGGAGGACTCCATAGAATTATTTTAATTAAAATTCTATGAGATTATATAAAAGTCAGTAGAAATTTACAAACTCCACAAAATTGTTTGTTATTTTAAAAAAATCATTAAAACTCTGGATCGAATACACTCATCTAATTTATGTTTTGAATTCTATCAATATCAAAGTACACATATAAAATAGGAAAAAGTGTTTTTTAGTCATGTATGTTTGTCACTTTGCGATTTTAGTCATCTATATTTTTAGATTTTATTTTTAGTCTGTTATCTTTAATTTTTTTGACAATTTTAATCTTTTATCTGATGTGATGCTGATGTGCCACCAATGCAGTGATGATGTGGAGTTGATGTGTATAATGTCACGTAAATATTTTCGAAACAAAAGGACTGAAATTGCCAAAAATGAAAACATACGTGACTAAAACTGAAATATGAAAACATAGAGAAGCGAAATCGCAAAGTGATAAACATAAAGGGCCAAAATTGCAGTTTTTTCTATAAAATATAATATCAAATTTTCGTTTATTTTTCATCATAATATTTTTACGAAAATTAATCTTTTTAGTTTGAGAAATCAAATGCGCGAACTAAGAAAAAAAAATTATTTTGAAAATCACCCTCCATACGTGGATTTTGATATGATGATCTCTTTATGGGCAACTTGGGATTCAGTCCCTGATTTCAAATATAAATTTAGATTCAGTCCCTATTTCAGAAAATTTTGTTTTAACTCTCTGGTCCCACATTTATTTTCATGGATGAAAATCGGTACAAAAGGTTAAAAATATGATACAAACATATGATATTTGAGTATTAACAATTTCAGATCTGGTACAAAAATTAAAATTTTGAGTATAATATTGAAACAACTTTCTTAATAATAAAAACTTATCGTACATACATGTTTATGTACAAAATATTTATATTAACACACTTGTTTATTATGAATCAGTACAAACATCAGTATTTTGAGAATCACCAAAATTAAAAATTTACGCGCACTAATTTTAGAAATTTGAGTACAAAAATATTTAATTTACGTATTGATTTATATATTTATGGCATCAATTGCCTCAAATGGATTACAAAAATCACGATTTATATTTTTAGTTTTAGAGAGATGAAATATAACACAAAATATTTATACTAAGAAAACTTGTTTTTATACTAGATCTGAAATATTTAGTACTGAAATTTCATATATTTGTACCTAATTTTCAATTTTTTATACCTATTTTTCTATTAAAAAATAACTTATGGGCCCAAAGAGTAAATACAAACTTTTCTCGAATCATGAAGTGCAGTAAAAGAAAATATCTGACAAGGGGACTGAATCTTAACTAAACATGTGGAATTGAGAGTTTTTACCAATTAACTCCTTTATCCCCACCTTTTCTGTACCATTTATTGTTTATACATGCTTTTTTTTTTTTGTTTTTTTTTTTTGTTTTTCATTTTACTAAATCTTTTGGTTTTCCGTTTTTGTAAACATATATATGAGAATTTAATTATTGCACAAACAAATAACACATACATTGAAACTGGTAAATAGTAATAAATAAGATCGTTCATGTTTACATCCCTAGTATATAACTTTCGTAACGTGTTTGGTACATAAGATTTCAATGGGATTTGATAAGATTTAAAATTACAAATATCATTTTAGTAAAATAAGATTTTAAAATGAGATTCATATTTAATGAAATTTTATTTGACTAAATGAAACTTTTACTAAACTGATCCATTTTTTTTTTAGATTTCATAGGATTTGAAAAAAAAAACTATTTTTCAAATTTTATAAAATATTATGTATTTAAAAAATTATATTATTGATTCACGCTATTATATTTTAAATTTCATAAATCCAAAGTCCCATTTTTAATCCAAACACACCGTCGTTTCTGTCTCCAATATATATATATATATATATATACAGTAACACAGATAACCGAAAGGATAATATTACTATTCCATTATTGATCCACAATATCAGACATCCATTTTGAAAACAATACAAATCGAGCATGTACAAACATAGCATTAGCAGCAGTAGGCTTGGTAATTATGCTGTTAATCATGTGTTAATGGTGTTGCTGGGCTTGGCACTGGCGGCGGGGATTGAACCGACAGCTGGAACCACCACCACCACCACCGGCGGCGGAGTGTCGGCGGAACAAAAAGCCGATAGGGTGGTGGCGCTGCCGGGGCAGCCGGCGGTGAGTTTCAGGCAATATTCTGGGTATGTGAACGTGAACAAATCTCATGGAAGGGAGTTGTTCTATTGGTTCTTTGAAGCCACAAAGCTTCCTCACAAGAAACCTCTGCTTTTGTGGCTCAATGGAGGTCAGATTTTTTATCCACGTTTTTTTTTTATTTTTCACCCATTTTATTTTACTATTACAAGTTTTTTTTTTCAGTAATTTATAATAATTGTTTTTAACAGCAATTTTCTTAGATAATTTATTTTTCTTTTTTTGCATTTTTGTAAAAAACAACGTTCTCAAATCTTGTTTGTTTCGTGATACTTGACGGGGCGTGCTGTTTATGACGCAGACGTCGTTACACAAATGGTAAACGATTTCAATGGTCTAGAGAGTTGTATTCGATATCAAGTGATAGCGAAATAACAACTTGTTTTCATATTTTTTTATTTTTTTCATGCATATATAAAGTTAATTAATTTATTTTTTTTGATATAATATACTATAAAGTTAATTTAGCTAGCACATGCATTTATAAGACAAATGGATATTCTTTTTTTTTTTTTGATAGTTTTGGGTGTTTAATGATTTGGTATGTTTAAACATGACATAAAAGATATGGAGTACTTGTACATTTTACAAGCTTTTCAAAAAAAAGTTGTGTTTTTCAAAGTTTCTATCAACAATATTTTTAAAACAAACTTGTAACGTATTTTAAAAGAAAAAATATAAATTGTTCAAAAATCTCGGGTCAACATCATTTAATTTAAATATTCTCTTCATCCCGATTATATAGTTCTATTTTTTTTACCAATAAATTAAGAATTTTTTTTCCAATAGATTAAGAAAAATCATTGGCAAAATTTTTTTTACAAACTTTCTATTTTATCCCTATTTAATGAATTTAAAAAATGATTGAATAATTTTCAAGATATAGTTAATAGAGATATATTAGTAAAATAGTGTAAAAAATATTATTATTACTAAATTGAATATATTTGAAACAAAAAAAACGTGAGACATGGATAATATTATCAAAACGCGATGGATTCTATCGAATTCTATTAAATCATCATATATTAATATAATATAATTGCATGCATCGTTTCAAAAATCAATCAGTATAGTCAAAAAATGACTAGTACTTATTTAGGACTTCATTATTAATGATTTTCCTTAAATTTGGGCTACAATTCTAATTGATTAGTTTCAATAATTTTGCAGTTAATATGAATTAATTGAGAATCTAGTAGTCACCAACTAATAATTATAGGTTGGTACATAGCTGTTATTTCTTCATTTATACAGATATATATGTTATATTTTTATTTTAAAAAATATATATTCTATTTTTTGACCGACGAACATGATTTGTTGCCTGTGCGATTTGGGGAATCAAATTATGACGTTTAGGTTTGGCTTGGCATTATGAATACTGAAAGAAGAAAGTAAAATCAAACCCATATTTAATATTTAAATAAGTAAAAATTGCTTTTTTGGTCCTGTATGTTTGTCACTTTGCGATTTTAGTCATTTATATTTTCAGATTTCAGTTTTAATCCGCTATCTTTATTTTTTTGGCAATTTTAATCCTTTTTCCGATGTGGCGCTGATGTGGCACCAATTCAGTGCTGATGTGGAGCTGACGTGTACAGTGCCACGTAAGCATTTTCGAATAAAAATGACTGAAATTGCCAAAAATCAGAACATGCATGACTAAAACTGAAATATGAAAACATAGAGAACCAAAATCGTAAAATAACAAATATACATAACTAAATTTGCAATTTTCCACGAAAAAATTATAATGGCATACGCGAAATGTTATTTTCACTCAAAAGACTAAAATGGCATGGCTAGCTAATTTGTGCCCTGCATTTATTGGTTTTGCCTTTATGAAAATAATATCTTCTTATTCCATGGTCTCCATTACACTAGAATAGTCAATAGTCCACGCTCCATATGCAAACAATTTTATCTATCTGTTATTCTGTTTTCCTTTTTCTTTTTACACACACTTATGTTTGTTTGTTTATTTATTTTTCTCAACTGTCGAACCAAAAAACAAAATAAACAAAATAAAAAAATCCAGAAATTAAAGATCATATCATATCTTACTTCTTGAGGCTATTGGACACACATATATACATAATTCCATATGTATTTGGAAAAAAAAAAAAAAATCTCCATTTGTCTATCGAGTATGCAATCTATGTTGTTTTTAGGCCATAAATTCAAATGACCCCAAAATTTCGAATTTTATGCAATATTTTTTCCTAGAAAACCCAATTTCATTCCTCCGAAATTCGTCGAGTCACCCTATCATCGATCCTGTCTTGTTCCTCTTGCCACAATTTCTGGACGATCATGATCGAAACGTAGAAAATATGGACTTTATATTGATGAAAATTTGTATGATATGTTGATTATTAAAAGTGTTTTTGGCTGTAGGTCCTGGATGTTCATCAATTGGCTATGGAGCAATGGAGGAGTTGGGGCCTTTCCTTTCACAAAAAGGTCAACCAGAGCTCAAGTTCAACAACAACACATGGAATAAAGGTACTCCTTCACATGCATTGCCATATATATATTAATAAAACAATATATATACAACATTAATAATCAATATAATATTGCATAATTTTTATATATTATATAATATACAATTGGTTGGGATTTATCCTAATGTGAAACATAATGATTTGCCTGTTTGTAGCTGCCAACTTATTGTTTGTCGAATCCCCGGTTGGTGTTGGATTCTCATACACAAACACCTCCGCTGATATTAAACAGCTGGGTGACAAAATCACAGGTTGTATATATATATATATTCCTTATTCAATATGTGCGCGTGCGAGTAGCTAGCGTTACTAACTAACAATATTTATTTCGCATGATTGAATATGTAATTGATGATGGATCAGCCCTGGATTCATACATCTTCTTGGTGAATTGGTTCAAAAGATTCCCACAATATAAACATCACGACTTCTACATTTCTGGGGAGAGTTATGCAGGTCGTTTATTAATCAGCTGAATATTTTTAATGGGATTATTCATGATAAACAATTTGAATCCATTTTAATATTGTGATGCATGTATTATAGGCCACTATGTACCCCAGCTTGCAGAGTTTATCCTCGACAAAAATAAAAAACTGGGCAAGAGTCACGACTCATACATTAATCTCAAGGGAATTCTGGTATGCTATGAAGTATATATACATGAGATCATACGAATAGTACTCGTATATCTGTGTCGTGTCGTTTCCTGTATATATTTAGGAAGGATTTACATGTTTCAAACCGGAGATATGTCGTCTCGTCTTGTGTTAATAGATGTCACTAGGCCAAAAGGACAGGACAGTGGCTAAAATTATAGGATTTCGAATCATATTATATATGTGTGTGTGTATCTGAACAAATATATGGAACAATATGATAATTCATAACAAAATGAGAATGGTGTGCAGATAGGGAATGCTGTATTGGATGATGAAACAGACCAAAAGGGATTGATAGACTATGCATGGCACCATGCTGTAATATCCGACAGTTTATACGATCAAATCAGGGCCGAATGCAACTTCACTCAAAAGAATCAATCGGAGGGGTGCAACCACGCGGTGGATAAGTACTTCGACGTCTATAAAATCATAGACATGTACAGTTTATACACTCCAAACTGTGTTCACTTGAATACCAGTTCTAGTAGAAGATCATCAGCTATATCCTATGGTCCTCGACTCCTATCAACCTTTAACCATGTCAGTATCATGCACCATGCATTACATTAAAAAAATATATAATTATATATACATACACATAAATTTTGATATTCTAGACACCTGTTGTTACAGGGGAGGAGATCAGTATCTGCAGGCTATGATCCATGTGATTCAGACTACACCGAGGCGTATCTAAATAAGCCCGATGTTCAGAAAGCCCTTCATGCCAATGTCACAAAAATTCCCTATGCATGGACTCATTGTAGGTATGATTGTCATGATAAAAAACAGAATTTTCTTTTTCGCGCGCTTTGCTTTTGATTGAGTGAATTTGTTCATCGATACATATATGTTGACGCAGCGACAACATCACGTTCTGGAACGATGCACCGATGTCCATACTCCCTATCATTCGAAAACTGATTGATGCTAGGTTCCGAGTTTGGGTGTACAGGTACATAAATTCTTGAATTACTTGTACATAATGGGTCGATTGGATTGATGGATTTGATTCGTAATCAGCGGAGACACTGATGGGAGGATTCCAGTGACATCAACAAGATACTCCTTGAGGAAGTTGGGATTGAAAATCACTCGGGACTGGTCTCCTTGGTACACTGACAAACACCAGGTATTTTTGAGCAATTTGCACTTCATTTAAATTCTTTTTATATAAAACATTAATTAATTATATTTTATTTTAAAAATAAATAATATTTGAATGTAGGTTGGGGGGTGGACTGTGGAGTACAAAGGGTTGATGTTTGTAACAGTGAGAGGAGCAGGGCACCAGGTCCCCTCCTTGAAGCCCAAGCAATCGCTTCAAATGCTCCAACATTTCTTGGCTGGCAAAGCACTCCCACCAGCTCCATACTAATTTTAATCCATAATTTCATTCTATTCTATAATTTCATTATATATTATAAGCTACAAAACAATATATTAGCTAATCCAAAGAAGATGCAAGGCTTGAGTCGAGGTGATGTAGTGAAATTTTATGTGTGAAACTTGAATTCATAGAAAACAAAATCATACATTAAAATTTCATTTAATGTCGGAAGCGACGGCTTATATATATTTAATGTAGATCTCAAGTTCGAGACTAATTGTACGTGTGCTTGATGAATCAAAATCCGGCTGGAAATCTTTATTTGTAGCTAAACAAACATTTTAAGGAAACGTGTAAGAATTTCTGGTTGTCATGATCTTAGGCCACCAACTCCCCCATCTTCCCTCTAAGTTTTAAAAAAAAATTAGTCAAACCAAATACTATCTACCAATTGAAACTATTAAATTAACTTGCATTATTCACATAATCAATTAATTAAAGGAATGTAATTCACGAAATTTTCCGCAATCTTCCATACATTATGTGCCAAAGAATTAAGGACGAATCGAAATTCTTCTGCTTGACGCACACTTGAGCATATAATATATATACATTACAAAGTTGGCTGCATTTTCAGCTCACCAAATCAAAACTCATGCAAGCCCTTTAAACACACATCACATGCATGATTCACTCACTACTCCGCCACCATAATTCCATTTCTTGACTTCATTCCAAACCGATGAATACATCTGCTAATGCTAGTAATTGCGATTCTGTCGCGAAATATGCCGCGGATTATCATGGTTTGTTCTGTTTCATTCCTGATATTCAAATGGTTGAGATTTTCTTGGCTTTTCTCGTGTTTCTAACGATACACTGCTTGAGGAAGAAGAGGCATCAAGGCCTCCCCAATTGGCCTTTCGTCGGGATGCTTCCGTCTCTTGTCGCCGGTGTCCGTGGAAACATGTACGAGTGGATTTCTGGGATATTGCATGATCAAAATGGTACCTTTACCTTTAAAGGCCCCTGGTTTACGAATCTCAATTGCGTGGTCACCTCGGATCCTCGGAACGTGGAGTATCTCCTCAAGACGAATTTCGCCAACTTTCCTAAAGGAGAATACTTCAGGAACACTGTGAGGGACTTGTTAGGCGACGGCATATTCAATGCGGATGCTGTAGTTTGGCAGAGGCAGAGGAAGACCGCGAGTCTCGAGTTTCATTCGGCTAAGTTTAGGAGGATGACGACTGATTCGCTGCTCGAATTGGTGCACGGGAGATTGATCCCTGTTTTGGATGATTCCTTGAAGAGGAACTCCTGGATTGACTTGCAAGATGTGCTGCTCAGGCTAACGTTCGACAACGTGTGTATGATCGCTTTCGGGGTGGATCCGGGGTGCTTGAGCCTCGGCCTGCCGGATATCCCATTCGCTAGAGCGTTCGAGGCCGCGACAGAGGCGACGGTGTTGAGATTCATGACGCCTACTTTTGTATGGAAGGTGATGAGGTATCTTGAGGTGGGAAGTGAGGGGACATTGATGGAGTCGATAAAGGGAGTGGACGATTTCGCGGAGGAGGTGATCCGGGGTAGGAGGCAAGAACTGGCTAAGAAAGATGATGACGGGCAAAGATCGGATCTTTTGACGGTGTTCATGGGGTTGAAAGATGAAGATGGCAAGCCATTTTCTGATAGATTCTTGAGGGATATTTGTGTGAACTTCATACTTGCTGGAAGGGACACATCTTCGGTTGCATTGAGTTGGTTTTTCTGGCTTTTGGATGGGAATAGGGAGGTGGAGCAGAGGATAATGGAGGAGATTGATGGGATCTTGAGCAAAAGAGAGGGGCTGAGTCGCGGCGGAGATGTCGTGTTCACCGCGGAGGAGGTGAAGAAGATGGAGTATTTGCAGGCGGCTCTGTCGGAGGCTCTCAGGTTGTACCCATCAGTCCCAGTCGACCACAAGGAGGTAATGAACTTGGAATGTTATATATATATATATATATATATATATATATATATATATATATATATATTTTTAACCTTTTTTCATACATAACTTTTTTTAAAAAATCTAATTTCAATTCTCATATTCTTATCCCAAAACACAAACTACCTGAAATGCTAAAAAAAATATAGGTAGTGGAAGATGACAAATTCCCAGATGGAACCATACTCAAGAAGGGAACAAAAGTGGTGTATGCAATATATGCAATGGGTCGAATGGAGAGCGTATGGGGCAAAGATTGCAAAGAGTTCAAGCCCGAGAGATGGCTGAGAAACGGACGATACATGAGCGAATCGGCCTACAAGTTCACGGCATTCAACGGCGGCCCTCGGCTCTGTTTAGGCAAAGATTTTGCTTACTATCAGATGAGGTTCGTGGCGGCGTCTGTCTTGTACCGGTATCGGATGACCGTAGTCGGAGATCATCCCGTGGAGCCCAAACTGGCACTCACCATGTACATGAAATATGGACTAAAGATGGAGCTTTCCACAAGAGATAGATGCTAAACAAGTTGTGCCTTTCATGTCATCTCTTTCAAGAAAATTTTGGGTATGGTAACTTTCACCATGTATTTATGTGTGTTGTGTGTTAATATATGCATTATGCTCTTCATTTCTACCTCGCAATTAATAATGTTTATAATAAATAGCATTCATTTGTACACGTCGGTTGTTCACACAGTTTGAATAATTATTTAATCATGATAATTTTTTGTTATTTTGGGAGTAATAATTTTTCTTAATTTGAAATTTTAAACATGTAAATAAAGATGTAATTGAATTTTAATTACCATGCATTTGTTGATGATGATTGTAAACATAGCGTACAATCCAATATTTATTCGTAATCAGTTAAAATTTTTGCTTCTTAAATTGAATTTTTTTATAAAGAAATACAGTCATATATTATTATTATTATTATTATTATTATTATTATTATTATTATTATTATGGAAGCAATTCTTACTATTAGAATTATTTCTTTTTCAAATAAATTACAAAGTGAGAATTAGTTGATTATTTGGTTGCTATCGGTCACTCGATTGTCAATTAAAAATAAAATCTAAAACCGCGCTCCAAATTTTAGTAAAGCAAAAACATAAATATAGCTGGGAAAAGAACAAATAGTCTGCCGAGCTATTTGATGATACTTTGCTTTGTATTTTGTATTTTGAATATATATATATATATACACACATTAGTTTTTTTTTTTTAAACGGAAAACCTCATAATATTATTAATTCATATAATCTATTACAAGTTTAACCAATCATGGCGGAAACTCACCATTTATCCAAATAAGAGGGGAAGACAAAGAAAAAGTAAAGCGAGCAATACAATGCACTACTTTATTAGTTGATCGTCGGACATGACGACATCTATGATCTTTGGCTTTTTCAGTCTTGCTCTAGTTTCTGTCGCACAAAAACCCACATACTCAAGATTCTCCGTATTGAAAGTGATTGTTTTCACTGACAATAATGAATCAGATGTCACTTGCACATCTCTGAAATTCATTTTATATAGCAGATTTACACCCTCTCTAATTGTCAGTAATTTACCATAGACAACTGATAGTGGTTGGTTTATTTGATGTCCAAAAGCTAGTAATAAGCGGCCCTGATTATCCCTGACCACTTCACCAATATTTTATTGATTCGGCTATTCATTGTATGATGCATTGACCGACAAAATTCAGTTAGAACTAGCAAGTGCACTAGGTCAAATTATAATAAACCGGGTTTGAATTTGAATCGTCCCACAGAGACCGAAGCTAATTACCAAGATATAATAATTTCACTTAATCTATACTAAAATAATTAATAGAGATTTGATTTGTTCAATTAAAGTTTAACTACTAAATAAATTGACAATAAATAGATTGAAAACAAACACAACTAGAATTTGGATTATAAATTCAATTCAAATAAATCGATCAAGACACACGAAGATACTGAGTTAATTCATGCAAACACGTGGCACAATCTAAGATTCAAGTTTAATCTAGATCACGTTGAATTTTCCTATTCTATTCAACAATCTATTTCTAGACTTTGTCAAACATATTCAAGTTTGACGGATTAATTATTTATAATTAATTCTAATCAAACTCAAACACATTAAATATTTATGAAAATTCAGTTTTCTACCTAAAATCGCACAATGAAATCGAATATTATTTATAGTCAATTTAATCTTGTGTTAATTATTGGAGTGAAACACAATCAATTCATAATCTTTCGACTTAAAATCAATCAACAATCAAGCAAATAATTGTTCAAATCATTCACAATAAAAACATGATAAATCCAACAATCAATAATTGAAATAAATCAAAAATCCTAAACAATAATCCATGTGTTCACATAAATCAGTCTCAGCCCAATCTCGTGGCTTAATCGATAAGAAAAAGTTTACTCCATAAACGAGAACATGATTCAAACAAAGGTTTTAATCATCAACAAAAACTAAAAGAAGAATGGAGAATAAAAGGTGAAGCGTTCTTCAAGTTCTTCCAAACCCTAGCCGTTGTGTTCTTCAATCCCGGTTTGAATCTCGAAAATCTGATGAAATTTCCTATATATACTCTCCTAGAATCCATGATCTTTGTTTCCTTTTTAAAAGAGTTCGTCAAATAAAAAAATTCCTTCACGCGATCACGCTCAAGCGCAGGAAATGTCTGCTCGAGCGTCAAATTTTCTGTCTCGCACAATAAAAATTCTTCCAAGCACGCTCGAGCGGTAAGAAATACCCGTTAGAGCGAGTCAACTTTTGCCCAAAAATTTTGATTTCTTTAGAAATCCTACAATTAAATCAGGGAAAGTGAGGTGTAGACAATATATATGAAAAAAATAATAAAATCACATTAAATGATGCTAACGCAAAACGAATGCATGCAAAAAAACCCAAAAATTACCACAAAATAATGAATTAAAATACACTTATCAACTCCTTCATACTTAAGTCTTGTTTGCCCTCGAGAAAAAACAAGTGACGAATGCAAATGCAAAACACAAAATGATGCAAAATCAAAATACGGATGATTCCATGAAAAGAAGACAAGCATCAGTTAATTAAAGTTTCCCTTAAACTTTGCACAATACACCTCTACATTGAGCGTAAACGTGTGTGTGTGATATTATTCCAGTGACATGTATTTCAAATAAAATCCGTTCACGATGAGGCCTAATTAACACATCGGTGCAAGCATCCCTCTCATGTACTGATTCCTTCTAATTACACGCAGCAACCACATATCCCTCGTACTTGTCAATTGAAACATGGGTTTTTTTGTGTAATATAAGCAAAGTAAGTATGGCAAGAATAATGAGCATGAATGATCCATATGTTTCACGTACTTTTGGATTTTGCATCTGGGATACTGTAACTCCATACATTCCCCCATACTTAGCCTTGGACTTGGTTGTATTAGAATTTCAATTCTCTTATCCATGTCCTTACCTCACCTTTCAATCTCTTTCTATTTCCTTTTTTTTCGGATTTCTTTTTACAATAAATAACTATTTCAAGTGCGTGCATATGGATCAATCTAATTGGCTTACGAAGGATTATTAACCATTTAGGTTTCATGAGAATGTTTAGAAATTTTATATCAGTTGGATGGAACGATTCTAGTGCATACAAATGGATGTGCTCATATAGTGCTACCAAAGTGTACACAGAATCTACACCACATTGCTAAAATTAAGAATTTTAGAATAACTAATTTTGGTGTTTTAGCGTGATGTATTTATGTGTTTTATGTAATAATGTTTATAATAAATAGCAATCATTTTGTATGTGTGGCTTGTTTATATGATTTGAATAGTTATTTAATCAAGCTAATTTTTTTTTTCAGATTAATAATTTTTTATTAGTTTAAAATCTTAAAATTAAATAAATATATAATTGAATTTACCACTCATTTGTTGTTGATGATGGTAAACATTGGATCCAAAAATAAAAAATTAAAAAAAATGATGGTAAACATATCTTCTCCAAAAAAAAATGATGGTAAACATATAGAGTACAATGCAGTATTTATTCATCATCAGTTAAAATTCATTTGCTTGGTGATGGAATTTTTTTATAAAGAAATATATTTTCATATTATATTAGAAGTTAGAACAATTTATTTTTTTTAATATTATAACAAGTTGACAACTAGTTCATTATTTGATGTTTCATTGAGTTCACAGAATATTATAACTAAAATAATTATTTTTAAAAAATATATATTGGCTTATTAATAATATTGAAACGATTCTTATTACAACTAAATTTTGACTAATAAAATAGCAATAATATATTAGTATCGAATAACTAAATAGCAGAACTAATAAAATAGCAGCACTAAATTATGACTAATAAAATAGCAATAATAAATTAGTATCGAATAACTAAATAGCCGAACTAATAAAATAGCAGTACTAAATTAGTATTGAATAACTAAATAGTCGATCGCGATTCGCGAGGCTGGAAAAAAATAGGTCCGCTGCCGGGACTCGAACCCGGGGCACACAAGGTGTACCGATTTCATGATAAATGAATTGCTACGGCGGAATTTATTGATAATGTTGAATGGTTTTTTTATATAAATACAAAAAAGACGAGCGTTTTAATAAATTGACATACTTAAATAGTGTTTCCTAGAAGCTTTTTAAAACAATAATTTAATCTATAATTATTACTTTGATTTTGACGTTTGGTAACTTATCGAGTATTTATTGTTTTTTTTTTTTGTTTTTCTTTAACATTTTAGACTTTAGGAGGAAGTCATATCACGATCCTTTTTTATATATTGTTTTATTATTATTGTTATTGATTATTGATTTTATTTTGACAGTATATTGTTTATCGATATATAAAGTATTGAATAGACAAATATAGAAATGAATTGGAATATCCAATCCATAAAAAGAATATCAATCAAATTTATGATCAAAATAATTAAGTGGCTTATAATAGCTAATTTTGGTATTTTAACGTGATGTATTTATATGTGTTATGTGTTAATATATATTATGCTTTTCATTTCAACCTCTCAATTTGATATATTGTTTATAATAAATAACACACAGTTCGTGTGTGTGGCTTGTTTATATGGTTTTGAATAATTATTTAAACACGTTAATTTTTGTTATTTCAGATTACTAAATTTTTATTAATTTAAAATTTTAAAATATAAATAAATATATAATTGATTTTTTTCATAGAAGTGATGGGCTGTCGTAGAGCCACCAAACTGAAATTCCTAATCTCGAATAAAATGAGTGTAATGGTAAAAAGGGTCGAATTCACAAGAAACAAGGATTTCTTTCTTTCGGGAAATGCAAATAAATGTGGGATTACTAATGATAAATGAATAAATACTAAACATGGAATAAATAATTGATGAAGTGTAAAATCAATCTTATCAAACTCTAATTCAAGGATTCTGTTATTCAATTGTATCATTCACTGGTCATTAGTCATCAAATAACTTGTTAGTGCAATTTTAAGCATTTAACATTAGCCACTACAACTCTTGTGTTTTCCTAATAATTGATCGAGCTCAGCATCCAGTCAAAACTTATCTATAATTAAGTGAGCACGATAGTGTTTTATATTGATTAAAAATATATTTTCTCTTTGTGAAAAGTTTTGGAGCGAGTTTGAATACAAAAACCTTTAATTTAAAAAACACTTAAAATAAGTCCAACCTTTTAAAATATTTTTATTTTAAAAAAAACAGGAGTAGTTTTAGCGTTTGGATGAATGTTGAAAAAGTATTTTTTTAAAAAAAAATTAAATAGAAGCAGAAGCCAAAAAAATCAAAATTCATGGCTTTTAAAAAAAACAAATAAATACATGTGTTTTAAAAACTGTTGTTGTAGCCAAATGCCTAAATTTTTTAGAAAAAAATTATTTTAAAAAAAATTGATTTTTTTTTTGCTTCCGTAATCAAACGTACTTTTTATTCTAAAAATCTAACAATCAAAATAGTTGTCATTGAAATTTCAGTTTCGTTGATTTTTTATATCAAATATACTATGATAGCACAATACACTTGATCTATCATTACTCAAATATCAATCATTCATGACAGTTACGGATCACTGAATTCACGAATAACAATAGAAAGACGTAAATCAAATTAATTTGTCAGATTAATCGACATACAACTTTCATAGAAATAAAACATAAATCAACAAATACTTGAAACACAATAAGACCATCAATATAAACACATAACCTCACATTGATAAAATTGAAATAGAGAAAAATATCACCAGAATCAGGCTATAGAATCTTAGCCAAGAATAGTTGAATTCACAATCTTCATGAAAAATGTCAAAAGATGAAATTAGTTTTATAAAGAAGAAAAGAAGAAAATATAGTGTCTCTCTGCTCTAGAACACGTTTTTAAGTGAGAGATACGAAGCCCAAAGAAAAGCCAAAAACTAGGATAAAAACCTATCAAAGATAAAGGCTGTCAATAAGGAAATTTAGAGTGTTTATGAAATGAAATTGTTCTAAATATTTCTCTCTTTCAATGTAATTTTCTATTTTCAAAAGTCTTCCATAAATCAAATAACATAAATAGAACTTTGTCTTCTAAAATTCCAAGCTCACTTGTGTGAAATTTTCGCTTGTTCAATATGCATAAAACGTGCTCACGCTTTATCATAAATCCTCTTATGGTTCGCTTATTCAGCTTCTCCCATAAGATTTGCTCACGCCTTAAGCCAAATTCTTTTTTGGTTTTCTCTCGCTTCAAGTTTTTGCCTTGTGCTTTCCAAATATTTAGGACTAAACGTGCTCATACAACAAAATAACACAAAATACATCAATTAAACATATTAAAAAACTAAAACATGACGAATATGATAATAAAAACATAAATCTATCCAAAAAAAATATAATTGACTTTACCATACATTTGTTGTTGATGATTGTAAACATAGAGTGCATGTAGTATTTATTCATAATCAATTCAGTTGCTTAGTAATTTAATTTTTTATAAAGAAATATATTGTCATATAACAATGTTACTGTAGCAATTCTTAACATCAAAACCATTTATTTTTCTTAATATTAAAACAAGTTGACAACTAGTTCATTATTATAAAAGACTAAACAATTTAAAATTTGATGGTTCATTGATTTCACAGAATACATCTATTACTATATTACAACTAAATTTCGACTAATAAAATAGCAATAATAAATCAGCATTGAATAAATAAATAGTTAATTGCGTGGTTGGGAAAAAAAGTATCCGCTGCCGGGACTCGAACCCGGGGCACAACTGGTGCACCGATTACTCAGATGGGTGAATTGCTACAGCGGAAGTAATTGTTGTCTATTGAATTGTTTTTTTATTTATTCAATCTTATAAAAAATGAGACCTTGATAAAAACTGTTTTGGTATGACCCAAACACACCAAAATATATATCCCGTTTCCACTCTCTCATTATTTTTTTTATAACCTTCCTTTGGTGGATTTTTTGGTAATCTTCACACAACTTCTTCCACAATCTAAAAACTGCTGGACACATTAACCTCATTCTTCAAAATTTAAAAGGCTGGGCATTTGTATCTTATTTTCTCCCCTAGATTTCTTGCCACATTTTCTGAACGTCAAGTTTGTTAATGTCCCTCCCCATCATTTTATTTTGAACTATTTTTTATCCTCAGACAACAAAATTTTTGGTCTACAATATGTTCATGGGTTGACCATGAATAATGAAAAGGGGAGAACACTAAAGTGGAAAATTTTGGAGTCGATGACTGCTAAATCAGATAAAATCAAGGGTGGAGGAGCAGAGTTGGTTACACCTTTTCCAAGATCCATTTATTCGGGTTTGTTTTCAGAATGTTTTGTTTTTTAACATTAAACAGTTTATGATCAAGTTTGAGTTTTAACGAAAGCTTTGAAATAGTGCAATCAACCTGTTCGGCAAGATGTGCAACAAATACGAGTCTTAATTAATTAATTAATTAATTAATAGTGAGTAAATATCTTGGTATCAACTTTCATCTCTAATATCGACATGGATTTTATTAATCGAATTCTGCAATTCATTTTCTTGGTTTGTTAATCCAGAATTTCCAATATCAGGTTCAAGGTGTTGCAGACATTTTTTCCATAAACGCAGCTAAAGGTAAATTGGTATATAACTTAATTATCTCCACAATATGTGCTATTTGATTTACTTAAAATTTAAAAAATTACTTTATTTATAAATAAAGTTTTGAAATTTATTCCCCGAGTCTCTTTGTTTGTAAATTAATTTTCTTTTCCTATTTTTCAAATCTAAATAATTTTTTTCCACGTGCATTTCAATTATTTTGATCGCTCAAATTATTTCCTATTTTAGATTTATATTGCTTGGATTTATGGGTTGGTTGGTTTTTTGGTCGAGGTTGTGTTATATTAGTGTCTCTCTTTTCGATTTTAAATGATGAACTCATTTGAAATGAGTGAGAAATCATTGAAACTTTTTTTTTTCAGGTTATTTTATACTAAAAAATCATTGAAAAATGAAGCTAATGACATACCAACAAAAAAAAACTGAAGACCTGGAATGGTTTAATACTTTTGGTCATTTTCTCATTATAATTTTTTATTCGAATGTTAATTCGACACATTAAGATTCATTCAAAATATACTGATAAAAAAATTCTCAAAATTATACAACTATGATTAATTCTCACCAACCAAATTTATAGTGTTGCATAACATGTATTTCACTGATCATTTGAGACTTTAATGTTCGTTCTTAATATAAAAAGGCAATCTGATGGTGAGAAAAGTTCTCTCAGTTGATATAAGTCATGTGCATATGGTTGTCTTTCGATATCTTTGCATTAACTTATAAGATTGCTCATGCTATTACTTTTTCTTATATTTTCTAGATTTATTAAGTAGACCTAAAAGGGTAGCTATATTAGGTGAAATTATACCGAGATATGGAAAATTCTATGCTACTTTGGGAGAAACAGTTTCGGTGTGTTCGCATGAGATCTAATTTAAAAAAAAACTCATGGACTCCATATGTTTGGTTTTTAGTGAGATTATCAACTGATCATCTCATTGAAAAAAAGATACACTGGGAGTGTTTCTTCCGGTATAACATAGAATCTCTCCCAAAAGTATTCCTGCTATTGACTGCATTCTATGTGAATTTGAAGAAGAGCATGTCAATGACATTTGTACATAAATTAGGCAATATTTAAAACTTGATACATTATTCCACAATTTCTTGAACGCAATCTTATCGAGTTGATTACACATTTTAATATTTTATAGTTTAAACAAAGTTCATTAATGTCGGTGGTTAGATCCGCGAGTAAACGTACAAATAACTGAGAGAGTATAAAAATTTATTTAAACAAATTTTAATATGCTCTAAATGATCAAAAGTTTAACAGTACGCACTACACAATCTTAATACGCTCTAAATAATAGTAATAAAAAATTACTATCGGAAAAAGTGTTTTGAATGCTATACTATTTTGTGATGAAATAATTATAAACTTGAAATTTCAATAAAACAACATTTGTACACAACCATATTGTCCCAAACAAAACACGAGCAAATTTTTTTGTGTGGTTATTATGGGATAATCATAATACACTTGGTCTACGTTTTTCACACGCATCGCATGTGCGTCGGTCGCTAATATATATTAATATATTGGAACTTGACCTAATTTGTTCTGATTAAATTATAGAACAGATCACAAGTGTTTCAATGAATGGCATACTTAATCTACAATTATTATTTTGATTTCGACGTTGGGTAACTTAATTATCGAGTATTTTTCATTTTTCTTAACAATTGGAATAATTAATTAATCCATAAAAAGAATGTACGTCAATCAAACTCGTGATCAAAATAATTTATTCAAGTCCAATTACTTTGCGATGATTTAATTGCCGTTAATCTCCTTTCTTTCTTTTCTTTCTTTTTTTTTTTTTTTTTTTTTGTAGTGAGTGGTATTGGCTGTTACTGAGTGAATTGTAATTTTATACGAGTGATGCTCGAAATTTTTACATTAAACTTAAAACACACAAAATTCAACACATGAATTTAATTTATCAAAATCTCACGATAAATTAAAAAAAAATCTCGCTATAAAATATCAAAATCTCACGATATTATTGTTGTAAATATATAAAACGATATATTTTTGTCCCTTTAGCATTTTTCAATTTTATATACATCTAAATTACTCAAACATGTGTATCAACTTAAAATTATAGAATATACTAGTGTTTTTAAAGAACTGGAATAATTAACCTACAATTATTTTGATTTTGAATTAACCTACAATATATTCAATTTTGAATATATTGTTACCCCGAGAAAATATTTCAACCCGAGTCCGTTTATAATGGGTCTACCCGATATGGCCCAACATCTCAAGGTCCAGCCCAGTTTGGACTATGTTGGACTTTGATCAAGACTGGTCATTATGGGCCGACCTGGGCTGTTTTTAATGGGCCGCAGGTATCCTTTTCTAGTTCAAGTAGGACTCTGATATATATGAGATAAGCTTGGATCTTTTCAAATATTCACAAGATAGAGATAAACTTAAGAAGGATCCAATGGATGAAGAGTCCTAGTATATGACATGTTATAATTCGACTAGGTAACTTACTCTATTTTATTCCTATAAATACAAGTACTGTTATGGTTGTGTTCATTCATTACTCATTATTCATTATTCATCAACGCTCACTCTCACTTTTACATTCACGCACTCATATTCTCTTGTTTTTGCATTCATCATACTCTCTGTCTTCAATACACTGACTTAGGCATCGGAGGGGTCACGCCGAAAACACCTTCGGCACCCCGTGACCTAGCTGTTGCTTGTGCACTGCAGAGTTCATTGGTACCCGACCCGACCTGCTTTATAAAGAAGTTGGAGGATCCATTCTACCAGACCGAACCCGAGGTAAAAAATTGACATTATCAATTGGCGCCGTCTGTGAGAATTTGAAAACAAAGGGTTAAGATGATGAGTACAAGAGAAGAAACAAATTTTGGATTCTCGCATGGCTTGCACATCACAAACTTGCAAAAATCATTGAAATTAATTGAACCGTCGGATCGGGTTCAAATTTTTTATGCATATTTATTAATATGTTTTCTAGGATCTGAATGATGGAGATCGTGATTGGCATCTTGTAGAATCAGATCTGGACCACCGAACAGACACTGCTCGCTCGCCAGTTTCTGTATATTTTCGCATGGCTTGCGCATCAGAACCTTGAGAAAATCATTAAAATTAATTGAACCATCGAATCGGGTTCAAATTATGCAAACATATTTATTAATAAGTTTTCTAGGATCTTAACTGTGTAGATTGTGAATGAAGTCTTGTACAATGGGATTTTGACATCCGAACGGCAGCTGCTCACTCGCACAGTTTCTGTATATTTTCGCATGGCTTGCCCATCAGAACTTTGAGAAAATCATTGGAATTAATTGAACCGTCGGATCAAGTTCAAATTTGGTATGATAATTTATAATTATGTTATATAGTATCTGGAAGGTGAAGATCATGATCGGAATTTTGGGACTTGGGGAAAGGTGGCTCAGACCGCCGAGCTGAAACACAATCTACTTGCATAGTTTCTGAGCAGTGTTCTTGAAAAAGTCATTCTGAAAAATCTAAGCGTTGAAATTATTTAAAAATTTTATCATGAGTTTAAAAACATCTAGACGCACATTTTGGACGGTTGAGATCGATTTTCTCTTGCTACATCAAGTCGGTTCATTGATCAAAGTATAGAAGATATTATCTTGCTATACATCCAAAGTCATGTCATCGACAACGCATGAACGAGATAAGTATTTCAATAATCTTTATGTTTGAATTAAATTATTAAATTATTATTTATTATCATTATTAATAATATTTTGAGGTATCTTCTACTATCAAAATTACATGTTTGTTTTCTTGTGATCAAATTTGTTGGACTTCTCTTCTCTTGTATTTTTTTTGGGTTATTTTATGTCATTGGACATGCAATCTTGCAGTAAGCCCAATTATATCACATCGCGCATGCAATATTGCAGTAAGACCCAATTATATCACATCGGACATGCAATCTTGCAGTAAGGCCTAATTTTATTATATCGGGCATGCAATCTCGCTGTAAGGCTCAATTATATCACATCGGACATGCAATCTCGCAGTAAGGCCCAATTATATCATATCGGGCATGAAATCTAGCAATAAGGCCCAATTTATGGTTCAACACTTTATAAAGTCCGGGCAGGTCTGACATCAAAAGCCCACACCAGTGGCATCAAAAGCCCACATCAGTGGCATAAAAAATCCACATCAGTGGTCTCAAAAGCTCACATCAGTGGCATAAAAAATCCACATCAGTGGTATAAAAAATCCACATCAGTGGCATCAAAAGCCCACATCAGTGGCATCAAAAATCCACATCAGTGGTCTCAAAAGCCCATATCAGTGGCATCAAAAACCCACGTCAGTGGCCCACATCAGTGGTATACAAAGCCCAGACAGGTCTGGCACTCAAAGTCCACGTCAGTGGCCCATATCAGTGGTATACAAAGCCCAGACAGGTCTGGCACTCAAAATCCACGTCAATGGCCCACATCAGTGGTATACAAAGCCCAGGCAGGTCTGACACTCAAAGCCCACTTCAATGGCCCACATCAATGGTATACAAAAGCCCAGGAAGGTCTGGCACTCAAAGCCCACGTCAGTAGCCCACATCAGTGGTATACAAAGCCCAGGCAGGTCTGGCACTCAAAGTCCACGTCGGTGGCCCACATCAGTGGTATACAAAGCTCGGACAGGTCTGACACTCAAAGCCCACTTTAGTGGCCCACATCAGTGGTATACAAAGCCCAGGCAGGTCTCGGACTCAAAGTCCACTTCAGTGGCCCACATCAGTGGTATACAAAGCACAGACAGGTCTGACACTCAAAGTCCACTTCAGTGGCCCACATCAGTGGTATACAAAGCACAGACAGGTCTGGCACTCAAAGTCCACTTCAGTGGCCCACATCAGTGGCATCAAAAGCCCACATCAGTGGCATCAAAATTTGCTGCAAAATTTGATCTTGAAACAATATTAATGAGTAGATTATGTGTAGATAAATTTGGGAAGGAATATCATTATATTTTCTAAACAGGTTAAACAAATTCGTGTACGGAGTCCGTCCATTTTAACATTAAATTGGACTGAAGGATCAATTGCGGAAATATGACGAAAAATGAAGGATTAAATCGGGTCAATCGAAAAACATCCATTTTTTAATTCAATAAAAAAATTTAAAAAACCTATATTAACAAATTTTAGAAAATAACTAAATAATTTTTAATCATAATCAATTTCTTAAATGCACTAAAAAATCAATCAATTACTTAGATGTCAAAAATATCTTCAATAACTTGAAAAAATTAATATGTTAGTAGTGAGGTTGTGTCAAAAATATCTTCAATAACTTGAAAAAATTAATATGTTCGTGATGACTAGTAGTGAGGTTGCCAAAAAAGTAAAGTCTGCTGCCGGGACTCGAACCCGGGATACAACTTGTGCATCGATTTAGCCAGAATTGCAATCTGACAAATTGCTACAGCGGAATTAGTTGGCGTTGATTGAGCTGTGTTTAATATAAATATAAACACTATAACAAACTAACATTTTAATGAATATACAAAAATATCAATTTTTTAATACAATAAAAATTATTTAAAAAACATATATTGCCAAAATTTAGAAAATAACTAAATAATTTTTAATCCTAATCAATTGCTTAAATGCACTAAAAAATTAATCAATTACTTATATATTGTTATGATATGATTTTGAATATAGATGATTATCAAAATAGATTTTTGGTTAAGATAGATATATCAATCTTATGTATCTACATATTTGTATCTTGTAATTATACCCTATAAATAGAGGTTCTCAGTTATAAATGAAATAGTTCTGAGTCATTCTCGTAATTCACTTTTCTATCTATTCTTCTATCTCTTTTCTCATTAAATTTATAACACATTATCAGCACGAATGCTTTATATTTTAAGTTGTTCTCCTGAATAGCACAATATATTATTGAAAATATCATATTCCGTTCTTTATATTTTAATTTGTTTTTTTATTAAATTTATAATATGTTATCAGCACGAATGCTTTATATTTTAAGTTTTTCTCCTGAAGAGCACAATATATTATTGAAAATATCATATTTCGTGCTTTATATTTTAAATTTTTCTCCTGAAGAGCATGACATATTATTGAAAATATCATATATGATATATAGGTGTTGATACTCTAGAAGCAGCACAATTTATAGTTTTGTGTTGATACTCTTGAAGCAGCACAATTTTTTGTTTATGTTATTGCTCCTGAAATTGCACAAATTTTTAGTTTAATGTTGATGCTTGATAAGTGCATTTTGTGTGCATTATTTCATGTTATTTTTATGTCTATTTTATGTGTATTCATATTGATTTTATGTGTTTTTATGTGTTTTAGTTCATATATGTGTATTACACTCTCCGGGTTAATTTTGTAGGAAAATGAATTGTTGAAGAGTGAATTACGGAGCAGCTTTGTTCAAAAAATTAAATTTAATTTTAGATAAATCCAAATTCAATCTTCACCGTTCAAAATAAAGCTCAAGATGTTTTGAAGGTGCTATCTAAATTTCAGCTCGATCCGACGGCTAGATCTCAAGATATGAATTTTTCAAAATCATCGCGCGGAGCAGAAAAATTGACTCGCTCGAACGAGACCTGGACTGATAAAAAATATATTTGGACAGAGAGTTGCTCGCTCGAGCGAGCGGAGCGCGCAGAATCTGTATTTTTAGAAACTCTTGCTCGGATTGGATGCTATCTTTTGAAGACCCTTGGGCATTTAAATACCGATCTATTCATCAGATTAGGGGTTCCGAACGCAGACAACACAAGGGAGGCGGCTTCAAAGCTTGGGAGAAGATTTCTACACTTTTTCTTCTTCTGTTCTTCTTTATTTTTATTTATTGAATTATAGTTTTAATTATTGAGTAGTTTGTTTTCAACCAAGACGGCGTGATTGGGCCGAACAAATTCATGTAGAAAACTTGGATGTTTGTTTGGGATTTTTCAGAGTTGATTTTATTTTATTGATTGTCAGATTTATATTTGTCTTGTAACTAAATTGATCAACTGTTTGCTTGCATGTTAATCGATTCCAAGTCAACAGAGGAGGTATTAATTTTGATCACTCTGATAATTAACACATGGTAAAACCGACTAGAAATAGAATTCGGTTTCAGTGTGCGGTTTGGGTGTAAACTGAATTTTCATAAATATTTAATGCATTCAAATTTGATTAGAATTACGAAAGATTAGTTCATCAATATTTGAATAGGTTTGATTGTTCTAGAAATAGTCCTTTGAACAAATTAGGAGAATTTCCGTGAATTAAGATTAAATCTGAGTCCTGAATCGACTACATGTTACATGATTTGTTCGGTACCTACGTGTGTCTTGGTTGTCTTTGTTTTAATTATTTTTATCTTCAGTTATTTTATTCTTATTTTTTAAGAAGTTTTTATTTTATTTTCTTTTTTTATTTAAATCAAATTGCTTTTTATTATTTTGTCTAGATTAAGTAAAATAATTAATTCTTGAGAATTGACAACTGTTCCAGTGGGATCGATACTTGAACTCTCAGTCCACTTTACTATTACTTGACCTGGTACGCTTGCCAGTAGATTTATATCACACCGATTTAGCCGGTCAAGTTTTTGGCGCCGTTGCCGGGTACTGTTCAGTTAATATTAGGATAGATTATTTGCTTGAAACTAGACGTTTTTTTTCTTGCATTATTTTTTTTATTTTTATTTTTTAATTATTTTTTTCTTACTTGTGAGGTACTTGGAGATGGATCATCGACAGGTGTTCACAAGGTTTGGCCAACAATACTCGGAGCCCTTCTATGCTGCTTGGGGGAGATTCAATGATTTGGCTAACAGGTTTAGATATCATGATTTTTCGAACTACACTCTAGTTCAAATTTTTTATGGTGGTTTGGATGAGCTAACAAGATGTTGGATAGATTATGGAGCTTGAGCAACTGGCAGTCACTTGTTCAACAGAAATTATAACAGTGCTATGCACTTGTTAAATGATATGGCAGATTTTGACTATCATTGGCATTGTGATCCTTCATTGCAAGGTTGGAGTCACAAATATCCTCCAAAATTTAACTCCACAAATTTTGCGAACCAACCACCGGAGCATCAAGAAGAGTGTGTAGGGTATTTTGAGGATCATGTGGCTCAGTTGGAGAATTTTGTGAAAAGGCAGGAAGAGACAAACCAGTTCTTCGAGATCTGCCAAGAGCGTGAAGTAATTGAGCCAGAGCATGAGAAAATTATTTTTGAGGAATTTTCTTGTGAAGAAGAGCCAATAGTGGACTTGGAGGAGGAAGAAACATACAAGGCTACATATTTTACCTCGTCAATGGTCGTTCCATGTACACCGTTAGAATATTCTTTCTTGCCATTGACGCCACCTCCAACATATTCCATTCTCTATGAGCTTCAGCCTAGATTCGGAGTCTCCTTCAAAAAAAAAAATTTATACCGAGTATTGCTGGACCAACGAGCTTACAAAGTCAATATCACGCCAAGCTTGAGTGTAGTGACCCTTACCCGGATCACCTACTAAACAGCACTTATGCATGCAATTAACTTAATAAAACAGATATCAGAATAAAACTGCGGAATCCAATAACATTATACAATCCCAAGTAAAGGAATCTGTAATTATCCAATAATATACAACCAAATCGAATAGCTGTATAAACCCGAACAACAGTAATAAAACCTAGACGAAGCTCCAGCTGGCCAACCACTGACTAGCCCCTCCTGGATCCACCCTCCTCGTCCAATCGCAAACCTGCCCCATGGAATAGGGTGTCCAGAAAATACAGAGTACGAGACGTGAGCATAAAACGCTCAGTGCGAGAGTATGAGTATACATGCATGCAAAGTGAACTCCCTATAGACTCGAGGTCAAGGATCAGATAACAGAGACAGACCGGGCCCTGGTATGTAGCACGCTGTGCCGTCGCTTCAGGAGGTGGCTCCCATACCGAGATAACTGTGGATACGCCGGACCCAAATCGATGGAAGTCCATCCACTAACAGGATAGGGTACAACCCTACTACAGACATCTCGAAGGAGATACAACAAGATGCAAATGAATGCAGCATAATATCATGTCATATAAATCATGCAGTCACGTAATACATGCATACTCAGTCAGGATATCTCGAACAGTACTTTCGTACCTCAATACAGTGCAAGCTCTACCAACTCTAGGTCCACGCCTATAGTCTGCTCTACACTGCCAAATGATACTACTATCATTAAAGCGCCCTAAAAGCCTTAACTAAGCTATAGCATACTCCTAAATATTTATAGGAAGCAAAAGCTATACCTTCGTCCGTCGTTAGCCCTTTGATGTCGATGCCTCCAGAACTTGGGCACAACTCCGCTACGACTATCGAACGTCTAGACGACTCCCGGTTCAAGCCTAGGAAGGCTAGAACAACTCGAATATGACTAGAAATAGGGAGGAAATCCGGAATTGGCAAGGAGAAATGAAGTCTCGGCCTTCTATTTATAGACAACGATCGGAGCCTCCGATCCTCGATCGGAACGTCCGAACCTGGATCGGAACGTCCGATCCTGCCATCGGAGCTTCCGAAGATCCTGATCTGCCACGTGTCAAAATATCACTTGATGACTCCGGATAGGGGTGATCGGAGCCTCCGGTCCTGATCGGAGCTTCCGATCCAGCCACACGTCATGGATGACGTAATATCATCGGTGCCTCCGATCCTCATCGGAGCTTCCGATCCCGATCGGGGCTTCCGATCGTCCCTTCGGAGCTTTCGATCCGTCCAATCCCCAATTTAATTAGCATTAATCCTTTAATTACTCAATTAGGGTTCGGGCTACTACATTCTCCCCCACTTAAGATATTTCGTCCTCGAAAACAGATCTTAAGTACTGAATGCAAAATACAGAAATCAGAAACATTCTTTATTCAAATCAAACGTTTACAGAGTTTGCAACTGAATACAACTTAAAGAATGAAATCAAAATAACTCAGGATGGTCTTTACGCATCCTGTCCTCAAGCTCCCAAGTAGCTTCCTCAGTGCCTCGGCGCTGCCACTGAACTAAAACCAAAGGAATGACTTTGTTCCGTAAAACCTTATCCTTAAAATCAAGGATGCAAAGAGGTTTCTCAACATAAGTCAAATCCTTGTCTACCTGAACCTCAGACCGCTGCAGAATATGAGATTTATCTGCCACATACCGTCGCAACAAAGATACGTGGAACACGTCGTGAATGCTGGATAGATGCGGTGGCAAAGCTAGTCGATAAGCCAAATCGCCAATACTCTCCAAGATCTCAAACGGACCGATAAATCTGGGAGACAACTTGCCCTTAAGGCCAAATCTGAGAATCTTGCGGAAAGGTGACACTCTCAGAAACACTTTCTCCCCGACCTCGAACTGCAAAGGCCTATGCTTGATATTAGCATAGCTGGCCTGACGATCCTGTGCAGTCTTAATCCGTTTCTTGATCTGATCAACAATGTCTATCGCCTGCTGGATAAACTCCGGTCCTTCAGCCTGTCTCTCCCCCACTTCTTCCCAGAAGAGTGGAGTACGACAACGTCGCCCATACAACGCTTCAAAAGGTGCCATCCCAATACTAGTGTGATAGCTGTTGTTGTAAGCGAACTCGATCAACGGCAAATGATCCTGCCAGGCTGAACCAAAATCCATGACGCACGCTCTAAGCATATCCTCTAACGTACGGATAGTGCGCTCTGACTGACCATCAGTCTCTGGATGATAGGCTGTACTCAAACTGAGAGTAGTACCCATCGCACGCTGAACACTCCCCCAGAATCTAGAAGTAAACCTGGGGTCCCGATCGCTGACAATGCTCACAGGCACTCCATGAAGTCGAACGATCTCCTGAATGTATATCCGTGCCATACGATCCACATTGTACTCCCGGCTATAGGCAATGAAATGCGCTGACTTGGTGAGTCGGTCCACCACCACCCAGATAGCATCACAGTTCCTCGGGGATACCGGCAAATGGGTCACAAAGTCCATAGTGATAAACTCCCATTTCCATTCAGGAATAGGCAGACTGTGAAGCAATCCTCCAGGTCGTCGGTGCTCTGCCTTGACCTGTTGACACACCAAACATCTCGAAACGAACTGATAAACACTGCGTTTCATTCCCTTCCACCAGAAACGAGTACGTAGATCCTTGTACATCTTGTTGCTCCCAGGATGAATACTCAACTTAGTGCGATGTGCCTGAGATAAAATCTCCTCTCGCAACTCTTCATCCTGTGGAATCACAAGCCTACCAGACAAACACAGAAAGCCATCTGACTGATAATGAAATCCAGACGAGCTACCTTCGTTAGCTAGACGAGCTAAACGCTGGGTCTTTGAATCAGTCATCTGAGCATCTCGGATCCGCGAATACAAGGCTGGCTCAGATAATATCGCAAACATCTGGATACTCTGCATACCTTTCTTATGCTTGAAGGTATAACCTGAAGTACAACAGTCACTGATCGCACTAGACATCGAACAAGTCTGAAGTGTGGATAGTCGCACCTTGCGACTCAAAGCATCAGCGGTGAGATTAGCAGCTCCCGGATGGTACTTAATCTCGCAATCATAGTCCTTAAGCAAGTCCATCCAACGTCTCTGTCTCATGTTCAATTCTGCCTGAGTGAACAAATACTTGAGACTCTTATGGTCGGTGAAGATCTCAAATTTCTCGCCATACAGATAATGACGTCAGATCTTCAAAGCGAACACAATGGCTGCCAATTCCAAATCATGGACTGGGTAGTTGTCCTCGTGAAGCTTCAGCTGTCTAGAAGCGTATGCGATCACATGCCCATTCTGAGTCAGGACACAACCTAACCCCTGAAGAGAAGCATCCGTGTAAACTACATACCCTCCAGAACCAGAGGAAGAAGAAGATCCAGACTTCTTGAAAGTTTGGGCACGGGGACCCAAAGAACTAGCAGGTCTCGACTGAGAGAAAGACCTGTTCCGCCGAATGCTGTCCTCCGCCTGATGACAACGGCTCACCAAACCCTCGTAGGACATGTCGTCGCCAACCGCCACACGATCATGGATCTCAGGGTTAAGGCCCTGAAGGAACAGATTATACTTCATCTCTGAGCTATCAGTAATCTCGGGGCAATAGGATAGCAGATCAAAGAACCTCTGCTGATACTCATCGATAGACATGGTTCCCTGTCGCAGACTCAGTAGCTCGCCTACCTTCGACTGTCGGAGTGCAGGAGGAAAATACCGCTTTTGGAAAGCTGTGCGGAACTCGGCCCAGGTGGCCACTCCTCTCGCCGCAACAAAAGGTGCAGAAGTAAACCTCCACCACCTGCGCGCACGCCCATCCAGAAGATAGCCAAGGGTCTCCACCTTCTGCTCATCGGTGCATTGGAAAGTCTGAA
Source organism: Henckelia pumila (assembly GCF_033568475.1). Taxonomy (NCBI): domain Eukaryota; kingdom Viridiplantae; phylum Streptophyta; class Magnoliopsida; order Lamiales; family Gesneriaceae; genus Henckelia; species Henckelia pumila. The sequence goes on from NC_133121.1 coordinate 14,454,369, forward strand.
AAGTCGTCTCCATGCGGTCTAACCAGTTCTCCGCATCCTCCGGAGACTCACCTCCAACTAAGGGCTTAGGACCCATAGCTAAGAATCGACGCACAGTGAAACGCTCGTCGTCATGGTGACGATGACGCCGTTCTCGACGAGGCTCCCGGTCGGCATCACCCCAACGCCCACCAACACTGCCATGAGAACTCTGGTCGTCACGATTTGACATCTACAAAAATACCTCAAGATGAGACTAAATCCCAAGAAATCTTTTGCATGCTCTGATACCATAAATGTAGTGACCCTTACCCGGATCACCTACTAAACAGAACTTATGCATGCAATTAACTTAATAAAACAGATATCAGAATAAAACTGCGGAATCCAATAACATTATACAATCCCAAGTAAAGGAATCTGTAATTATCCAATAATATACAACCAAATCGAATAGCTGTATAAACCCGAACAACAGTAATAAAACCTAGACGAAGCTCCAGCTGGCCAACCACTGACTAGCCCCTCCTGGATCCACCCTCCTCGTCCAATCGCAAACCTGCCCCATGGAATAGGGTGTCCAGAAAATACAGAGTACGAGACGTGAGCATAAAACGCTCAGTGCGAGAGTATGAGTATACATGCATGCAAAGTGAACTCCCTATAGACTCGAGGTCAAGGATCAGATAACAGAGACAGACCGGGCCCTGGTATGTAGCACGCTGTGCCGTCGCTTCAGGAGGTGGCTCCCATACCGAGATAACTGTGGATACGCCGGACCCAAATCGATGGAAGTCCATCCACTAACAGGATAGGGTACAACCCTACTACAGACATCTCGAAGGAGATACAGCAAGATGCAAATGAATGCAGCATAATATCATGGCATATAAATCATGCAGTCACGTAATACATGCATACTCAGTCAGGATATCTCGAACAGTACTTTCGTACCTCAATACAGTGCAAGCTCTACCAACTCTAGGTCCACGCCTATAGTCTGCTCTACACTGCCAAATGATACTACTATCATTAAAGCGCCCTAAAAGCCTTAACTAAGCTATAGCATACTCCTAAATATTTATAGGAAGCAAAAGCTATACCTTCGTCCGTCGTTAGCCCTTTGATGTCGATGCCTCCAGAACTTGGGCACAACTCCGCTACGACTATCGAACGTCTAGACGACTCCCGGTTCAAGCCTAGGAAGGCTAGAACAACTCGAATATGACTAGAAATAGGGAGGAAATCCGGAATTGGCAAGGAGAAATGAAGTCTCGGCCTTCTATTTATAGACAACGATCGGAGCCTCCGATCCTCGATCGGAACGTCCGAACCTGGATCGGAACGTCCGATCCTGCCATCGGAGCTTCCGAAGATCCTGATCTGCCACGTGTCAAAATATCACTTGATGACTCCGGATAGGGGTGATCGGAGCCTCCGGTCCTGATCGGAGCTTCCGATCCAGCCACACGTCATGGATGACGTAATATCATCGGTGCCTCCGATCCTCATCGGAGCTTCCGATCCCGATCGGGGCTTCCGATTGTCCCTTCGGAGCTTCCGATCCGTCCAATCCCCAATTTAATTAGCATTAATCCTTTAATTACTCAATTAGGGTTCGGGCTACTACATTGAGGGCGTAGAAAATCAAGACCCATACGTAGAGTCGTATGATTCATACTATGGGCGGCATCCGCTCTTTGATAGTTGCTTCTGCATAGTCGGGCTGTAGACTATAAACTTAGCGCTAACTGGGAGACAACCCAATGTCATTTCTTTTTGCTTTTTATTTTATTTTTGGTTTTTTGTTTTTGTTTTTATTTATTTTTGTTTCTTTCCCATGCCAGTTTGTCATGCCTGCCGATATATCGAGACTGTTGCTGCTGTCCCAACATATAGTTCGTATTCATGCATATCATTATGTTTTGTATTTGTGTTGTGTGAATAAGTAGAATGATGAATGTTGGCCGATGATGATAGAGTTGTAAAAAAAAAAAATTTGTTTTTGGAAAATGTTGCTTTTGATTGAACATGAAAAACTGTTGGTTGAATCGTAAATCATCTTAAGCACGCATGTTAGACTGGTGTAGTGTAGCGATGTAATTGATGAAGTTCGTATTTGCTTGACCATTGCACGACAATAGGTGTTTGTTGATCATGATAGTGTCTTTGGATTCTCGATGATTGTTAGACATTGCATGTATGATCTTGGGCGTACCTATAAAATTTTTTTTGAAAATTTTTTGTGAAAAAAAAAGTTAATTCCATTCGGGCTTGGACAATGATTGAAATCCTAATCATTCTTCCATAGCTAAGTTTGCGGGTTAAATGGGATTGATGCTCCATCCGGGCTATAGACGAGGGGATTGAAATTCGAATCCTAACTTAGTTATAGCTAAGTTTGAGGGGTAATTATTGGGGCTTATAAAAAAATACCGGGTACAAAATCCGGAGGTACGTAATTAATCTCAAGAAAGTGCATGTTTTTGTTTGGGATTGTTGGGATGAAGGAATGCTGGATTGTGATACTTGCATTGAATTGTCATAGGTCGCTAAGCATTCTTAGGACAGATTCTTTTGAAGTTGCACGAAACTGGAATGACATGGAACACACACACGTTTACGTTAAACTGACAGTGTATTGTGAACAATTCAGAAGTTTGAGGTTTTTTTAGTTGTTGAAGTTGAAACTTGTCGGAGGCTATGTTGTTCATGATTCATTCTCACTTATGTTTTTGTTTGCATATTGTTTTTGCATGTCTTGCTCGAGGGCGAGCAAGGTTTAAGTATGAGGGTGTTGATAAGTGCATTTTGTGTGCATTATTTCATGTTATTTTTATGTCTATTTTATGTGCATTCATATTTTTATGTGTTTTTATGTGTTTTAGTTCATGTGTGTGTATTACACTCTCCGGGTTAATTTTGTAGGAAAATGAATTGTTGAAGAGTGAATTACGGAGCAGCTTTGTTCAAAAAATCAAATTTAATTTTAGAGAAATCCAAATCCGATCTTCACCGTTCAAAATAAAGCTCAAGATGTTTTGAAGCTGCTGTCCAAATTTCAGCTCGATCCGACGGCTAGATCTCAAGATATATTTTTCAAAATCGTCGCACGGAGCAGAAAAATTGACTCTCTCGAGCGAACGAGACCTGGACTGAAAAAAAAAATATTTGGACAGAGAGTTTCTCGCTCGAGCGAGATCTGTGCTCGCTCGAGCGAGTGGAGCGTGCAGAATCTATATTTTTAGAAACTCTTGCTCGGATTGGATGCTATCTTTTGAAGACCCTTGGACATTTAAATACCGATCTATTCATCAGATTAGGGGTTCCAAACGCAGACAACACAAGGTAGGCGGAGAAGATTTCTACACTTTTTCTTCTTCTGTTCTTCTTTATTTTTATTTATTGAATTATAGTTTCAAATATTGAGTAGTTTGTTTTCAACCAAGACGGCGTGATTGGGCTGAACAAATTCATGTAGAAAACTTGGATGTTTGTTTGGGATTTTTCAGAGTTGATTTTATTTTATTGATTGTCAGATTTATATTTGTCTTGTGAATAGTCTGATCAACTGTTTGTTTGCATGTTAATCGATTCCAAGTCGACAGAGGATGTATTGATTTTGATCACTCTGATAATTAAGACATGGTAAAATCGACTAGAAATAGAATTCGGTTTCAGTGTGCGGTTTGGGTGTAAACTGAATTTTCATAAATATTTAATGCATTCAAATTTGATTAGAATTACGAAAGATTAGTTCATCAATATTTGAATATGTTTGATTGTTCTAGAAATAGTCCTTTGAACAAATTAGGAGAATTCCCGTGAATTAAGATTAAATCTGAGTCTTAAATCGACTACATGTTACATGATTTGTTCGATACCTACGTGTGTCTTGGTTGTCTTTTTTTTAATTATTTTTATCTTCATTTATTTTTATTCTTATTTCTTAAGCAGTTTTTATTTTATTTTCTTTTTTTATTTAAATCAAATTATTTTTTATTATTTTGTCTAGATTAAGTAAAATAATTAATTATTGAGAATTGACAACAGTCCATGTGAGATCGATACTTGGACTCTCAGTCCACTTTACTATTACTTGACCTGGTACGCTTTCCAGTAGATTTATATCATACCGATTTAGCCGGTCAATGCTTGTAGCATACCATAATTTTGTATTGATTATCTAGCCAGATCTATGATTTAAGATCTGAAATCTAATAATCTTCAATATTATTGATTAAAGATCTAGGATGATAAATTTTTCTGAAAAATATGAATATCAAATATGATATCTATAAGATCTATAATCAAATATCTTTCAATATTCCTGAAGAACATTCAGATAAGATCCAAGATTTTTATAAATATTTTTGAAAATATTGATATTAGATCTAATATCTAAAAATATTCCTATAGAATATTAATTTGATTATGGATATATATTTATTGATTACTGCTTTCGAAGAATCATTATATATTGTTTACCAATATTTCCAAAAAATATTGCTCTTAACATGTACATAAGATCGTCTGTCAATATTCCAGAAGATTATTGATATGAGATCTACAGTATTCGTGAAGAATATTTATCAAAGATCGAAAATCAATTAATATTTCTGAAAAATATTTATTTTATATCTATCAACATTCATGAAGAATATTAGAGCTAAAATTTAAAGATCTAAGACTGATCTATCAATATTTATAATATATATATATATATATATATATATATATATTGATATTAAGATTACCAATTTTATGTAGAATATTTATTTTAGATCTAGCCACAATCCTGGAGAATATTGATAAAATTTGTGATATATCATCTAAAATTTGTCAATATCTTGAAAATTATTGATTTTAAATATTCTTGATTCTCGAAGAATATTGATATTAAATATTCTCAAAGAATATAGATTTATTGTTAATTATAATATATATTTATGTTATTTTCTCGAAAAACGTGTATTATAATAAATATTATATTTATATATTCAATTATGCTTCAGAAGCCGTATAATTCATAAGATTTATATCGATATAATATCTATCAATATTCATGAAGAATATTCAATATTTTTGAAAATATTGATTAGTTTTATCAACAATCATGAATAATATCGATAAAGATATATCTATATATATATTCATGTAGAATATTGATATAAAATCTAAAGATTTTTCAATATTTCTTGAACAATATTAACCAAAATCTAAAGATTTATCAATATTTATGCAGAATATTGATAAAAAAGCTAGTATATATCAATTTTCTTGAAAAATAATAGGAGATGCATAATATTCTCAAAAATATTGATTTAAATTTTATCAATATTCTTGAAGAATATTGAACTAATATACAAAGTCTATTGATATATATCATGAATGATATTGATGTAATATATAATATTTGAACGTATCTTGGAAGAATATTGATCAATGATTTAAAATTTGTTAATAATCCCGAAGAATATTAAACTTAGTACTCTTGATATATTTATCAAGAATAAAATTCTTGAAGAATATTGATTTGAGATCTAAATTTTGTCAATATTTTTGAAAAAATTGATCTATAATTAACAATAGAATAGTAAATAAAAAAACGAAAATATTGTAAGTCACCTGATTGATGTGATTCGTTCCCTGAAGTGAACGAACATAGTTTATATGTTGTGTTATGTGTAGATTAAATTTTCAAAGAATATGACTTTTTTTTTTTTATTTCAGTAGAAGTAGAATATATAAATATTACAAAATATCGGCATGAATGTTTAGAAACTATATGTTTCAAGTATTCTAAACAAATATTCATACATGTAGTACGATAAATAAATAAAAATAACGTAATAAAATATTGTACTAGATGTACACTGATTCCTCATATCACTATTTACAGAATAACGTACTTGAAGTACGTTAAAATTTTTTACAGGTTTCAATGCAATAAATTTGTGGGGCAATTTATACATACCCAAAATAATATTTTCACCGTAACCTAATGTAGATTTATTAAATGATTCAGAAGATCATTACGATTTTGTCGTTTCAAATAAATAATAATTCACTCCTAGTGAATTAAGATATAAGGACTCAAATGAGTCGATATTTATATTCGACATATGAGGCATAAGAAGTTACTAAATCGTACACGAAGTACGTTAAATGATCTCTATCAAACATGATACATAATTTGTGGAGGAGATTGATTACTACCCAAATTATATTTTCAATTTAACTTAACATAGATGTTAAAGATCCAGAAGATCATTTGATTATCAATAAAACAATTGTGTGTTTGAAGTATTTGAGTTTTTGGAATCCAATGATAATATTCATTTAATATATTATATCATTACAAAATTGCTCTAGAAGAGCTCTAGTACTCTAAAAGAGTTAATATTCATTTTCTTGAAGAAAAAACAATAACATTATTGTTAAGAATGAATATTGTTTTTATGTCTCATGTATAAATATAATATCGAGACAATTGATCCAACAAATATAAAATAAATTGGGTGATACACAAACTCAATTTCTCATAAATAGTATTGTATCAATGTCAGTATGATAAAATAGACATCACAATAAACCAAGAGTTTATTGACATTGTAACTTACTGATATTGTAAACCTGAAATTTATTAATATCGTAAATAAAAGTTTGTTGATGTCATAAACTTAAATTTGGTATCACAAACTTGAAGTTTACAAACCAATAAAACTTATTGATACAAATACTTTTATAGTGTGGCATATTTGATTGGTTTTGACATCCCAATTACACAATAATATAATAAATTATTGTATACAAGGGTATTATCCAATTAACCAGAAGTTTTTGGATTGATAAATAAGGTGATTCTTGAATCCAAGAACCAGAGGATTCAAACATTAATTCAAGAATTCTTATGTTTTAATAGTATAGCTATCAATAGTTCAATTGGGACCGAATCCCTATATTTTCTGAAATGAAAATTAATTATAAACGTGTGTCCATGACTCGCTACATGATGTTTGCAAAGATATTTATTGAGAATAATTTCCAGAATATACAATCAGTAAAAATGGTTTAGTTGATTAATTATCAGATGCCTCCAATCAAATAATAGACCGTATATTTTGAAAATAATGCGTCATATTTTTGGATGTGATATGTTTTCTGCAACAAATATTGTAAATATTATGCCAACTAATTATTATTAACTTCTGGTTTTGAGCCAAGTTTTATGAGTTAAAAATTATTGATTGTGCATTAAATGCATTACAAGAAATTTTCCGAAGAGACTAGAGACATGTTGGAAATACTTTGATTCTTATGATTCAGTATTTCGAATCAATAACAATTAGATTTTTATGGCGCGATTTCTCAATTGTTATTTAAGTTAAACAATTTTTTTCAACATTGAGGGGGAGGAACGTAGAAGTTAAATGTATATCAATGAGAATGTTTTGTCTTTAAACTATAAAATGAACCTAATGTTCAAAGTTTAGTTTTTAAATACATTGTTTGATGTTATGTGTTTATAGATGAGATATATTAGTTATTGTAATTGTTCCAGTTGAACAATTTTTGTTTCTCGCTTTTTAATTGTTTTAAATGTAAACCAAACACCCCTACTCAAAGAATGAAAAAATAACTAAAATGTCAAAATTAAGGAGGCTGATCGTCTTGGAGAGATAATGACATAAATAATAGTAAAACCACAGAAGAGGTTTAGGTATCTGAAAATTATGATATCAATGTTCATGTAGGACCATCTAACTTGCAAGTAACTCCGAAATACGTCAGATGTGTGGTCGACCAATTAGTTCAAAGATATTGTATCTTGAGAAAAAAAAGATATAAGAAACAAAAAAATCAAAAACTCCAGAATAAGTGATTTGAAAAATGATCGATCAAATAAAATAAAAAAAACGTTATTCTTGAAGAATACTCATGAAATCTCAGTATGATAACCATGAGTTTTCGTAAGATAAAGGGATGTGAATATCATAAAATGTAAATCCCTCTTGTAGCATGAAAGTTTTCATAAAGACTTGAAATTGACTATGAGAAGCCAATTATATTGTCATGAGTGTGTTGACTAAGTATTTATATTATTCGAAAAATCTCTGAAAGATTTCAAGTGTCAAATCAAATTAGATTCAACCTCCATGACTATATTTTTGATAAAGCTACATAAGTCAATAAATGTATTAAAATAATAATAATCCAGACACATGTGATGCAATCGGCTTAGTACTTCAGAAGAGTTTATTAAAGCTATCAAGTATTTGATATATGAACATGATATGAAAACTTTCAATATATGAAGTTTTCTTTTTTGAGTCATAGATCCGATATTTTCCAGAAAGAATATATGTTAATTAGTTATAGTACACAACAAAGTAATTAAATACATTTATATTGATATATTATATCCATTAATGAATGTTTGATTATTTAAATGATCAAAAGATCTTTAGTCCTGAAGTACTTTATATAAGCATCAATCGAAGATAATGTGGCGAATCTTTTCATATGGGCATTGTCGATATAAAACTTTGGAAAAAAAACATGCAATATCGAGCAACGACTTAAAGATTTCAACTGATGCTTGCAACATGGGGAGTAATTCTTATGACTTGTTTATAATTTTTTTCAAGTGGTTTTTCATAACAAGGTTTTTGATGAGGCAGTCAGCAAGAAGCAAAAGATGTCTTACTTTTTTTCCTTCACTGAATTTTTATTTCATTGAGTTTTCTCTAGTAAGGTTTTAACGAGGCACATCTGTCTTCAAGAAACATCCAAGAAGAAATATCAATTGATGTACTCTTTTTTCATTCGCTCGGTTTTTTATCTCACTGGATTTTACTGACAAGATTTTAACGAGACAACACTTGAGCTTCCATGAAGTTCTTTGACAAGATTTTAATGAGGCAACACTTGAGTTTCCATGAAATTTCTAAGCAACCATCTTGCCAAATGAAATTAATCATGGTGAAGTGTTGAGTCATTATCAAAACTCACTTTTTTTTCTATTCTTCTATCTTTTTTTCTCATTAAATTTATAAGAGATATCAATATCTTTAATAAATTGAAAATTTTTGGGGAGTGTTATTTACACTCCACATTTTGTTAAATACACTCCATTTATAATTTTATACTAAAGATTGACAAATTCAGCCTTTGATTGGTTTATTTTTAGTAAATTCATTCATAATTTCAATTTCTAAAATAAGTTATTTAGTTACTCAAAATAATATAGTTTAATTTGTTAATAACATTAAATATAAAAAATACACAAGTCGAGTATTAAAATTAAATGTTATTTTTATTTTGATCTTTTTTTTTCAATTTTTATAAATGAACATATTTCATTCTTAAAATTTTAATTTTCATTCGTCATATGTCCTTAAATTTTTATTGTAACTTAAATTTTAAAATTTTTAATTAATTATAATATCTTATGAAATATATTTAAAAATGTATTTATTAAATTTATAATTAATATATTTGTGTATTATCAATTTTTAAAATAAAAACAAAATAGACACAAAGTAATTTTAATATTTAGTGTTTATATACATAATATAAATCGAGTTGAATAATATATTTATATCATAAAAATTATGTTGTTAATCACTTAAAGATATTTTAAAAATAAAAAGTATAAAACAACATATAAATCTTAATTTAGTCTTAAATTAAGATTAATTTATATTTTAAACCAAACTTCAATAAAATTTTTATTAAATCAAAATTTGCTCATCCAATTTTTATAGGTTTTGTTGTTAACTACTAAAATTTTAATGATTTTAAAAAATTTCACATATTTATTCCTAGATAAATAAAACATTAAATAATAAACTATTTTATGTTGATATTAAAATTTAATCTTATTTATACATTATCTCAAATTTTAGAATGATATAAAACTATTAATCAATTTTTTTTTAAAAAAATCTATTATATAAGGAATGATATTATATGGGTATATTTGTCAAATAATATATTAATTAGATAAGATGGATTGTTATTAACACATTTTGAAGTATGAATAACACTCCCCAAATATGGTAGTTAGTAGTGAGGTTGGGGGGGAAAAAAATGGTCCGCTGCCGGGACTTGAACCCGGGACACAAACTAGTGTGTCGATTTCACATCTGAAATTTGACAAATTGCTACAGCGGAATTCGTTTAGTGTAGATTGAACTGTTTTTAATATATATATTTATTATATACACACATATATATATATATATATTTTTGCATTAATTACTTTATATAAAATTTACACGTATAAAATTAATAATTAAAATTTTTATTAATATGTTTCTATTAATATTTATTTATGAAATAAATTTATAATTAATTATAATATTTTTTATTTATTTTATTTGTAGTGAACCAACTCGCGGGCCGGCCCGCCTAACCCGCAATCCACCTTGAATTGAGTTGGGTTGAGAATTTCCAGCCCGTTGGGATAGTGGGCCGGCCCGCCCTCGACCCACCAAAAAGTGAATTTTTGGTGGACCGCCCCGCCCATCCCTGCCATAGGTTAGTCCGTATGACAGCTCTATCTCAATGCATGAAAAGAAATAATTGCATGGACGCTAAACAAGGAAATATATTTTTTAATTATTATTTATATTAATAACAAAGGATTACACATATGTTTTAAAATTTTAATTCTCTACCGAACATTTCTTCTTCACCTTTCATCACCTAAAACAAAAATTCAATAAAAATGAATTTGTAGCCTTTGGGGACGTGCACTCAATTTCATATGTTCCACAAGTACACCTAGAATAAAGTAGATTTCTTGAAATCTTGGATGTTCCTTATCATGAGCAATAAACCTGTGGAGTGTACCAAGAACCTCCACAAAACTACATCCGGCAAACTTCTTCACCCCTCTCCATTCCATCACTTCTCTAGTTCTTCTTGCTTCATCCCACCACTTCATGACCGCGTATACATTCGACAGCCCGACGTATCTCCCATCGTGGTCGCCCTCCAACTCGATCAGCTTTCTCCCCACTGCTTCTGCAACTTCAAATTTTCTGTAGTTTATACAACCGTTAAACAATGCTCCCAACATCGAAGCTGTTGGTTCTATCGGCATTTGAGATACCAACTGGTACGCCTCGTCCACGTGACCTGCACGAGCCAGAACATCCACCACGCAAGCATAATGCTCAGCCTTCGGCGCCATACCATTCTTAGCGATGGTGTCCAGATATTCCCGTGCCTGCTTCACTAATCCTCCATGGGCACAGGCATTTAGCAGGCACAAGTACGTGATCTCATCAGATTTGATTCCCAGTTCCCGCATTTCCTTGTAAAGTTCCAATGCTTCCACAGCATAGCCATGCGTTGCGAGCCCTCCCATCATCGCGTTCCATAGCAAAACATCAGTGTTTCTCGCTGAAACCTCGCGAAATACGACCAGTGCCTCCTCGATTGCACCACATTTAGCATACATATCTACAAGGGACGTCCTTAAGACGAGGGTCATCGGGAGCTTATTCTCGACTACGTATCGGTGCATTGTCCTGCCTTGTTGAAGTGCACCCAAGTGAGAACAAGCACATAACACACTGACCATGGTCACCTCATTCGCTTTCGGCATTCCACTCGCTCGCATCGTCTCGAAAACCGACAAGGCCTCCATGTGATTCCCATCCTTGACATACCCATCAATCAAAGAGCTCCAAGACACGACATTCCTCTCAGGCATGACGTCAAACACTTTCCTCATCGAAACAACATCTCCGCACTTGGCAAACGCATCCAGAATCGAGTTCCAAGACACCAAGTTCCTCGTCGGCATTTCACCGAACACTTTCTCTGCATTTTCTATTTCCCCACACGTACCGTACATGTGGATCAAAGAATTCGATACAAACAAGTCAGACGCAAAGCCATTCCTCGACGCATGCGCATGAATACATCCCCCAAGTATAGGGTCCGACAGGCGTGCCGAAGCCTTGACAAGAAAAGGGTAAGTTAGATGGTTGGCGGCAACACCATGCTCCAACAACTGGAGAAACGCGAGGATGGATCTGTGCGGCGTTTTACTATTTGAGAATGCCCTTATGAGAGCATTGTAATGAAAGATCGTGGGGTTGGGAAGCTGAAGGAAATAGCGATGAGCGTAGCTGATGTCGAAAGAATTCGCGGCCAAAGACAGGATTTTGCCTGTAAATGGATGGATGTTGGATAAGCCAGAAGATGTCAGCAGGGCCTGGATTTGCTTCAACTGAGACAAACTACTGCACTTCTTAAGCAAATTCAAGAAAATAGAAGATGACACATCCACCATTCTTGTTCAATAATTTTCATTATTGTTTGAACTATACATGCAACAAATTATCAAGCATATATATATATATATATATATATATATATTCAAGACACCATTTGACACCATAACTCGGTTTCAGGGACAGGGGGACTATAAATTTGTTAACGAAATGGTTCTCCTCTGCCACCTCGAGGTGGGACGGGTCGATCTTCTCCGTCGATGTATACTTCCGAAGCATTCATGCATTTCATGGTTATGAGCTTAATCTAAGCTCTTAACTTTGCACCTTTTGTGCAAGTCATGTTGAATCGATTAATCACTTGTTCTTTCAACGGGAGTATAATAGCAACTTATGGAACAAAATCCGACAATGGCTTCAAATGCCTAGCTTTATTGTTGGTTGTATTGAATGATGTACATGTCCCACCTTTTGGTACAGTAAACGGGTGCATTGCAATGCCCGGGTGTATTTGTAAATTGTTTGATTAATATACCACTCATCAATTGATGAAAAAATAATAATCGCCATTGCCAGCAAAACAAATATATTAACAGAGAAATAACACTTCCAAATATTTCCGGAAAGTCTCGGGAAGTTATATTTTGCTAAAGGAAAATGCATTAGCAAATCAAGCCCCAATATAATATGTGACTACTATTGTACATTTAGGCAAAACGAAAAATGGAAACAGAGATGTTGTCGATACGATATAATTCAATAGGCAAAACATAGTATGCAACCATATGCTTTAGCTTTTCCCAGAAGTGGAGACTTCAGTATTGCACACAGGACAAACCTACACAAACCCATAATGCCATACATTGTTATTTCTCTAGGTTTCCCATTCTCAATCCATTACGCGATGAGAATATTCGTACCTTATTTATTTTTAGCCAATTGTTAATACATTCTGTGTGGTAAGAGTGTTTGCAAGAAAGAACGGTCAATGTTTCATCATCCTCGTAGTCCAACCTACAAATAACACAGCTAACGAAAAAGGTATATAGGTCAGTTCATTGCCTTCATACAACAACCTAAAAATAAATTATTTGTATTTTGTTTACTTCAGTTCTTTTTCAGGGTCGGGAGGAAAAAACAAGAATTTACACCAAAGCAGGAACATGTTTACTTACGAATCATTGATTCCTGTTTGATCGCCCTGCGATTTATAGTTGACAGAAGGTAAGGAGGCAATTGTATCAACAGAAAGCCCCCTACTTTCTGTTCCAACAACTTCACCGAGTGCAAGTAACTCCTGTATCACAAAGTCACTTTTGAATTCAAAGTAAAATCATTCAGAGAAGAACCAGAAGGCAAGTTTCCAACAAGAGTTACCTCATATGACAGCTCATCTGGATCCACCTCATCCCATGCATCCTAAAAATTCATCAACAATGTCAAGTACTACCTCAAAATATGTTGACAAGTCTCAGTTGCCTGTTGCTACGATGCAAATGAAATGAATACAGATAAAATCACAAGCCAGTGCAGAAAGTAAATAAACAACCCACAAAAGAAAAAAATTCTTATGCCGTAGCAAACTGCATATGACAAATTATCAATACAGGCAAAGCAAAAGCAAAGGTATCCAAAATAAAAGGCATTCATGCCCATGTTTGACCTAGTTTAAAGTATAAAGTAAATCATTTAGTTGCAGGGCATGCAATCTTTCATGATCAACAAAATCTGGGAAGACGCCTTTAAGTTCCCTATCGGTATGTACGAAATGTGATTGAAAATTGGAGGTTTTAGCCAATCCTTCCCGACCAAATTTATCTCAATTAATAGCAGTTGGATAATGAAACAGACAAGTCACTACACTCCCAAAATGGATTAGTACACTAAAAATAAGTTAAAATCGTCCTTAATTAGTTGAATTTCCAGGTTTCCCGGTATCAAAAAGGCTTTTTTGTCCTTAAAAAGTGTAGGATATAAAAATACAAAAATAGCACTGTCATTTTTGGTCTATGACGACTTAATGGTTTAGAAATCTTCTGGCCAAATTTTTAACATGTCTTTTAAATGTGTTGGAGTTATCCATGGCCAAAAGACTAGATCATGAAAGACGAGATCTCTTTTTCCTTCTTCATGACCAAATTAGGGGTCTACAAAAATGAAAGAGCTCATTCAATCATTGGTCAAACAACTGAATAAGAATAAAGAGAGAAAAAAGTTACGGGTAGGTTTGAATTCATTTTCTGGCCCTTTTTTCATTTCCAGAGAATAAACCAAACACTGCACTATTCTATACTCCCAAAACATGTTTTCAATGTTTTCATATCCTCCAACAGAATCATTACTATTGATTTATCTTTTCAACACTACCAAAAAAATTTGATTATTATCTTCTATCCTAATCATATAAACCATAACTAATATCTTAAAAATATCCCAGAGACCATTAAAATAATATGCATTTTATTATATGGAATCACTAACTCGACATATTATTACATGGTGTGATACCTAGAAAATGTATCATTCAGAAAATAAAAGCAACCGACAAACAGTCTCCAATTCATTTATGGGAATTATTTTCAATAACGTTTTCCATATGATGAAAACAACTCTAAACATGGCTTGATGGCTCATAGATATTTTACAAACATCAAAGATAACATGAAATCAGAAAAAAGCACATCTTTGAAGTCGGATGTTCAGGAAAGAAAATGAGTGCTTTAAAAATTGAACCAATAGAGGCGATGTACCATTAAGAACCCAGCTACACACTTCTTTTGTGGTTTAGCTTCAATTTCATTTTTAGAATTGCAGTAAAGTTGCATGCCAAAACAGTAAAGTTGCATGCCAAAACGGATGAAAGCAAGCAGACAAATTCAGTACAAGACTTACAACTTGCACATATAACGTTCACATAAAAACTAGAGGACCTTTGAGAAATGCAAGAAACATAAAATCAGAAAGAAGGCACAAGAAACCATAGATTTCTAGCGAATCCACTGGTTTTAGTCATATTCTTGATCTTTCATATCAAGCAAGTAATTCTAAGTCGAGAAATGCAGCTTTCATGGCATGGTCATCACTTTTTAAATATTTTAAAAATAATGAACCTAGAGAATTAAAAAAAAAAAAACCTTTCCAGTGATTTCCAATAATCTTTTCAGTCACACAAATAAAACACCAAATCTTGAATACCATTTTCACCTCATTAACCTCTCCTCTCCTCTCCTCTCCTCTCCTCTCCCACTACACAAGTTTCTTGTCATGTTATTATAGAGTCAAGCATTACTGATCTCCTTCTTGAAATGAGTTTCATTAGCTCAAATCAAGGGAATTTGAATAAAGAAATGCTTTTTTATCGAAAATTGAAAGCAAAACCTTACGAAATATATTAGATGGTTGTGGAAAAATC
This sequence comes from Henckelia pumila, assembly GCF_033568475.1. Taxonomy (NCBI): domain Eukaryota; kingdom Viridiplantae; phylum Streptophyta; class Magnoliopsida; order Lamiales; family Gesneriaceae; genus Henckelia; species Henckelia pumila. The sequence continues at coordinate 14,470,014 of NC_133121.1, forward strand.
TAATGGGTTCCTCAATCTACTGAATGAAAGATTGATGGCAGGTGTAAAATAAATAAAAAGGTAAATGAGACAGCCATGTGCAGAAGGGTACCTGAGAATGGTCACCATGATCGTCGTCGTCGTCTTCTTCGTCATCATCTTCGTCTTCATCTTCATCTTCGTCTTCGTCTTCCCCAATGATCACTATTAAGAAGTTAGAATGGAGTAAATCATCCCAAGTTCACTCAAAGAACCGAATGGGTAATAAAGAGTAAGTAACAAAAGATGGATATTTATACACTCACCGTCGTTTATTCCAGCTAGAGCCAACAGTCTAGCAGCCATTGCCCGTTCTTCGGCATCTTGTAAAGCTCTTGCATAGGCTTCATCACTAGAAAACGTAGAGGGATCCAACTCAGCGTTCTCATTTTCTACTCCTTCATCATGATCATACATATCGAACACATCTTCAGCATCATCATCCAGCTCATCATCCACCTCCACATCAGTAACATTGTTATCCTCTTCACTGGCATCATCATAATCATCATGGTCCACATCGTCTCCGTCGTCTTCGTGCCCAAAACTCCCAGTTTCCCAACTTCCATAATCGCTGACATCACCACCATCCATCCTCAACATCATATATGCCCTTTCCTATTACGTGAAATACAAATTATGCTATTTTCCAAAAAACAGACAAGAAAAGGTACAAAATAGAATCAAGGATAAACCTTTATGACAGCTCAGATACATTTCAAATAAAAACAGGAAACCCTAAATGACATTCGATGCTTTGTTAACAAAAAACAAAAACAAAAAAAACAATACAGCAAACAGAATAGAAACGTGTCGTCAAATTGAATTTAATTCAAAACTTTTTACTAGGCTTCCTGAAGGCAAATTATGGGTTTATCCAAATAAGCAAGAGTCATAAGCAACATATTCTCACCCTAAAATAGATAAGAAATAAGGGGGGGAAATATTAGATATTCAGAAACAAATGATCAACAGTAAAAAAAAAAAAGAAAAGAAAAAGAACCTGTTCTTGGAGGGTGCGGGCGAGGGCAAGATCGGAATCGACTTGACTGAGGTCCGTAAACGGCGTTCTCCGACGCTGATTTTCGCCGTCATTCCCGTTGGACAGTGGATTATCAATAATGTTGTTAGGGTTCCGTTCTTCCCCCTCCGCGGCGGCGGCGGGCTTTGCATTCGTGTTCTCCATTTTCAGAGATAGACAGATGCACGCGGAGATGAGAAATTGGAAGTAAATTTACTTGGACTGATTCATTTTGCCATACCTTTATACTGTTCATGTTGTCTCTTACACATTTCAAATTATCGAATTTTTTGGAAATTATTATTTTTGTCGACTATATTACTTTTAATCGAACAATTTATCCATCGAGATGTTTTTTTTTTCATATCAATTGAAATGTTGCATATCATGGATAAATTTCCATTTGAATCTTTATTTTAAAAATATTTTAATGTTTTATAAATGGAAAAACTTAAATTATATATTTGGACAATATTTTTTTTTTGAAAAATATGTTTTAAAAAAATTATCCAAGTATAATTTTTAAATAAAAATTGAAATGTGTTTTTATATATTTTTGTATTTTACTCAGATCACCGAATTTGTTAAGAGAATCTCCATAATCACATATTTTTAGAGGTTGCAAACAATTTGTTAAGAGAATCTCCACAATCACTTATTTTTAAAAGTTGCTATCTTAAAATTATTTTAACTACATTTATTGACAAAAACTAAAATAAATTAAAAATCAAGTTACATAATTTCAAAAATTATTGCGGTGGATTTTAATTACATATTAGATATGAGTCATATGAAACCATCACTTAAATCTTTCCCAAATCAAACCTCCCACTTCCAACAAAATTCATCGATTCAAGCAAAATTTTAGTTCAACCGATATTGTTATTATGTAATGAATTGTTAATGTAAGGTCCCAACTTCTCATGATGCGTGAGAATGAGAAAATAAGCGCGCTAGAAAGATTGGTCTTAACACAATGAATAGAATAATCGAATCTAAGATTTGCTTATTATCTTATATATTATTTCATTTTTAACATTAAAAAGTTGATAGAAATTCATGTATTTCAAGGATCATTTCAAACTCATTTTGCTTATTATCTTATATATTATTTCATTGTTAACATTAAAAAGTTGATAGAAATTCATGTATTTCAAGGATCATTTCAAACTCATTTTACTTGTTATCTTATATATTATTTCATTGTTAACATTAAAAAATTGATTAAAATTCATGTATTTCAAGGATCATTTCAAACTCATCTCCTCAAATGCACACCTATTATAAATCATGTGTCATATATAATCATATCTAAAAAATATATAAACCTTTTTTTTTTAAAGGTAAAAATATATAAAACTTTTAAGATGCTAGAAAATATGAAAAAAAAGATAATTATTGTTCTTTTAATTTGAAAATAACTCTCCAAAACTATATATTAATTAACATATAAGAGGCCGTCGAACAAATAATGTATCCTTTTTAAAAAAAATAATAATAATAATGTATCCGATAAAATGGAATTTAGCTCATTATATTTGATATTTGAAAGTTTAGTCTATATTTTTTTAATTAAAAATAAAAATTTAAATTTTTTACTCTTGAACCTCTGCTCTGGTCGTAGGGGAAATTGTTCATCGCCGGCTCCAATTTTCACCCAAAACGCGCGCACAGTGAGGTGTGAGATGGGAGAAAGGTCTAAATATCTGGTGTTGTTTGGAGCTGGAGCTCTAATGGGATCTGCTGCTACCGTTGCTGTCTTCAAATTTGTGCACAGGTCACTCTCTGCAACTGTTTAGGCACGAGCTTGACTGCGTGACCCAAATTTTACCATTTTTTCATGATGATTTTTTTTTGGCATCAAGGACTCGTGGTTTGGTGGTTTGTCATCTGTTGATATGTTTGGTTGTGATTTGCAGAAAAGCTGGGAAGCCACAGACGATTGCTGAGGCAACTGAATTGAATGGTATATTGCATTTGTATCACGTTGGTTTGTTCGAGGGAATGTGCTTTATTTTCTGTTTAGACTTCAAGTTCAAGTGGTTTAGATGAACACCAGTTTCTTATGTGCCAACATTGTACTCTTGGCACGGTTCTTAAGCTGATCTTTACAGTGTTTACTTATGATGGTTTTCACTATCTATCATGTGTGTGCATGAAATTAATCCTAACCGTGTTAGGTGATCTTATCATTGTCTCTAAGGCTCTAAGCCCTTTCTTTTGTCCTCTTCAACCGCATCAATAAGACAAAAAAGTGCTTATCAGTGAGTTAGGTGATAGATTCTTTCAAATTCTTAGTACCTTTTTTGTTTATAAATGGGATTTTTTTGGGTTTGTTTTAACTTGTAAGTGGGATTCATCATGTGAAATTCTTAGAAACATAGTTATTGGCATGTTGAAAACTTTGGTGATGAGTTCACTTATTATCGGCATCTGATATTTGTTCTCTGTCTAATGAGATTCGATGTTCCATTTTATTATCATTGTTGTGAATCTTATGGTTGAAACCTCCGTCCATGTTTCTTGGACCAACTTATCTAAAATCGAGCTGATACAGCTTTAGCGAGCCATAAATTATCGGAGGATGCGAATCAATGCGAAGCTAGTCCAAGTCTGCTGATGGATGAAATTGTGTCGGAACAACTCACAAGGTGACAGAATGTTCTTTCTCTCACGAGGCTGATGAATTAGATGATCAATTGTTTTCTCCTATAGATACAAAGGAATGATTGATTACATGATGGATGTTTTGTGGATTTTATATGATCAACATATAATTGTAATATCCAATTACATAGTATACAATATCAAGGCTGGCAGAGTTCAAATGACGCTACCGTGTTTTCTTTCAGTATTTTAGAGGCTTGATTCGGGGTGAGCTTTCAATTTGAGAGAAGATTAGGGTTGAAGCTCTGCGAACTCAAAAGTGCAACTCAGTTTTAGTATCAAAACGTCTGAAAAAAGTTAAAAATTTCAATTCATCCATTTGAATTCTCATTCTCTTACATCCTTTTGCGACATCCCTTATTGACACTCCATTTCTATAAATGGCGAATTGTATTTGACAGTACTTATTGTATTACACAGCTAGTACTTTAATGGGGAAAAACAAGTATATTAAGAACGGTAACTTTTTCTACCATAGACTAAATCTTTGTGTCCTTTCACATCGGTGATTAAAAAACGGACGAAGGAAACTTAATTCAATAAAAAAGATGATCTTTTACTTGTTTAAGACCAACACAATGATGAAGAAGGGTAGTATTCATGTCACGTCCATTTTTCTCTTCATAGAAAAAGGTTATGCATACATTTGGCATAAGATCTTTTTGGTGATTGGTTTAGTATTGCGCAGAAGCTGACAACACAATTGATGTATTTTTTTTATCATACCAGAAATATCCAGTTCTTCGGCCTCGAACATCAGTCAAAAGTGACATCATCATATGTCGTGGTCATTGGTCTTGGTGGAGTTGGGAGTCATGCTGCATCTATGCTCTTGAGATCAGGTGTAGGGAGGCTTCTACTCGTGGATTTTGATCAGGTATTTATTTTTACAAGCATTATGTTACACCATAATTTCCAGGTAAGAGTCCAGGCCCAAGAAACTAGGCTTCTACACAAGAGTGGCTCTCGGATTTTTAACCACTTCATATTTTGTTGTAGAACAAAAATAAGACGCACAACACCATCTATCTATTGAGAAGTTGATGTCCACAACCCACATTGAGTGAAGTTACACACTCAATGGTATCATATTCCCAGGTCACCCATTCTGCCACATCTATTCTCATTGAGAGCACATTCTGTAAAAACTAATTGTATCATAGCAAGAGTCTTGGAATAAGTGTGTAACTATGAGAAATAAGAAATAACACAGTCATAGAGAAAGGGAAAAGGAGAATTGGAAAATTTTTTTAGAGAAACTTCTAGAGAGAACAATGCCATATGTGTTCTTGTCTCAGTTCTATATAAAGCATTCCTAAATATTGACCTGACAATGATTTTCTTCGAACTGTGAATCAAAACTGGAACATTCTCATAATATAAAAATCGAAACCTTTTTTCTGTACAATTAAAAAACATGAATCTGAGGTCTTAGAGTATTCATAAAAAACTAAATTTATATAATTAAACTACTTGATTCATAGAGATTAAATTTAAAACCAACTTTGTTTTTATAAGAATTATATATTAAGATATTTAATAATATAATTGTTAAATAAATAACTTTAATTAGGTTGATTAGTTCATGAGTCATCCCATCATCTGTTTCTTGACCATTAAATTTTAAGAAATAAATCACAATTTAAATCAGTTTCCACTGTAACTAAATTGGAACTGAAACCATCAGGTACCAAAACCGAAATGGTATAGAAGCAATTCAATACTGATTCCACATTCCATAAGAATCATAACTATCAGTTCTAGAGTCGAAACCGTCTGTATTTGAATTGTGGGCCGTGCTTACCTATATATTCTCTCAAAGCACTTCCTGTCTAAACCATTACATCTATCAATTTGCTAGCAAAATGGTGCACATGATATTTTTTTTTTTTATTTTTAACAAACTAAGATAACCATCTTAGTCTCCTATAACATATATATTTCCTGCCTTCCTCAAAAAGTCAAAATCTTTAGTAGCTTCCATCATTAGTAAATTTTTGTGCTTTGCTGAGAGAACCCAATGATCTCTTGAATATAATGGAATTATTTGGAGAAAATATATGCATTTTAATGCTTAAGCGTGCCATATAACTACAAGAAAAAGGCTACCTAATTATTTAAAAATCCTTAACTCGATAATATCCCTAAACATTGCCTACATGGGATAATATTTATTCAAAGGAAGATAAGCTACTAAGAATAAAAAGAAACAGACTTAGAATCCAAAATTCCTCATCTATAGTTCTATATTTCCCATGAGTGTAAACCAAGTCTTCCCCAATGGATGAACCATCAGTGCTGCCGGGCTTTGGATCATTGGGCTGACATTTGGCCTTTGGGTTCATTACAGAGCCCAAACCCAAAGATATAGCTTTGGAGAATTCAGATGGGAGAGCACTTCAAGCTCATTGCAAGCTTGTGCTTACTCTCAGCCTCCTTGTTGATTCAGCAAATCATTTGCTGATGTTCTCCGAGAATCCAGACAAATGAAGTGAAATTGAGGAAAATTTTGGGTTCGTCATATGTTGAACCTCATTCACGGAAGTATTCGATATACTTTTGTCTTCAAGAAGGTGTTGTGGGTTACAGTAAAGAGATATGTTTTCTTTTAGTTGAAACTCTGAAAACCACACAGTGCAAAAAATTTGCATTTCAGGATCTCTATGCTAGATAATTATGTAACTCCCTTGTTCATGTGGCCCACTTAAGCTTTCTAAGTGTTATTCATTTTTCAGGCTAAACCTTTTGGTGGTTTCTTTATCTGCTTAAACTTGACATAACTATTTTATCATTCATTTGTTGGTTGCCAAGGTTTCAGTGTCATCATTGAACAGACATTCTGTTGCGACAAGAGAGGATGTTGGCACCCCCAAAGCCTTGTGTCTGAAGAAGCATTTCGCAGCAATTTTCCCTGAATGCCATGTAGATGCTAAAGTGCTATTGTATGATTCATCGTCCGAAGATGAAATTCTTTCTGGGCACCCTGATTTTGTCTTAGATTGTATTGATAACATTGACACCAAGGTCATCCAACCTTTCGATTTTCTATATCACTTCATTTTAGTTCTTGAACTATCAGTGCTTGATGAATTTGTTAAACTGTGTTGAACGCGACATGCATTTCCATCACTTGGTTGCTCAAGTAGGACATTATTTTCATTCGTTATATAATGAATGTGATTCCTAAAACATTACTGGATGGTAGCCGTTCCTTTGATCTGAAGCTATAATTGTGTCTTCTAACTTTTTAGTCTGTACTCGCTTTGATACTCCTATAACTTTTTCTAGTTCGTCATGTTGTGGGAATGAGATTAGATCATTATTGTTGTGTTTCATATTGTTAATGATATTATGTTCGTGGAATTTCTCTCGTCACTATGGAATCTTGCTCAAAGGCAAAGGCAGTATTTTTTTGGTTTGATATTTGTGTTGTGAAGTGCAAGTTTACATTAAAGCTTTTAGTTTGTTCATCTTCTAAATTAAGCATTTTCATCTTGCCTGATTTTTACCGTGCGTCAAGGATAATATAATACAGATGTTTTTATTTGTGTTATCCATCATTTAACTGTGCAATGGCGTGTGACTTCTTTGCATGTGGTGTCCTTTATAAAGGTTTTGATTTCTTTGGTTGATCCTTTCTTGTAGGTCTCGCTTCTTGCCGCATGCGTGCGTAGGGGTTTGAAAGTTTTGTCCGCCACAGGAGCTGGTGCAAGAGCTGATCCAACAAGAATTCGTGTGGCTGACTTAAAAGAATCGATAAATGATCCTCTATCTCGGGCGGTAAAGAGTTGCAAGTGTGAAAATTTCTTCTTTATCTTGTTCTAATTATCATGGAATCTTCATTCTTAAATATCTCTTATAAAAAAAATTCTTAAATATCCAGTGGCGGAGCCAGGATTTCTGGTCTGCCAGGGCTAAAACTTTGAGTTTCCGAATCTTTTAATATTTTCAATTGAGCTACCCGGGCTAATACCAAATTAATCCAATTTTTTTCAAAATTTATATATACAAAAATTTGAAAAAATTTCGGGCCACTAGGGCTACAGCCCGGGTGGCTACAAGTGTGGCTCCGCCCTTGTAAATATCGCCGTGCTTCCATGATCATACTTCAGAACGCGAGCCTTCTCCTTCTTTGCATCATCTGGCCTTTTGTGTAATACTTTGCTGGTATCACATGTACCTTGATGTTTGAGTCATAAATATCAATAGATGAAAGAGAAAACTAAACAGCTATTACTATTTTCATTCAAACTCACAATTAAAACCTTCATTTTTCTCCCAACTATTTTGCATGCCTCTGAGTTCGAAGTTGGCTGTCCTTTATTTGTTAATACACGTGGGTCTAAATCCTTTTCTCACTCGTTATTGTATCTATGGTTCTTGTTTATTGATGATGTTGGTTCATTCCTCATTACTTGGTCTTTGGAATAAACTTGCCAACTGACAGATACCTCTCAGCGCTCATGGAGGATTTTATTTATTTGCTTAATTACATTAAATTTGTTATTTTTATGCCAAACTCCTAAAACACCACGTTGCAGGTCAGACACCGGTTGAAGAGAGATTACGGCATTGAAGGTGGCATTTCTGTGGTATTTTCTTTGGAGAAACCCAAGGCAAAATTGCTTCCTTTCAAAGGGCCAAGTGGGGAGGCAGAAAACCCTTCAGATTATCAAGTAAGCACTCAATTTTCCTATTACAATCAATATTTTTCGTAATAGCTCTAGTCATTGCTTTCTACTGTTTCTTTACAGATATTTTTTATTAAGAAATTGAGGGTCTATTTAAAAGAACAAATAAAAATACAGGGTCTTCTTATGCAGAGTTTCAGTGACCAGAACTTTATTTTTTGTTAATCTCTAAGCATGCACCAGCTTTTATCTTTCCTGGTTGTTCTTCTGAAATTGTAATTTCTATTAAATTGATTATTAGATTGTTCCAGGATTTCGAGTACGTATCATTCCAGTCTTAGGAACCATTCCTGCAATCTTTGGGCAAGTAATGGCTTCCTATGTTGTGACTCAACTGGCTGGAGTGCAAGTTCATATGGAGCCAGTTGTGAATATTGATATCGATCATTACCGTGTACTTCATCAGCGTCTTATTGAACATGAAGAGTTGCAGTATGGTACCACAATGCAAGTTCAGGTACTCAATTGTGAATGTTTTTTTCCTAATACTCTATTGGGGTGCTCTTGCTTCCCTTTTATCCGCATTGATTCACTGCTAGTATTCATCCTAAAAATATTTCATTGAGAAACAATGTTTATGTAGGAAGGTATTGGGAAGGCATTTCTTGTCAGAAAAAGATAGTACGGTTGGGATAACACTTGGTTTGGCATGAAAACCCAGAGAATTGACGGCTTGTATTTTACCCTTTTCTAAAGTTGGATGGAGTGGATTTAGTGGCGGAATTTAGGATAAAAGGAAAGAGTGACGGATAATTGCCAATTCTTGGTACTTTTAAGTGTTCACTCGAAGATATAATGAAGTGACCAATTAGGTGTTGGTCATTAAGAACTGGATTCAAATATTTATTGTGTTTTATTCCACATCTGTAACATATATTGTCAATAAAAGCAGCGGCCCTCAACTCTCACCTTCCTATTCACACCACCTCACCTACCTGTAACATGCATTGTCAATAAAGTGGCAGCCCCCCAACTCTCACCTTCCTCTTCGCTCCACCTCACCTGTCACAGAGCATGAGCAAGTCAGTTATTTGATTGCTATATTTGGTTTTTACCAGCCTTTTTTCAATTTATTTCTGACTGATTAACTTTGGGTTTTATGGAAGAACAGGAAAGGAAATAGAAAGAAATCCCAGGACAATTTGTCTTGAGAATATACCTTGATTCATTTAATCGACACGGGTTACATGAACATGTATATGCCTTGCGATTTTGGAGTCACCTGAATAACTCTTTCATTGAGGGAACGGACCATAAATCTAGTGGTAGCTGACAACGTAATAAGTTGCAAATTCATACGTAATCTTGAAGTCATGCAAGCTTAAACTGACTAATGTATGTCAACCGAGTCCTGAACCGTCATTTGCTACTCATGAAACTGCATTTATCAATGATTTATGTCCAGCATCATCCTTCATATGGTCAAGCCACAAGCCACGTGATTTGCAATTAAATACAACTTGTGTGTCTTGTCTGTATTTCTTCCAGGTTGATGCTGAGGAGGTCATGTATATAGTCAAAGAACTGTGGCATGGACGGAGTGCAAGAGATGAATCACCTAAAGAAGTAGGACGTGCAATGTGGCGTTCTGTAAACGAATTAATACTTATCAGGTATGGATATTTGTTATATGGCGAATTATAGAGAAAAAAGAAAAAGAAACTCAATACTTATCAGGTATGGATTTTTGTTGTATAGTGCATTATAGAGAAAAAGAAAAAGAAAAAAGAGAAGCTTTCATTGATATGACAAATTCTCTTAAATGCTAGTTGATATGTGTATCCTTTCTCCTAGTCATGTTTATCTTATTATGATGAAGAAGGCAAACACTTGCGACATACCTGCGGTTTTGTCCATTCTAATTGTTTGTTGTTTGATGGTATATTTTCAGATGGGATCGTACAAAACCTGCCTGTATGTCAAATTTAATTCTCTTGAGATTTAAAGAGGTATGTGCAGGACTGAATATGCCTGTCATAACATAAATGAAAATACACTCTTTAGCAATTGTGCACTCGCAATTTGTACGCAAAGCATTCATCCTTCACTGACTTTGTCATACACGAGGTATTTGAAATACTATATACTTGCTTAATCAATTTTCCTCCACAGGCTGATGAACATGAATCCAGTTCACTTGACGTTATAAGAGAAAATGAACCCGAGTTTTTCGCCAAGGTGACATCTGTGTTGAAACGAGCTGCATTGGACTTCGGTTTGTGATTTCAGCGAATTCTACTCACAGTCCACTGTTTACCTGTTGGGATGCTACCGAATCTATTCTACTGAGACTCCTTAAATCTGCCTTGTGGATTGTGGCCTACCAACAAGATCAGAGGTCAAGAAATTGTTTTTCCTTTTGTTTTTGTTTTTTTATTACGAGGTCATGAGTTCAAATCCACCATATGCGCGCCACAATGAATGTCACAACAGACACGGATCAACATATTTTTCCCATTTCTACTTGAATGACCTCATGGCGACTGTGTTTTGAGAACCATCCACTTTGATGCATCCTTGTAAGGGTAACTTGAAATTTCTCCTCATGAATGTGCAGTTGTGCATCACTGTAATAAGGCGTATTTTTTTATAAAAAAAATCCAAAAATTATCTGTAAAATTAATTGGATTCTCGCCCAAAATCTCCCAACTAATTCTTTATCCGTGGCAGTGTAATTCATTAATCACATGCGCGTCAGGGTAAATGAATTCGGGCAGTTATGGACTTATAGTGGGATATTAATTAGCCAAAGCCTTGTTTCAAAATAATGTGTTAATTAATTTTATAATGAAAATAAGAGAGAGAAAAATATCAATCTTTCAAATTGTGTTTGGATCGAGAAATTTGGATCTTAAAATTTAAGTTGGCATACTCAAAATAATATAATAATAAGTTGGCACCCTCTTACTTCTTATTGAAAAAGATCTCTCACTATCTTTTTTTCTTATGACATATATATATATTTTTAATATAAAATATTATCTGACAGCCTACTCCAAGTTTATAAGATAATAATTTACACTTTAAGCGATAATATTTGACATCTTAGAGAAATCGTTTTGTCTATACATTTTTTAATTTGAGATGTTCAAATACAAAAAAAAGTTGGATGCAACATCTGAACACTGTCTATGTGTTAGCAGCATAGATAGACTCCTTAGAAACAAAAAATCATTTTATTTTTTCAAAAAAAAAAATCTCAAATTTTCTTTTATGTTACGATATCATGAACAAAAGTTATACCCATGATGACAATTGATAAAACTTCATTCCGATTAGGTGATTAAAAATCAGTACTCAAAACTATTATACAGAAAATGAAATTAAAATTCATAATAAAAAAATTATTTTGTAGAAATTATATTTAAAAGTTATTTTAAAAAATGTAGAACAAAAGATAGAGTGTAATCTCCCTCCGGCAAATGGCAGGCATTGGCAGCTACTAAAATTATTGTTTATTGATTGGAATTTAAAAGGCATAGCACGATCCTCCAAAATCACAACCTCCCTATAGGTTTTTAGCCTTTAGATTGCGCTTACTATTGTTGCCGGCCGGCAATTCAAACCGGCTTACTCTAGTTGATATCGATACCGTATATATATATCACATTAACATTTAATTAACAATATTCGATCTCATGATATATGTGTATCGTTTTTATTTCGTTAAAGTTATACTAGTCGATATATATATTCACACTAACATTGGATTGACTCATGACACTAACACATATATATATCGTTTTTATTCCGTTAAAGTTACGTTCAATATAATATAAAGAAATTTATAACTCGTCAAAAAGATATATATTGTAAGTGGTAAAAATAAATGTATTCAAATATTTTAATATTTTATTATTAACAATAATTTATAAGTTGTAATATATAGAAGCGACTCTTAACACATCTTCTTGATTAATTGTTGTTTATCGATAATAACAGCTTGATTTTGAAATAGGATTTAATATATTATAAGTCGATTAGACATCTTCTAAGTTCTAAGCAAGCTGATTTTTTAATAGTATGAGAAAACTTGTATGGTTTTAGATCTTATAAAATACTATTAAAATAACATGAAACATTCTCTGACAACACAAACCTTTAATAATTTAATTATTAATAATAATAATTTAAATCTGAAGTTCTCCAAAGTTCATTTTCTCGAGATTTGATTTATAGCACCTTTTAAACTTACATATAAAGCTAACACTTGTATATATATGATATTAACCAATTTCCATATTAATTTCTTCGAGTAATCTCCAGATATAAGTTCGAATAGCAACAAAAATGAAATTTAACACACACTACCAAAATAATTATTAAAATATGGAAATGGAAAAGCTTTTTTGTGTTCAATAAAGTTTTCAATTTATTGTGCTTATTGAGAATTGTGGAACATATTTTTTCAACCACATATAATGTTATTTATTTATTTGTGTAAATTATGAAATTGTAATTATCAATAATATGAGTAGTAATAATAATATGAAAATGACGATAAATTTGTTTGGTACCCAAATTTTGGAGACGAAAATGGGAGAGAGGCAATAGCAACCACCCACAATGTTTGCCTTTGAAAGCGTCCATTAACGTCAACTCCCCAACAAATAAAGAAACAGAGGAAAAGCCTTTTGCTGCTTTCTCTTCTTCTTGGCCTTGGATTTTCTCGCTCCTCCTTTCTGTTTGCCTAGATTCTCTCTCCCATTATTTGTTGCCCATGATTTCGGCTTTCATTTTAATCTGTACTGTTACTTTGAAGAATTAGCTCTTTTCCCACAATGGGTTTAATTATTTTTTTCGAAAAGATCAAATCTTTGGCGAATTGGTCAATTGGGGTTGTGGGAATTGGTGAAAGTGTGCAGATGTGGTGCTTCTTTGGATAATGGTGAAGCTAGTGTGTTATGATTTGAGGTTTTTGGGTTTCAGTGGTTTCTTGTGTGTGTTTCTTTAGCTCGAGAATTTTCGTTATCTTCCCCAATATTTTCGAGGTTTAGGTTTTGGGTTTCAGATTTGGTGTTGGGATGGCTTCATAGTATGAGCTGCTAGTGAAGAGTTTCATTACTGTAGTTGGATTTTAGAATGGAGGTCCCCTCCATAACCATTCAGTTGGGCAGCTTGGAGTGCGGGACCGCAAAATTTGAACTTTGATTTACCGATTATCTTTGGATCCAGTTATAGCTCCGTGAGTGCGATTCATTAAGCTGGGGAAGGAAAAGGACCGTTCTTGAGTAAAAAATGTCGCATGAGAAAGTTAGGCGATCGCCTGCCTTTCAGGCAATTAAATCTTTGCCTGGAGATTTTAGGTACGAAGGTTCTCCGGGAAGTGGCAAGGTGATGGTACCTGGTATCGCATCAAAGATTGCTGAACTGTCGATTGACAGTAAGCAGGGCCATGGTAATGGCAGCGGGGAGGATTATGATGAATCACCCTATGGTAGTTTGGATGTGTCAACAAAAGATGGACCTTCGTCGGGTGATAGTTTTAAGGCTTCGCATATGCCCATCAGATCACCCAAGCAGTCGTATGTAGATTCTAGGTGGAATGACAGCACTCCATATGCATCAAAGAAGGTATACACTGGAGTTTTCACAGAATAGAAATGCACTTCTTTCGCTGCATATTATTTATTGTTTCTATTTTTTTAGTTGCATCTCCGCCTTTGCCTCTCAGGCTTTTATGGCTGAGGGGGGCAGGCAAGGAGATGCTATAGATTATAGGAACTCCCCTTCTTCTGATCGGATCTGATGAATCCCTATTTATATGACCATTCGTCTGAATTGAACCATGAATTAGGAAATTAGATAACAATCAGGAAGAACATCGTGTTGCAATGGAGTTGAGTAAAAGCTTTGTCTTTAAACTTTTTTCAAGTTCCTTAGAGCCAATGACTTGGTTTAGAGGGTGGTCTCAGATTCTAAGACATCCTTTGTTTATCGAGAATACAGAAGTTTTAATCGTGACTTCTATGCACGAAATTTCTAGTTAAGGACCTGGAATGTAGTTGTAAGATTACTAGCTTTGAAATTGCACCTTTATGAAATTGTATCTTTAGTTGTGGAAAAAATGAAAAACCATGTCACCTAGTTTCGAACTAGGATAAGCCCTCACCGACATGATTGGATCATTTAATTCTTTTTCCGATCCTTGAAGTATTTGACTGATAAGAATGACTATTGTGAACAATTTTTTTTTTTTTGCATCGTAGTCACCTTTCATACACTCTCGCACAGTTTGATTGGTGCTTTCTCTCAATATGCTATAATTTATACACCCATGTGTCTTTTCTCTTCTTATAAATCTACGTTGACACGCATGGAAAGTTATGTTTGTTTATGGAACCACCCAACATCATTCGGTGCATATACGGTTTTCCTCGAGATATTATCTTTTGATGTAAGATTTTCACTTCTGATTGATATAATTGCATTTTCGGATATTTTTCATGTTATGAATCTTTATTGGTTGACTCATACCCCCTTCATTCTAGCAGCTCAGGGTCGAATGTCGACATAAGTTAAGCTTCGGTTTATGGAAGGTTGCGCTAGCATTACATTTCGTGGTGACTTATAAACAGATTTCCATTATGTTAGAACCATAGACACGTGGACATTATTTAGATTGCAGATGGCTGAAACTGCAGGGTCGTTATATTACAAAAGTAACTGTTTGTCAAGTGTTCCGATAGACGGTTGTGTGTGTGTTTAAAAATATATTTTATGAGATTATTTCTATTTATTTGAGTGGAGCCTTAGCAGCATATTTTCAACAACAATAACAATGTGGTCCAACCTAGAATTTGGATGAGAGACCGATGGATTCTCCCATGAACTGCAATTGTGTTTTATATTGGGATGATAGAAAATTTTCTCCAAAATGTTTGCATTATAAACTCAAAAACTAGTAGTTAAATTTTAGTGGTAGAGAGAGAAGATAAAGAAGAAACTAAAAACACTTTGTTTGCTCAATTGGCTGCATACCTGCTTTCATGGAGATGAGAATAGTTTGGGTAACCCCAAGATCAACTCAGGATTTATTCGCCACAGACAGATCTTGGACATCTTCTTGGCAAGAGGGGGAGAATTTTTTGGACGGTCGTGGTTCATGGTATTTGTTGGTCGGTGTGGTTGGAGAGGCATAGAAGAATCTTCGAAAATCTTGAAGAGTCATTGGACGAGTGCTGGGAAAAGATCAAGATTCGAACTACTACTTAGATTGGATCACATACAGAGTTTAAGAGTGTTTCAATCTCAGATTTATCAATAGATTGGACTTTTGTTTACTCTTGATATGATTAGGGATTTGGTCTTTTCTTTTGTCGTACGCAGATCACTTGTCTGCCTCTTGTAATTAATAGCTATTACGTATGTAATATATTATCATTTCTTAAAAAAAGTTGGCTGCATACCTGCGTTATAAATTTTTGCACCCTGTAGATAAGAAGGTAGTTCTCGTCTGAGACCCTCGTGAATGCTGTAGGGTTGGAGACTGCTACCATGTGTATGAGATCATGTTAATTGATCGATGACTGACTTTGGGAGAATGTGTACTATTATGTTTTAGTTTGATAACCTTGGAAAGTCCTCTTTGATGATTAATCTCGTTATCATTGACCTTATAACCAAGTTATTAAGTTTGTATATTCAGAAGCTTCAGTCATGGTTTCAACTTCCTGATGGTAGTTGGGAGCTGGGGACAATCATTCAGAACTCTGGAAGCGAGTCATTGATATCATTGCCTCAGGGAAAAGTGAGTGGAACTTATTATATTTCAATTAAATTTTTGTATCAGTTAAATTTATCCCTCGTTAACTGGCATTTCTGCATAGGTGTTGAAAGTAAATTTGGAAGATTTGGTACCAGCAAATCCAGATATACTTGATGGTGTAGATGACCTGATGCAGCTAAGTTACTTAAATGAACCGTCGGTATTGTACAATCTGGAATATAGATATAACAGGGACATGATTTATGTAAGTGTACACGCTCATGTTCAAAATTTATCTTAAATTTCCTGTTGTACTAACCGTCAGATACTTTTTTTATATGCCTTTTTTCATATCAGACCAAAGCTGGCCCAGTTCTTGTCGCTATTAATCCCTTCAAGAAAGTATCATTGTATGGAAACGATTATATTGATGCATATAAGAGCAAATCTTTGGAGAGCCCACATGTTTATGCCATTACTGATACGGCTATGCGGGAAATGATCCGAGGTAATCCTTGTTGTGTGAACTATTATATTACTCTGAATAGCAACTAAGTATTGGCTGGAAATTACTTACTTGAGCAATTATTTTTCCCCTGCAGATGAAGTTAATCAATCTATCATTATAAGGTCAGCTACTCACCGATTGCTTTTCCTTCTTGCCATCTCTACCTTCTGGATTTGCTAAATAAGTTTTTTTTGTTGTATCATGACTCTGTAATGCTTCAATCCCCGAACATGGATTATAGTACAGTTACTTACGGATAAACTTTTTTAAGTGCTTTGGGTGATCCAAATTTTCAAATTATTTTAATGAAAAACTTCATTGCTGGAGGACTCGCGGTGGTTTATGCCAAACTCATGCCAATTTCTTAAATTTTATGTAACCTTTTTAAAGTATTGTTAAAACAATTCTGGGAACAGTATCTGATAACCAGAGAAGAAATGAGCCCGACATTATGAAATTGAATATAAGAAGTATCTGCAAGGTTTGAGATGCTTGATCATTGATTCATTGTAGCTGTCATATACATAGTTAGCATGCGTCCTCCTGATCGTAATTGAGTATCACATTACTGACTTCAACAGCCACATTTTACTTGAAAAGAACTTCATTTGAGTATTACATTATTGGACTGCAACAACCACATTTTACTTAAAAAAAACTTTCATTTGAGTTTGACCTTTAATCTTGGCTGATGGACAACATTTAAGACATGCACTTGATTCACACCTTCCAATTGACATGGCCTACTAGACCAAGTTAAGTTTGAAATCAACTGAAGAAACATGCTAGTGTGCTAGGTCCGGAAAATGTTCCATCTGTTTTTTTTTTTGTTAACTTGTTTGTTTTGTTTAAAGTAATTTAATGACAAGATGCAGATTTGGTGTAAGGTTTAGGCTTCCAGAACCAAAGCAATCCTTCTTAGTTTCTTGTTTTGGCATTTTTTGTTAGAGGTGGTGATCACTCCTACAAAACTTTTGAGCTATCACTTTTACTTTATAGTTTACAGGATTAAATAAAACATCCTCCACTCCCAGTAAAATAGGCATTTTCTCTTGTGCTTCACAGTTCTTTTTGATGGTCTTCTTTGAGCATCGACATAATTCTTTATCTTAGGTGAGGGTTCTTTGGACAAGCTAGATTTTCTGTGACTCGGCTGCCATTTATTGTGTACTAAGAAAATATCTTGAGACAACTCTTCTGCATGCAACTCGTGCTAATATTTTTTATTAGCAGTTTAGCAAAGGTTGCTTAAATGGCAAAACACTATTCTTTAAGTTAGAACTGAGAAGTCGAATTCAAGCAATTCATGGCCTGAATATTGCAATGCATGGGTCTCAGAATAAATAGCTATCGCTGGATATACTGTATTTCTTTCTTTTCATTTCTGCTTACCAAGTCAATTTAACTATTTCATTATGAAGATGCGACTTCTTTGTTTGCATTTGTGATTCTGTTGGGAATGGTGCTGTTATCCCGGAAATATGTTGATGCTAAGTCTTTTAATCTTTTCCTTGGGATTTAATTTCTGCGCAACTGATATATTTATTATTTTGATCCACACAATAATGTGTGATTCTGGTCGCTCTTATCCAGCGGTGAAAGTGGAGCTGGGAAAACTGAGACTGCAAAAATAGCAATGCAGTATTTGGCCACTCTGGGAGGTGGTAGTGGTATTGAGTATGAGATACTGAAGACTAACCCAATTTTGGAAGCCTTTGGTAATGCCAAAACGTTAAGGAATGACAATTCAAGTCGATTTGTGAGTTACTTGAACTATATCCTTTTTATCTACATAGCTGACGAGCACAAAACATCTTTACGTTGACAGTTGACATACACGAAACTTCTGCACTCATGTTATGGAAATGAGTCAAATGACTTCCTATTTTTTTCTGGTTTGTGAACTTTAAGTAACTATTATTTCCTGTCCGCAGGGAAAACTGATTGAAATTCACTTCAGTGAAACTGGAAAGATATCGGGTGCCAGGATTCAAACTTGTAAGATCACGTTCATCATAAGAATCCAAATTATTTTGTACCCTTGTGCAATTACAAATACCGATCTAATTCATTTTATTTTTGTTTCATGGTCGAATTCATTTGTTGTCCCCCGTAGTTTTACTTGAGAAGGTAATTTTTCAAATATACTAGTGGTTTGATTTAAATAATTGGGTTTTTGGATAAAAAGACTCAGACTGGCTGTTTTAACGAGCAGTCCAGAGTTGTTCAATGTACAGAAGGAGAAAGGTCATATCACATCTTTTATCAGCTATGTGCTGGGGCTTCACATATCCTGAGAGGTAGAGCATTGTTTTCAATTCATATGTGTTGTGTTGATAAGAATTAACAGTCTCGCAAACTGAATATATGATCGAATGGAGTAAGGGTATAGTCTTGATGTCCTGAATTTTACATGGGTTTGGGCTGGTTGCACTTTCACTACTGTCAGATTAGATACTGATTTATTTTCTGGTACTCCTTTCACATCTCACACCTCTCTCTTGAGAAAATATTGATTGAGCTTTTTCTGTCTTAATGTCTTATCATGCAGAAAAATTAAAATTGAAGAATGTGGACGAGTTCAGGTATTTAAGGCAAAGCAATTGCTTTACAATTCCTGGAATCGATGATGCAGAACAGTTTCAAGTTGTAATGGTAACTACCAACTTGGACAAAATCTAATCATCTCAAGCTCTGATACTCATAGCTTATGCTAAAAAACTTATGAAACAATATCCCTCCTTGCCCAGGATGCTCTGGATATAGTTCATGTTAAAAAAGAAGACCAAGATAGCGTATTTGCAATGCTATCCGCAGTTCTATGGCTGGGGGAGATCTCCTTCACAGACATTGATAGTGATCACCATGTTGAACCAGTGGTGGATGAAGGTGATGAATTTTCAGAATTCACTTTGAAATGATTCTGCATGAATGCATGGTAAAGTAAATCAAGCTTCATGTGATTAGCTTGCCAAACCAATCCTACATTAAAGAGAGTTACGATTTCAGACTTGTAAATTTCATATATGAATGAGGTGCATCTAGTGTAATGATGTCGGAATTCAATAAGCCTCAAGAGTACTTCCATATCTAAATTCGCTGTCATGAGACATTTACATTTCTGGCATTTCTGATTATTGTACACGTGAACTAGGCAAGATAACAAAAAATTGCTGTATTAAATTTGCGTTCATTTAATACCCCCTCTTTGAAGAATTGGTTTCTTGTTTGAACTTATTCTGTTTCTCTGGACCTTTTTTGTTTGCTTGTCCTTTATCAAAATCTTTTGAGATATTTGAAAAACAGAATTGTCATTTCATTGCCTCGAGTTTTATATTCTCTACTGTGCACCAGTTTTATAAAAAACATGTAATACGAAAGACTATTCATAACTCCCGCGAGTTGCATGAATTTTCTCAATGCTGTTTGTGCAATTTTCAGGTCTAATTAATGTTGCAACGTTGATTAAATGTGATGTTGAGGAGCTAAAGCTAGCATTATCAACTCGAAAAATGAGAGTTGGAAATGATACAATTGTTCAAAAACTTACCCTGGCTCAGGTTAGTTACATAAGAGTGCCAAAGATATTGATGACTTGTCATGTCTGCACTTAATTTATGGTACATTGTTAATTGAATTTTTCAGGCAGTTGATACAAGAGATGCACTGGCTAAATCAATATATTCTTGTTTGTTTGATTGGCTGGTTGAACAAATCAATAAATCTCTAGCAGTAGGTAAAAGGCGCACAGGAAGGTCCATCAGTATTCTGGATATTTATGGTTTTGAATCATTTGAGGTGTGTGCCTTTCCTGGTTCTTCAATTACTTTTTTTGTTATTTGTCTTTTTCTTTTATGACTGCATTTACTATTTTGTTCTTTAGAGGAATAGCTTTGAGCAGTTCTGCATTAATTATGCCAATGAAAGGTTACAACAACACTTCAACCGCCACCTGTTCAAATTGGAGCAAGAGGTGAACAATTTATCTTTTTCTTCAAATGTCTTTCCGGTGCTCGTAAATTATATATTTGTGTCAGGTTTAATGATCCTAATTAAAATGAGAACTGTGGCTTATTTATGTAGCTCCCCCATTCATGTCAATCTTCACTTTTTTATAATATATAATTGGGTTATTGTTTTTTCGAAAATACATTGACGGTTCCTGGTTCCTCTATTTTAAATGAATCATAGGCTAAAAAATATTAATGTATGAAGCTACCTGAAGCTTTGTTAAGTAATCATGATTACTGTCTTACTATAGAAGGAAAAGGAAGTTTGAATCAGTACTTATTTCATGTGTTGACAAATTTACTGAAACCTGTTATGGAGATGCTTGGAAAAATGGATCAGTGAAGTATGAGTTGCTAGCCGTGCTACATGGTCGGTTTGATGTCAGTCACAGCCTCACAGGATGTGCATAATCCTGTCTAATCGCCTCTGAAAATGTGTCAATCACTAATATGTGAACAGTTAGCAATATATTCTTTTGCATGTGGTATAGTCGAATTTTTTTGATCTTTTAGTCATGTCGTTTGAAAATGTTCATCAACTCGAAGTTGCACTTTGGAAAAGTCCTTATGGTTTTCTATGGTTAGAGTTAGAGTCAGTTTGCAAAGGGGGAACTGTTACTTTGTTCCACTCGATTTCATGGACATTTTGCTTCGATTAATCATTTTATCGAAAATAGGGTAATTTTGGCAGCTGTCTCACACTTCTTTTTCATGTTTGAAGATGGCCAATATAAGTTTAAAATTCCTGCTAAAAATGACGGCTTTGGAGTTAAGTTCCATGTAAACACTAGGGTTACTATGCTTTACTTGTTACAATAAAAAAAAAATCCTTGAATGAGTTATATGAATTGACTTCAATTAAGATGGTGCATTTTTTATTTTCAATTTTGTTTCGAGCATAGAATCACCTCAACCATACATTAAGGTTGCGTTTAGATGGAAAGATTTTCATGGATTTCAAATGTATTCAAATGTATTTTTGTTGTTTAGAGAAGCGAGACTATAAACTTCAAATCCACCATTTCATATTTATATAGTATTACATGTTAATTAAGAGGATTTCAAGTTTACCTGATAATGGTGTCATTTGAAATTCATTCTTATAAATGTAAATATATGGATTTAAGATTTGACGTATTGTTTCATTGGAAAGAATAAAACTACAATCAAAACCCATGGTTTTGAAATCGTTCCATACATGCGCAACCTAGTGGTATGAATCTCATCAATTTGTCTGATATTTAGGACAGGGAGACGATCATGTTTATTAATTGAATTTGTACTCGAGCTTTTTTGGACCAAATTATTATATAACTAAAGGAAAAAAATTTGGTCCACGAAACAGATTCCAGGGAAATGGATGAAATTGAACCGCTAATGCTTTTTCAATATTTTGAAGTTTAAAAAATTCTTCTCCAGGAATACATTCAAGACGGCATTGACTGGGCGAAAGTTGATTTTGATGACAATCAAGATTGTCTTAATCTTTTTGAGAAGGTATGAAAGCCGACTTCCAGACATTTTAGACAACTAATTGTCGCATCTGATGCTTGCTATTTAAACTGCTTAACCTTTTAGCTTTAAATCTATTTTACATGACCTTACTGAGGATAATTGCAATGTGCTGTGTGCAATAGGTTTTTCTTTATCATCCATTTTACGTTGATGTATGGTGAATACTTTTTTTTGATAGGAAACATATGGTGAATACTGAAGGCATGTCCGACGCATGTTAATTGTTAAATAACTTAAAAATTGGCTAGGGGCATAATATATGCCACCCCTGAGAATTTCCTTTTGGACCAAAATTATGGTTTGTCCCCTAATTTCAGTGTTGTAAATGGCGGAAGGCGAATCGGTCAGTGACCTCCTAGGCGTTGAATATTTTTTTACTATTTTTTATGCATAACTATATATAATCCCTAGGCGGTTGAATATTTTTATGCATAGCTATATATAATCATGCAATTTATGCATAAATTTAACGTGGGTGATTGAGTTGGATATTATGTTTTGGTTATAAAGTGTTAATGTATTAATAATTAGAATTTTTAAAATTCTGTTGGCTTTTGACCTCCTCACCGCCCGCCTGCCTCGCACACCTCGGCTCACCTTTGACCGCCTACAAAACCACCAAAGGCAAAGGCGGGGCGGTTGATGGCCGCCTCCTGCCTAGGCGGCCGCCTCGACTGCCATTTCGAACACTGCCTAATTTTAATATTTAATACACGGTCTTTACAAGATCATTTAGTCAGTGAGACAACATAGCTCCATATAGACATTCTTTGGAGCTAAATCAGGAGAATGAAATTAAACCAAGGCAAGCACTGGGCAACAAAACGTTTGATGTTGATGAGGGAAAGATATGCTGAGGCATCATAGATGCTACCCTGTGGAATCTCTAATTGGACAAATATTGTGGTGTCTCCCTTAATTTTAATATTGTATACTTGCCATTCACAACTCACAAGGTCTTAACTCCTAAGTGATAATTCTATTTTTTTAAAAATTCTTTAATTTACGGTGACAAATAAACTGAACGCAATTGACCTATTAATTATTGTCTTGTGCAGAAACCTTTAGGGTTGCAATCCTTGCTAGATGAGGAGTCAACCTTTCCAAACGGCACAGATTTGACCTTTGCCAATAAGCTCAAGCAGCATCTGAATTCTAACCCTTGTTTTAGAGGAGAAAGAGGCAAAGCTTTTACTGTATGCCATTATGCAGGGGAGGTATTCACTTTATTACTGAAAATCTTTATTCTTTACAGATAATTAACTGCTGTTCCATTACCATCCCTTTCCCTTCGTCAATTAACTCACATTCTCACACAGAAAGCTAAAAGAAGTAAATGCAGAATAAAATTTTGGTTGCTATCTTTCAAAATCTTAGTTGCTGGGGCCGGTCGCAGGCCAGTTCTGTTATTTAAATTCTTCGCTTTACCCTGACTGCATAAATGTTGACATTGTGCTTACGGGCTATATTTTTATTGATGTTTGTACGTGCTACAAACAAGTACAGAAAATGTTTTAACGACCATGACAATAATTTCTAGAACTTTTATGCCTAATAATTTTCTCTTGATCTGTGAGACTTCGCTGTCTTCTTTGCTCATTTCAGGTTACTTACAATACGACTGGGTTTCTCGAGAAGAATCGGGATTTACTATATTTAGATTCCATCCAACTTTTATCTTCCTGTGCATGCAACCTTCCTCAGGCTTTTGCATCCAGTATGCTTTCTCAATCTGAGAAGCCTGTTGTAGGTGCACTACATAAATCTGGTGGAGCAGATTCACAAAAACTAAGTGTGATGACAAAGTTTAAGGTAACAATCACGTCTCCTTCTTAAAGGATTATGGAGATTAAATTTATGTGCAAGTCTGGTGATCATGCTTGGGGGGTGGGATAAGCTAAATAGCAAATTGAAGATGTAGGCTCTGTACAAACAGATGAAACAGTATTTCGTAGCCATTGGTTGGTGTCTACTGTATTACGCCAGCATATATTTCTCCTTTTAAAGTGCTGTCAGAATTATGATGATATCATATAGTATGAAGTTCCTGATTCATGAAGTTGACAAAAAGTATATTCTCTTCATTTTGAACTAGAAGTCTCGTCATAGCATGCCATGTTTTCAGATCATAGTTTCCTTTTATTTGTATATGTGATGGTAAGAATCAATTAACTGCATTATGTTGTCTCGTGGTTCTCTATGGGGTTTTATTGATCAAAACCTGTTGTCTTTCTTCCATATGAGTTATGACTCGCCATGATTAGTTGGATGACTAGTGACAACATGAGTTAGCGGGTGTTAAGGACCATATTCTAGCTATGGTCTGACCAGAACTTACAAGTGCGGTAGGTTCCGGGATCGATACTGCTAAGGATGATCCTTGTGGGGGCATGCTCATGATACATGTTCGGCTACACATGTTAGGTTTGCATGCCAAGAAATGTGATCGAATAAGGATCAATGCTGAAACATTTTTTTTTGGATAAGAAACGAGATCATATTATATATATATAAAGAGGATCAATGTTGTTGAAACTTGTTAAAATCTGGTATCAATTTGCTCTTTTGTTTGATTACATTCAATTATTCAAATTGCTTGCCATTTGAGCTTAGTAAGTATGCACTTGGCAGGGTACGGTATCTATACTTTTCTTCGTTGGAGTGTGGGAGTATGGGGGTTGGATGTTAAAGGTCGAGGTTTATGAATAATAGTTATGCTTGAGGCAATACTTTTACTTTTCTTCGTTGGAGTGTGGGAGTATGGGGGTTGGATGTTAAAGGCCGAGGTTTATGAATAATAGTTATGCTTGAGGCAATATTTTTATCATGTGGATGACGGTGATAGTGGTGTTTTCTTTCTATCTTCAGGGCCAATTGTTCCAATTAATGTTACGGCTTGAGAGCACAACACCTCATTTTATACGTTGTATAAAGCCCAACAACTTTCAATCTCCTGGTAGCTATAATCAGGGTTTGGTCCTACAACAGCTTCGTTGTTGTGGAGTTCTAGAGGTTGTAAGAATATCAAGATCTGGTTTTCCTACGAGAATGACTCATCAAAAATTTGCCAGAAGGTAAAGAAAATGAAATTAGCCATCATTACTTATTTGACTTCATAGATTCTCTATTTCTATTCCACTTATGTTCTGCCTTCCACCTTTGTCAGGTATGGTTTTCTTCTATTAGACCATGTTGCATCACAAGATCCACTAAGTGTTTCTGTAGCAATTCTTCAGCAGTTTAATATTTTACCTGAGATGTATCAAGTTGGCTACACAAAGTTGTTTTTCCGAACTGGTCAGGTTAGTACCTCACTCACTCTGTTTATATATATATCCTTTGCTCTTGGGGACGTGCTCTTTATTTGTGGAAACAATGTCAAAACATTCTGGTAATTAATGTAGAAATAAATAGACCCGAACAGTTTTCTGTGTGTGTATGCTTTTATGTGATTTTCCTTTCTGGAGTGCTGGCTTAGTTTCTTTAATCAACTCCCAAAAGTTTGAAATTTATAGAATCATAGTTGGCAATGCCGAAAGATGTATAGGTTGGTCTTTCTTTTCTTTCTTTTTTTTTGTCTTCATATGAATATATGCAGGTGGAGGATTATTAGGTATTGAATCTTCACCTCTCCCACTGTGGAATAGGGGATGCCACTTGACCATGATGTCATTGACACAATTTTGAGCACTTTATCAAAGATGTGTCCTTTTATCTTGTTGCTAGAATAACGCAAATTCAGACAAGATCCAGGAAATACTGAATCCAAATAGTTTATCTGGGATATTTGCACCATCTTGACATTGTCCTTTATGAACATTATTTTGCGATTTAATGTGAGTTGTTTCAGATTGGAGTACTTGAGGATACAAGGAACCATACTCTCCATGGTATCTTGCGCGTTCAAAGCTGTTTCAGAGGTTATCAAGCTCGTTGCCATTTAAAGGAGCTTAAGAGAGGGATTGCCTCACTCCAGTCATGTATGCCTATATATGGAGAAACTGATTATCATAATATTTACCATTTTTATCATCTCAGATAATATTTGCCATTTATCATCTCAATAAGCCATGGACCCTTTCTATACAGTTGTTCGTGGCGAAAAATCTAGAAAAGAGTTTGGAGTCTTATTAAACAGACACAGAGCTGCTATATCCATCCAGAAGAGAATAAGAGCAAGGATTTACAGAAAGAGGTTCAACATTTTGAAGGAGGCATCCATTTCAATACAATCAGGTAACGATAATCTGTATTTACTTGGTGACCGATGACTCCACTACCCCATTTAAGTTCATGCGATGTAACTGTTGCTTATTCTGGAATCTGAATGACTGCCGGTTAGTCTGTGGGCTGTTTTATTTTTGGCTCAAATTTAATTCAAGCAGACAAGCTTTTTCCACTATTTCACATGCTGGTGAAAAGTTTTCGACATTATTTTTGAAGCCAACATGACTGAATTTTTAAAGATAATGACTCCCTGTCTTGTTGAATCCTAGACACTATCAGGACAAATCCTGATCCTCATGACTCATTTCTCTAAGAAGATTGTACTGATACAATTTTTTTCCCCTTATTTTTTCATTTCAAGTAATTCGTGGCTGGTTGGTGAGAAGATGCTCAGGAGATATAAGCTTGTTGCAGTTTGGAGGAAGAAAGGTACACTTGACTCTATTTTGGTTTTCCTAATGAAAAACCATGTTGTCAGCAAGGGAGTCACTGATGACTCAGTTTCTCTGCTGTTACTTTTTTGAAGGAAAATGGGATCCTTAAATCACATGCACTCATATCATTGCAAGTACTTCAAATTTCAAGATCCATTCCAAAGCAGTTAAAAATATAGACTTTTTTCGGTGTCTGTAAATGTACTAGAGTCCGAACACAAATGTTAACACCCTTATCCTAGCTCTTGATTCGATTTTTGCACAAAGAATACCACTGTTATCATGAGGGTGGAGCCTTTACCTTAAATGAATCTGTTTCATGACCATTTTCTCTGAACTTCTGTATTAAAAATGTAAGTCATTCACTTCCAGCTGTGCCATTCAATTCCCTCTCTAGTGTTTATGATTTATCTGCATTGTTTACATGTTTGTTTCTGGATTGAACTCTTAACTTTAACAGTCCGGGATTTTCGTCAAATATGGAGTCCGATATGTTTGTCTTGATGTATATTTGCGATTGTTGCTATTTGAATTCTTCAGTGAGATCAGAAATGAAAAAAGTATCATGGCTGGAGCATGGAAGATATGTTGATAGTTAAAATTGTTTTGACCAAATGGGGAAATGTGTTATTCCACATTTGTTCATTCATTTCCATATTTCTTTTTTATATGAGTTGTACATTTTGGAGTTATTTATCATCAACATTATTATGTTGCAAACCAGGGCAATGAGCCGGAAGAGGTACTGGTGAAGTCATCTTTCCTGGCTGAAATGCAGCGTCGTGTCCTTAGGGCTGAAGCTTCTCTGAGAGTAAAAGAAGAGGAGAATGATATCCTTCACCAAAGGCTTCAACAATACGAGAATAGATGGTCTGAATATGAGCTAAAAATGAGGTCCATGGAAGAAGTGTGGCAGAAACAGATGAGATCACTACAGTCTAGCCTTTCAATTGCAAAGAAGAGCCTGGCTTTTGATGATTCCCGCAGAAACTCGGATGCATCGGTGAATGGAAACGATGAGAGAGAATCTAGCTGGGAGAGTGGTAGCAACTTTAGGAATCATGATATCAATGGCGCAAGATCATTAGGTGCTGGTTTAAGTGTTATCAATCGGCTTGCCGAGGAGTTTGAGCAGAGGAGTCACGTGTTTGGAGATGATTCCAAGTTCTTGGTGGAAGTAAAATCAGGGCAGGTTGACGCGAGTTTGGATCCAGATCGCGAGCTCCGAAGATTAAAACAGATGTTCGAAGCTTGGAAGAAAGATTATGGGGCCAGACTGAGGGAAACAAAGGTGATTCTCCACAAGCTCGGAAATGAGGAAGGGTCATCAGGCGAAAAGGCGAAGAAGAACTGGTGGGGGAGGAGGAACAGCACAAGGATAATTTGAGTTGCATTGCGTTGAAGCTAATATTCTTTTATGCTAGGTACCGTACATTAGATTTCAGCTGACGTCATCTGACGCAATATCATGCATAGCTGATGATATTTGTTCCACTCTTGTAGGAAGATCTGTGGAATGTGGTAGCTAAGCTTTGAGTATGTATATGTATGTGCTTTTTTGGCCCTTTTTTGTTTTCTTGAGAAATGGTATTGTAACGTTTCTCTCTGAAAAGGCCAGCATTGGGTTAACTAACTCATTTAATTATCATATAGAATTATCTGGTACATCATGTTGGCACCAATTATTATACTAGTAAAAACCAATTAGCAAAGAAAAAAATGCGTGATTAATTTGAGTAATAATATAAATAAGACAACTTTGTCTGCATCTTACATTTGTATCCTACCAAGGATATTATCGGTTGATTTCATCCTAGAACACAAAAATTCGTGAATCACCATCAAAACACGGAGTCTCCCATATATTTTTGCACCATTAATATATTATATAGATGAAATGCGAATTTTGAACTGTCCAGCCAGACGATCGGGTCCCCTGCTGCTCCAAACTATTTGGGTTCAGCTTACTGTCTAATTGTTGATGCCCACACATATATAAGCTCTGCCACCTTCCTTCCTTGTTCTTGGGGCTATTTGTTCTTCTCCCACCTGCAAGCAATTGTCCATGATTACAGTGAAAACAAATTAGCCATTAATTATCCAAGAAAAAGGGGAGAAAGGATAAAGGAGGCGCAAGAAATAGAGTGATGTTAAGTGGGTCTCGTATTTCACAGCAGTTTCGAGACCACCATTCTCTGCAATTAGGGTTCTGTGGTTTCAATTCCAATTGGAGCAATTGCTGTCGTTACCGCAGCTTCAAACCATCCCACCTATCTTCTTCTTTCGTTCTTTCGTTTCCCTTTTCGTTCGGTCGAAATATTGTTCAATTCCCATTTCGTTCCTCCAAGAGATTCTTCCGATTCAAATTATTGCCCGCCACTCATTCCTATTCTTCTTCTGCTTCTCTCCATCCTTCTGTTAGCAATACTAATAATGACGACGACCCGGCTCGTGTTTCTGTCGTTAATAACGAAAGTTGTGTTCGGAGTGCAATACATGCTCCTCCCCTCCTTTCTGGTTGCTTGAGGTAATTTTCCCCGTTGGTTTGGTTTCTTAATTTGGTGAATTTTTTCCGGTTGGCATATTTTGGACAAGTTACTGTTTGTTTGTTTTCAAGATTGGATTTTATTGTGAAAACTTGTTATGCGTGTTTTCGCTCAGTGGGATCAATTTGTTTGCTCGTTTCATTTCATAGTCTAGTGAACGATGCGGTATTCAGTTTTGGCAATGGGGGTGATTGGTATTTTTGTTGGGCTGCATTTTCTTCATATTGCTGCAATTTTATGTTTTAGCAGCATTCTCCTCGATTTTTTTTTCCCTTTTTGCATGGTTTCTGCAGTCAATGAATCCCTGTATATTGTACATTATTGACCACAATTAAATGAGGTCCAGAATGCTGCCTCCTATTCTTAATCTTGAGGAGTTTTTTATTCTCAAATATTCATGATTCTTATTACCACAATATGTTGCTTTTAACAGCCCAGCTGGAGATGTTCCAGATCCTCCATCTGCAAGGTTATCACCTGTGGCAGGTTGCTTCTTTGAGTATTGTTGTTTTATCAGTTTGCTGGAAACGATAGCCAGAAAATAACACTCTTTAAGTTCACAAGAATACAATCAATAGATATTTAATATTCAGTATTGTGGCTGCAGCAACTAATGCTTTAAGATTATAATGCCTCGTGTAAAGTGTGGTTTGACTTGTGATTTCACTCCGAACGTTTAAATATTTCAAGGATTTGTTTTGTCCAGTCGCAGAAGCATCAAAGTTAAATTTGGACAGCAGTCTACTAATTTTTGCTTTGTGCAAATATATCTTGAACCATTCGTGATATTTAGCCTACCGTTTGTACTGTTATTGCCTTAAAATATCTGAAGGTCAAATATTGTGTCACTGGCAGTGTTCTAAATGGCGGTCGCGGCCCCGCCTTAGTCTAAGGCGGTTTCTGTAGGCGGTCCGAGGCCATCCGGCGGCGGAGCCGGGCAAGCAGGCGGTCAAGGCGGCAGAGGCGGGCTAGAAGGCGGCCGAGGCGGTCAATGATTTTAAAATTCCAGTCAACTATCAAAGTCAAATAATTTTAAAAACCAGTCAAAGTCATTTAATTTTAAAAACCTTAGATATAATAAAAATACCCCTCACTCTCTTTTATATTTACTTTTGGTTTCAAATGTCCTCCACCATTAGCCACCATCTGCCTCAAACCGCCTCCATCCGCCCTCCGCCGCTGTCAACATCTGCCACCACCTTAATTATCTTGTCAGTTTGCATTTATATATTTATTTGCACTTTTTCTAGATTATATATATTGTATGAAGCTTCTTTAGGCATAAACATTATTTAATTACATATATTACACAAATTTTTTTGACTATTTGTAATTATATTGCATGATTATACATAATTGCCTATTAAAAATTGCTAAAAAATTCAACCTAGGCGGCCAAGGCGGTAGGCGGTCACTGACCGCCCCGCCACCGCCTCCCGCCATTTACAACATTGGTCACTAGTAAACTGAGCACTCACAAATTTTGATGACTTTAAGATATATACATCTATTTTTTCATCACTGTGGTGTTTCTTTAGTGTGGTTCAAGCTTTTCTCTTCGTTGTCAAAATTTATCATTATTCCTCAATATTTCTTTTCTCTTTCTTTCTTATATATATACATATATGAACTGAATAAGAGTCTTGACAGAGTCCATAATAAGTTGGCTTTCATTTTATGTGCTGCTTAATTAATATTATGGAAACTTTTTTTTACTTTCTACGTATTTGTAATTAATCTTATCCTGTAATTTTATGCTGTACACTTCTATTTCCTTCTATTTCTCTTGATGGGTGATGACCGTTCGTTAAAACAACAAAATCGATCATTCATTAAAAATTTGCAAGGGATTTGACTAGAAAACGAAAATTTTAATGAATATTGCAGCTCTAGTTATACTTGTGCTGTGCTTACCATAACCTGACGTACTTTGTTCCAGAAATATCGTTCTTTTTCCTAAAAAAATTCTTGGATGTTTTATTATTACGAATTAATGTGATACCGATGGATTGATCATTGTTTGGTCTCAAATAGGAGGGATAGTAGCTTTGGGAAAGTTTGATGCCCTTCACATCGGTCATCGAGAACTTGCCATCCAAGCTGCGGAGATAGGAGTTCCATTTCTCTTGTCCTTCGTTGGAATGGCTGAGATACTTGGTTGGGAACCTAGGTATGGTATGCCCTCTGTCTTCTCAACTTTGTTGTCCCTGCATATACTTATGGAAGAACGAATTATTTTGTCAAATTTAATTTCAGATTAATGCCTAAAGAAATGTCTTTTGTGAATAAGTAAGATGAAGGCCTCATTAATAACCCAGACTTCAAACTACTTGTCTCCAATATTACTGGTGCAGTGATTCATATTCTGAAATTTGGTATTTTATAGCCACATACATTGAGCAGTTTGTTTGATATACTTGCATGAAGACAGTAATAAATTGTTCATACTCTTTTTATACAAATTAAGGACATATGTAAATCTTGTTAGACTACTGGTTTTGCATGACTGTGAAATCTTTCATGCCACTGCGCTAGCTGCTTTTGCTAATTTGAGATTATGCGAAGTCGAGGATTAGCAGTCTATCCATTAGTTACCTTGAAGCCTGCGTTTTTAAAAATATTAGAGTCAGATGAGTGCTATTTTTAGATTTTTGTTTCAGGCTTGTGTATCAAAACTAATCCAATTTTCTAGTAACTTAACAATAAATAATTCACCTGCTGCGGTGGCATAAATTGATTGGACGTTTATTCGTGACCGTTGTGAGTTTTTTAACAGAGCTCCTATAGTTGCCAAATGTGATCGAAAGCGAATTCTTTCCTCTTGGGGTCACCTCTGCCATAATGTCATCCCTAAGGAGTTCCAAATTGAATTTTCTACAGTTAGATATCTCACTCCACGACAATTTGTTGAGAAGTTATCTGAGGAGCTTGGAGTCCGAGGTGTTGTTGCTGGTATAGGATCCCTCTGTTGATGTTCCAGATTTATTCATTTTATTTTGGTCCAAAAACAAATACGTTAAGCATGGTTGTTAGTGTGGCAGGTCAAAACTACCGGTTTGGATACAAAGCCGCTGGTGATGCATCAGACCTGGTGCATCTGTGTGCCGAGTTTGGCATGAGTGCTTGTATAATAGATTCTGTCATGGACAAGAACCAAGACTCTGAAGACATAAACTGTACCAACTCGAAGGAGAAAGGCCAAGTCTCATCCACTCGGGTTTGTCATGCTCTTGCGAAAGGGGACATGAAATATGCGTCAGAGCTGTTGGGACGCCGTCATCGTCTTATGCTGGGGGTCGAAAACAAGGAAAGGTTTTTTAGTGGTGGAAAGAGGTTATCAGCTCCTAGATCTTGTTTGTTGAATCTTCCTCCCTGTGAAGGTGTATACGAGGATTGTTGCCTGGTGATTGGCGAGGAGAATGTGGTGGTACCCTGCAGAGTCATTATTGATACCACAGATATTCACGTGGAATCAGATGAATTAGCCTTAGCCCCTCACTCACATGTTACCGCCCAAAATATGGAATTATTGGGTATAGAATTCGGAGATTCGTCGGTTTTAAGCTAAGATATACACATGTTTATATGGTGTTTTGGTAGTAATAATACTCTAATTTCTTTAGGATCGATTCATTTGATGCACTATGAATACATACATGCATGCTATTTGTATACTGATTTATATTTGCTGATACAATCTCTATTACCACCAGGGACGGAGCCACCCAAAGGCTGGGGTGGGCTCCAGCCCTGGATTAAAAAAAACTTTGGTCGTTAGTATAATATCTATTTAAATTATAGCATGGATTAAATTTTTTACATAGCCCAATTAGGAGTTGGTCCACTCCATTAGTAAGCCAACGATTATTGTATTGAGCAGACGGTGGAAATTCTTTTCAATTCCATTACTTTTCTCAATTCGTTCCTTGCTTTTCAATCGGCACGAAGTCATATGGTGATTTTCCGTCCTCTTTAAATCTATCATTAAATTCTTCCTTTTATTGTGTTCAATTATCATTTTTTATTTTTGGATAGCCTGGATTTTATAAAGAATATTGTAAAATTATTATTTAAATAAGATATTATTATAAAAATATTAATAAGCATTATTATTAGAAATCTGATTTAAAAATAAAACTAACGGAAATTATAAATAGTCAAATTTAAATATGGTGAATTTCAAAAAAAAAAAAAAATTGTCAATGAGAAAGTTTATTGTTTAGGTTTTTTTGTTTGGAAGATTCAATTTTCTATTTATGGTGATATTTTTGTTCATTAGCATCGAAAGTAGTATTTTATCATGAGTAACTCAATTAAAATATTCGTTTCACAAAATTTTACCCGTGAGACTGTTTTACAGGAAATTTTATATTCTTTGGGTTATCATCAATTTATATATTGTATATTTGTTTTATCTCATTACTTGTATTTTTCGAGAAAATGCTTCCTAGGAATTTTCTCTTTTTTTTTCATTTTTTTTCTTTTCATTGTGCTTTTTGGGACTTAATTGTTTCAGTTAAATGTATATAACAAGTTAGTTTTCTAACAAGTAAACTATATATTCATTAATAAGTTAATTTGTTGCACGAGATATAAAGAAAATATTGATCAACTATCGACAAGATTTCAAACTCCAATGGTCAGTTAGTACAGTGTCGAAAAAATTTCTGACTACGTCCTTGATTACCACCAATTATTCTTTCTTGCACTGTTTTATTCACCGTTCGTACTTGAAATATCAAGTGAAAATGTGAAAACTAAACAAAGAATGTATTTTTTCTAAACAAATTTATCACGTGGTAAATAAATTGAAAGAAACAATTCAAGGCAAGCCGCTACTACCATGGTTCGCCCTCACAGAGGTGGTTGTTCCAGTTTTCAGTGGTTTTTCGTCTCGTTCTATTTCAGGGCACTTCAAAATCATCGAAATTCCAAAACATTTCGAAAAAAAATGCTATAATTATACAATCACTTTTACCCGAAACTTTGGCACGGTGGTTGCCATTCACCATGACTACCATTCTCATGGGTAAAAAATTAATTTGGTTTATTTTTAATTTGTGTTTGGTTTGGATTTTGCGTGCAGGTGTGTCAGACACAAATCATACCAAAATTTGAAGGAAAAAATGTGCAAATCTAACTTTTAATCGGACGTTGTAAGTCCGATTCCGGCGTCCGTCATGACATACTCGGAATTGGATGCAACTAACCGAAATTTAACCAATGTAATTGAATAACATGTAAACTAAATTCTTTGAATGATATGAATACAAGATTATATCACTAAGAATTGAAAACAACATTTTTACAATTAAAAAAAGTTGAAATATAAAGTCTGAAAGTTGAAAGTGTAATGCTGGAAAAATAGAATTAAAATGATTGAACTAGAAATAAAAACTAAAAAATTGAAGATTGAAACTGAAGTTGCTGAGATTTTCTCTGTAATTATTGATGATGAGTTGTTTTTCTTGGAACTTCTTATTCTGCATTGTTTATTTCATTTTTTATTTCATTTTAAATTTTAGTTTCCCGAGTTAGTTCCTACAATAAATTATTGCATTCACTAACCCATTAACAGCAGCACCAACAGCCCTACTAACTACCCACTAACTTGTAACTTCTTTGATATCTCATTCCACTTTCTTTCCCTAGTTGGTTCCTCGACTACCCTAATTGTTGACCAATTTCTTTACAGTTTCGACAGCCTTCTTGACACCGAAGTCCATCATTAAAATGCAAAATGGATTAAGTGATGAATTAATGAGCCAAATTAATTTATAGGCCAAACAATTAGTTTGTTGTTTAAATATGTTATTCATCGTAATATAAATCAAAAATATTTTTTTTTCAATTAAAAAAATAAAAATAAAAATAAAACCAGAGTACTTATAAAAAGAGTCCAAAGTGAGACTTGTGAAATGCGAAGAGTGTGTGTGATGATTCCCGAATAGGTTATCATCTATCGATCGGGCATGGCTTGCATAAATGACAGCCTCGGTGACGATGAACTTCGGGCCGTGCTGTCCAAGCTTCTGCTGGACAAGGACAGAGATATCTTCGGCCTCGTCTGCAAGCGGTGGCTCCGCCTCCAGAGCTCTGAGAGGAGGAAACTCTGTGCTCGTGCCGGCCCCCACATGCTCAACCGCATCGCCGCCAGATTCACCAGCCTCCGTGAGCTTGATCTCTCTCAGTCCATCTCACGCTCTTTCTATCCAGGTGTCACCGACTCCGATCTCTCCGTCATCTCCACCGCGTTTTCCGCGTTGCGTGTTCTAAACCTACAGAATTGCAAAGGTATATCGATCTCATCATCACTTTACGGGTTTTTTTGTTGGTAATTGTGGAAAAGATATGATTTTGATTTGAATACTAGTTTCCTTCCACCGACCCAATATTAATATTTTTTTTCTGAGGTGCGTTATATTGTGTAAGAAGAAGTTGTAAAATTGTTACTTTATTGTAATTGGTCTTTGTTATCACCCTACAATGAAATCATCTTACCGGGAGCTGAATATTGTAGCTATTGAAGTAATTTTTCTTAGAAAATAATGGTTAATTTAATTTGTTGGATCTATAGTCACACCTTTTCTATTTAAGTGAATGACTCAAAGTATTTATTAATTGAAAAAACCTTTAAAAATTTTGCTAATTTCTTTTTGAATGGAAAGCTGAATGTTCTGGATTGCAAGTTAAATTTTATTTTGGTACTGGCAGTTCTTCAGAATAAGACTTCAAAGGGAACTTTTTTTTTTTTTGTAAGATCTTATAATATATTAATGATGGTTTTAATAGGTATAACTGATTATGGAATATCAGCAATTGGAGCGGGGTTTCCTTCTTTGGAATCGTTAGATGTATCTTATTGCAGCAAGTTAACAGATAAAGGATTGTCAAGTGTTGCCAAAGGTTGTGGGGATCTCAGAGCATTACATCTTGCAGGTTGCAAACTTATATCTGATTCTCTGTTAACTCATCTTTCGATGAACTGCAATAAACTTGAAGAGTTGGGTTTGCAAAGTTGTACCAACTTAACTGACTCTGGTCTCATTGCTCTTGCTGAGGGTTGTCAGAGTTTGAAGCTTTTAGACCTCAATAAGTGCAAAAATATTGGTGATCTTGGGATATATAATGTAGCAAAAGGTTGTTCCTCTTCCTTGCGCACTTTAAAGTTGCTAGATTGCTACAAGGTTGGAGATGATGCCATACTATCCTTGGCCAAACACTGCAGAAATCTAGAGGCACTCATCATTGGTGGTTGTCGAGACATAGCTAACGAATCCATAAAGTCATTGGCCGTGGCTTGTTTTAGCAGTCTCAAGATTTTGCGCATGGATTGGTGTTTAAATGTATCTGACATATCTTTAGATTGCATATTTACTCTGTGTAGGAAGCTTGAGGCTCTAGATGTTGCATGTTGTGAGGAATTGACAGATGCTGCTTTTCAAAGTTTAGGAAATGACGATTTTAAGTTGAAGTTAAAAATTTTGAGGCTGAGCAACTGCCCAAAGATTACAGTTGATGGAATCAACAAACTTTTGTTGTCATGTGAAGCTCTCGAATATCTTGATGTCCGTTCGTGCCCTCACATAACCAAAGTGAGATGCCATGAGGCGGGACTTCAGTTTCCTATAGCATGCCAGGTAAATTTTTCTGGTAGCTTGTCAGAGCCAGAAGTCTTGCGCTAGGGGTTATAATTTACGGGACTGATGATAGCATAAGATAGCTGACGTGTTACAGCGGCAGTTGTGAGTTTGAAAATTAACATTTGGAACTGAAACATGTGAGGGCTTCTACATCTCTTCTCCGGTTTGATATAGAATCTTCTATTGTAAGTTTCACAACTTAGGAGTGTCTTTTCTTTTCTTTTTCTTTTATTTTCCCTGAACAAATTTGTACATTATGGATGTATATTATCGATTCCCACCTTTCTTTTTGCTAATAAAGAGAGTAGTTGTGCAATGATACTTGACTAATTAAAATTTTCCCCACTGGTCAATTATTTGAAGTCACGCTGGCAGCATAATGTGTATTTGTGATATCTATGAGCAACATAAATTATCCATTAATTATGATTTAGAACGTTTCAATAAAAAGAATACCTACACTACCCTTGATATTACAATATAAATAACTAATACCAATGCCCCTGTTAGTGTGTAGGATGTTATTCCCTATGATCATAGAGGCAACACCCTAGTTGGTGCTGTATATGTTCTTCCCTATAATTAACACCAACACCCTTGTTTCACGATTTATATTTGTTTTTCAGTACTCAAATTTTCATATGTATATAGCAAGCAATACAAAATAAACAAACAACACCCACATCAAATATAACTGCTCAATTCAAAACAACTTTTTGAACATAAAACATTTTAAGATACTCTGTTGGGGAGGAAATGATGTACTTCATAATGGCATGCAATAAAATTCCTAAGGTTGATTCTCCGTAACTCTTGAGTTTTACAACATCCATAATTCATCTCTAAGCTTCCACCCCTAAGGTCACATGTTAAAACATAAACAAATGGAAGATAAATGACAGACGCAAATGGCTAGCTGTAGCCTGTTCAGCAGTTCAACAGATATTGCCCTCGGCAGGTAATATTCATATCCCACAAGTTTCACATTTACATCCAGACACAAATCTATTCTTAATAAAAAGGTATATGTACAAACTGCAGTAATCCCTGTAAATCCTGGCTAATCAAATTAAATCTCGTGAACAAATTAAATTACAATTCCACTCCAAAATCAAGTATGCTCTACACCTATAAATATTTAGGTACACCATTTTTTGTTTTTACTCACATTCTCCAGCCTTAATACTTTCACATATTCCTATAGTCCCTAATTTTAGTTTCGGGACTTTGTTTGGAAAATTTACGACACCCTTCACCTGTTTGTTCATGTTTTGCGGACCACAGTTAATCATTAATAAAAAATCATCCCTTATTAATCACCTCCAGTTGTTAATCATTCTATTTGTGGTAGTATCAATAGGAAAATGACTAGGATGGATAAAACTCTAGAATTGAATTGTCAGGAAGAGCAGAGGGATATTGTAGCTAAATTAACCAACTTTGGGTGGTTTTGTTAAGTCGATAAGTAGGAAGCATCTAACCTGAAGGATGTTTTCCGCTTGATAGGTGGCATATTCCTAACTATTTGTTGCATCAGTCACCTTCAAATTTCACTTTTCTACTTCCGACATTCGATGAAATTCATTACAATAGGTAAAGAAAAGATCATAGAAGAATGAAAGCTTGTGGTTGATTTTCTCAAGTGACTTCCTCTACTTATTTGTTGATGTTTGTACGGCTTGAATAACATCGATAGTAATGTGTTCATTTCAAAACATTTTTGCTACTTTGGGGTTGCTTTGGCGCATTGCATTCCGCTATGGGGATATAAAATGAGTGAATTTTTGTCCTTTCACCAAAAGGCTAAGCCCGAGTTTGTACAAAAATGGTACATATTTGAGAATATAGCTTCTTAAATTTACATCTATCCACCCCAAGAAAAGGGTGACAATTTAAACACAGGTAGACATAAAGGAAAAAATTAACAAAATTAAAGAAAAGAAATATTATGCTGCTAAAGCCTCATCTGGCTTGATGGATTGCCTGCTGCAGATACTTGAAA
Organism: Henckelia pumila; assembly: GCF_033568475.1. Classification (NCBI taxonomy): domain Eukaryota; kingdom Viridiplantae; phylum Streptophyta; class Magnoliopsida; order Lamiales; family Gesneriaceae; genus Henckelia; species Henckelia pumila. The sequence goes on from NC_133121.1 coordinate 14,509,004, forward strand.
GTCCTCTGATGATTTAGAAATCCCATGAACCAGAAATCAAAATTGTCCTCAGTGACTATTTGCACATACTTCTGTGTCGGCCTTTTCACATCCTCACTTTTGTTGGCTCTCCATATTTTCCGAAGTGGAATCATAACCTGCAAATGTATGACAATTTCTAAGCAAGTTGGTTTCTCTTGTTGCTTAGGCATAGTTGTTGAAAGCTGGGCTCAGAATACCAAAGATGAAATTTACCTTATAATGAATTTTAACCAGCTTCCCTGATGGAGAAGAGAGTTTGATTAATCTCTCACTGCAGAAGGCAACTCTATGATTGGAAATAAAGAGGAGTCCAGCAATAGGACCAGCTGTCGTCGACAAATAGCACTGTGAAGCCTTGAACAGCTTTTCACCATCTCTGATGTCAAATTTCTGCTTGAAAACTTTGTCCACTCCCCCTAACTGAAGGATTCTTGCTCCCAGGCTCAATTTTCCTTTCACAGTTTCACTTAACTTGGGTCCTAGTCTCACTGCAAAGACCATGAAAATGTTGGGCATGGTTTTTTCCTCAAATAATGATAGTTGTTTATATGTCAATTATGAGTAGTTACCGTGCTCTCGGATCCCTTGAGCAAATATGTCCACGCTTTGCCCGAGTTTGTTAATCTTGGCAATCGCTAAGTCTACTCTGCCTGCATGCTTCCATTAGAATCAAATGATTGACAAATGTTTCAAATATATTATATAGTTGTTGAGGCTAGGCTAAGAAGAATGGCTTACTGCGTCTGATTTTGTAATAATGATTAGCTGGAGAAGGCAGAAGCTGGTATTGAGACGCAGGATCTGGTAAAAGTGGTTTTGCAGAGAAAGCATAATCTTGTGAGGTGATTGGAATCCCCATGATCACATGTTCTGTCTGCATATTTTTCTTCCCAGTTCTCGACTTGCTGGTTTTTACTTCCATTATGCTTCAGTTTGGTGTGTTTGATGAGTAAATGAGATTAAATACTTGAGAATGTTCACAACTCTTGAGATCAACTTTGCTGATTCAACCATGGTTCGTTAGTACTTTATTTATAATGAATTGGCTAGTTGTTTAGTGTTAAATTATTTTTTGCATGAGTCAGCTTTCGATCATCAAAAGTTAAAGGTTGCAGATATGAGCTTCTGACCATTCTTTTTCTTTTTTTAATTCCCTAATGCATTGACAGCATTGTGTTTTTGGGATCACACCGTTTTTATTTTGAGCCCAATATTTTTTAATAATCGATCATCTGGTCAAAAATTTATGTGAAAGGGATTAGCCGTCTCCATATCTAGTTCAATTTCATCTTTTCCTGTTTGAATTTTTTTGGAAAACCAAGATTTGTTGTTTTTATAGAAGAGTTCTCTGAATTCGATCGCGTGATCCAACACCGCGGAGCTAGATACTTAAGGGACTTGGTATGGAATGCTGTTGATTTTGCAAGGTTGATTACCCTTTCCTGATTTCTTAATTGGAGAATAAGGATTGAAAGCCAGCTGTTTATAAATCATTCAACTGTTGACATAGATAATATATTCTCTCCATTGGATACGAGTCATACATACATTTAATATAATGCTAGACATATTCAACATGTTATTTAGCGGTCCATGCAACAAAGCTAGTAGTTTTAAGTCCCTTCAATTCTTAGGTGGAATACGAGTGTATGCAGATTCGTCAATCAATCTTTGTGAGCTGGAATACATGCTTTGTGATGTAACCATGCACATCACCTTCAAAAGTAACCTTTGCTTTTGCCAATTAGTAATGTCCAGTTTGTCCAGTTTAGGACAAAACTTTCAAATTTGATAAGACACCCGTCATTAGACAAAACAGTGTTGTTAATACTAATTTTGTAGGGCCAAAAGCATACAGACATTACACCAATTAAAAGGATTCCTTAATAGGTTAGGCAAAACCAAAGGTTATGGCTGCCAATTCAAAAGGAGGCTTATCTGATGTTCTCTTTTTCTTTATCTAACCTTATCATCTTGGCGTCACTGTAACTAACATATGCTCAGGTTTTAAAATTGTTTTCTTTTAGTAGACGATTTGACTATCACTATGTATTATATTTTGCATATAATAACACGTCCGACTTTAAAATCTACATTTAAAAATAATTTTACCTGTAATCTATCTCATTCGATGTTTCTTTTATGCACTTTTATTATGATCATAATATTTTTTACATATTTTTAAAATGAAATAATCATCCAATGGATACAGTGTGCAAAGATGGATGTATAGTTACAAGAGAGAATTCAAAATTAGGGAAAATCCATATACATCGATTAATAAAGTTAACATTTTGGAATTTGAAAGTTCAGTTGGATCGAGGCTTCCTTCATTGGAATCCTTTTATGTGTGTGTCTCACTGTCGCAAGCTAACTGATATAGGATCATCGACACTGGTCAAAGATTGCCGGGATCTCATAGCATTGCATCTTGCATCTTGCAGACTGGTTTTTGATTCTATGTTAACTCATCTTTCGATGAACTGCTGCGATAAACTTGACTGTAAGATGCCATGAGCCTGGACTCAAGTTTCTTATAGGTGGTTAGATAAATTTTTTCCATTAGCTTGGCAGAGCCAGACGTGCTAAGATGATAATTTATGGGACTAGTGGTAACACAACATAGCTGACATGTTTCGACAGCAGCGTGTTTGGAAATCTAACATTTGAAAGTGAAAGGACGAGGGTTCCACATCTCTTTAATGTTGTAAATTCACAACTTAAAAGAGTGTCCTTTTATTTTTCTCAGCAAATTTGTGCATTATGAATGTATATTATTGTTTCCACCTTTCGTGTTTGCTACTAAAGATAAATAGTGTGCAATGCTACTTTGGTTAATTATCTGAAACCATACCATGGCAGCACGATATATGTTTCGTGATATATACCAGCAACATAAAATCTCAATAGATGTTTTTAGCCTATTGTCATCTAATATAAGAATGAGCATCACTTGAGAACAAAACTAATCAATGACCCAGATAAAAATCTCATGGAGAAAATCCGGTGCTATCCAAGGATAAACTAAATGATCGGTATTTATGATTGTATGTGGGATCCATTGAAAAAAACTATAAATCTCATGTGTGACAATAAATATCTAAGTTTGAATGCACCCGAACCAGGAATGTCAACTTAAGCAAAGTTGTTCCCAATGACTCTAGAGGTAACAAAACTCACTTAAATTCATTTCAATGCAAGAGAATCAACGGGTGGGATGCATGCACATACCACAGACCTTCCTATAGAACAGTAAACAACACAAAATAAACACCATCCACATCACATATAAATGGTCAATGCAGATCATTCTAAGATGATTTGAGATAATTTTCCGAATGCAAAATATATATAAACTTCAAAATAACACGTAAAATGATTCCAAAAGATGGTACCCCGCTGCTCGGGCTCCACAACATCCATCGTTCATCTCTAAAGATCTCCAACCGTGAGCTCAAATGGTAAAACCACAAACAAATGGAAAATTAATGACTGATCCGAAGGGTGAGCAGAAGTGAGTTATAAAATAACCAAGAAAATGAAGTTAGCAACTACTAAAGAGTAATGTGCAATATTTTTGGATGCTGAAAAAAATGCAGCTTCATGTATGTTATAGGTTGTCATCTGAAATAGGCTCTGGGATATAAAAACACATTTAGTGTAATCAAATGAACGATCGAACGGATCACCTGGTGGATTACTAACCCTGATATCAATTGTCTTAACACTTTAGATATCCAATATAATATTCTCTGATGTTCGAAGGTTAGGATGGCATGATCTCCCAGCACTCGACTGACTCATTGTGACCAAGTTCCAGATTGTCCGACCTCCTACAGGAGATCGAATTTTTTAACTGGTTAGCCCATGACCTGTTCAGCAGATCTTGGGATGTTTCATGTATCCCCAATAGATCAACCAATAGTGTCCTGGGCTCCAGCAAATAAGGCTCATATCCCACAAATCTCAAATCTGTATCCTTGCACAAATCTATCATTGACAGTAAGCATATTTGAGTTAATCTTCGCCGGTTCAGGCATCAGATGAAAAAAAATGAGAATGAACTGAACTTGTTCTTTCACCGAAAGGCTAAGCCCGAGTTTATACAAATTGATACATACATATATGAGAGTATATATCTTCCTAACTTTACATCTATGTACCCTAAGGAAAGGGTGACTAAAAAACACAAGAAGATATATATAGGGGTAAAAAATTAAAGAAAAAACTATATTATGCTGCAAATTCTGTTGGCCATGCTTCATCGAGCTTGATGGATTGCCTGCTGCAGGTACTTGAGAGTTCTCTGATGATTTAGAAATCCCATGAACCAGAAATCGAAATTGTCATCAGTGACTACTTGCACATACTTCTGTGTTGGTTTTTTCGCGTTCTCACTTTCGTTGGCTCTCGTTATTCTCCTCAGTGGGATCATGACCTGAGTATGTATAAAAATTTCAGGATAAGTTGTTTATCTTTCTGGCGAAATGTTTAAAATTAGGTTCAGAATACCAAAGATGAAATGTACCTTATAGTTTATTTTCACCAGCTTTCCAGATGGAGAAGAGATCTTGATTAATCTCTCACTGCAGAAGGCAACTCTATGATTAGAAATAAAGAGAAGTCCAGCAATAGGACCAGTCGTCGTCGACAAATAGCACTGTGAAGCCTTCAAAAGCTTTTCACCATCTCTTATGTCGAATTTCTGCTTGAAAACTTTGTCCACTCCCCCTAACTGGAGGATTCTTGCTCCCAGGCTTAGTTTTCCTTTCACAGTTTCACTTAACTTAGGTCCTAGTCTCACTGCAAAGGCCATGAAAAAATGTTGGACACGGTTTTTTCATCAAACAAAGATAGTTGGTTGTATGTCAATTATGAGTAGTTTACCATGCTCTCTGATCCCTTGAGCGAATATGTCCACGCTCTGCCCGAGTTTGTTGATCTTAGCAATCACTGAGTCTACTCTACCTGCATGTTTCCATTAGAATCAAATGAGTAACTAATGCTTCAGATATTCTGAATAGTTGTTGAGGCCATGCTAAGAAAGAATGGCTTACTGTGTCTGATTTTGTAATAGTGATTAGCCGGGGAAGGCAGAAGCTGGTATTGAGACGCGGGATCGGGTAAAAGTTCTGGTTTTGCAGAGAAAGCATAACCTTGTGAGCTAATGGGAATCCCCATGATCACATGTTCTTTCTGCATATTTTTCTTCCCAATTCTCGACTTGCTGGTTTTTACTTCCATTATACTTCAGTTCGGTGTCTGTGAGATGAAATACTTGAGAATGTTCACCAATTTCTTGAGATTAACTTTGCTGATCCAACCATGATTCATTAGCCCTCTATTTATAGTGAAATGTCTTAGTTTTTTTATGTTAGATTATTTTTTTCTTGCATGAGTCAGCTTTGGGTCATCAAAAGTTAAAGCTGAAGGTATGAACTTCTGACCATTCTTTTTCTTTTACATATTTAATTCCCTTTCTTCTGGGATTACATTACACCCTCTTGATTTTTGAGTCCCAATTTTTTTAAAATTTAAAATATAATATGAGAAAGGGATTAACCATCTATCTATATATATTGTTCAACTTCCTTAATTTCTGCAACTGACTATTTTTTTCCCTCCTTGAAATTGTCACCGCTACTTGAACTCTCTGTCACTAGATGGAATGTTGTTAATTTTTCGAGTTTGATCATCCTACCCTGAATGTTTTCGAAAACAAGGATCGAAAACTAGCTGTGGAAAGAATCATAAATTTAGCATTTTGTATCGGTGTTTTGAAAATTAATGATATTGAGTAGAATTTTCTGACTTCGTCCTGAAATTGATAACTACATGTATTATGCTATTAATTAAAAAAAAGTGTATTAATTCTCCGGCCCTTCAATCCTTAGGTGGAATGTGAGTGTGTGCAGATTCGTCATGCGATCTTTTTGAGCTGGAATCCATGCTTTGTGATGTAACCATGCACACCACCTTTAGAAGGAAACTTTGCATTGTTCCCCCATGAATAAATAATGTCCAATTTAGGACAAAACTTTCGAATTTTGATAGGATGCATGTGCCACTCCGTCATTAAATAAAAACAGTGTCATTAGTTAGTTTTGTAGGGCCAAAAGCATACACACGCACACAAATTGATTACAGTTAAATTTGTTGCACCAATTAAAAGGGATTCCTTAACAGGTTAGGCAAACCAAATATTTTCATGGCTGCCAGTTCTAAAGGAGCCTTATCTCATGTTGTTAATTCCCTTTTTCTTTATCAAACCTTATCATCTTCGCGTCACTGTAACCAACATATATGCGCAGGCTAAATGCATTCGATTTTTTTATTTTATTTTTGTGAAAATCCTAATTATCACAAAACTATGAAATATTGATAGACTAATATACCTTTGATTTTTTAAACATTTTGCCCATAACACCTCTGCTATTAATGTTGTGAAGGCACGCGATAAATGCAAGTGTTTATGATGTTTGATGCTTTTTCCGTAACTCTTCTGCCATCAAAGTAGTGAATGCACGCACGATAAATGCAAATGTTTATAATGTTTGATGTTTTTTTTCGCACATTATTTGACTAATTCACCCTCCATTTTGAGAATAAAATATTTGTTTTTCCCCTCGTATTTTCCATGTAAGATGTGGGTCTTAGATAATAACTTGCAAATAAACATTGAATTTTTCATTACAAACTAGTCATCGTCACGCGTGATTTTCACGTACTCGATAATTTAATTATTTTTTTAAAAAATGTAAAAAAATTATCATGATGAAAAAATATGGGAGTTTTGATATAAGCAGAGAGAAGTTGAAAAACTTTATGTAGATGATTTAACATGAATTGATAAATGATGAAATTTGAAAAAAGAGATATAGATAAAATGAGATAAGGATGCTAGATAAAAGTGAGGATAATTTAGTCATTTAAGATCTAAAATAAAAGAAAAGTTTGTTAAATTTAGGGGTAAAATGGGAATAATTTTTGGTGTGATTTGACACATAAAAAACTATTAGTATAAGGGGTGGAACTATTATATAAGCTCCGTTTGGTTTGAGTGATATGATCAATAATACATAGATAAGTAATGTAATGTAATATAATAAAAAATAAAAAAAATGATAGTTAATATAACATTTGATTTGATTGATAAATTATACTTTATTTGATTTGATTAATTAGATTTTATATAAAAATGATAAATTATCATTTTGACCTCTTAACAATAAATAAAATATAAATAATATTATTTATAAGAAGTAATATAGTAATTTAAATTCAATGATTTGATTGATGTAAGATAAATAATTAATGATTTGAGGTAAAATAAATAATTAATAAATAGATAAATAATATGACGAGAAGAACATGAGATTAGATAAGATAAGTTATACATAAATTAATAATATAAGCTATCAAACGGAACCTAATAGTATAGATATATAGCTTGCCGTAAACTACTAGCTTATTTTATATATATATACACACGATGATAAATTCTAATTGTTTAATTAGATTGAAAAAGAAATTTTTATTTTAAAAATTTTAAATTGTGTATCTATTTTTAATTGAATTACATTATAATAACGGTTTACGCTAACTGTATTGCATATTTTGAAAAATTGATATTTAATTAAATTCGAAATAATGATTTGCAAGAAACAAAATTTTACCAAAAACAAATAGATTACACAAGTGAGTTAAATGTAATTATTAAGATCAAAATAGATTACACAAGTTAATTTTAAATTTTATTATTTAAATTTAATGTATTATTTTTTTACTTAAAAATAATACGTATGAACCAACTATATTATTTATTAATTTCCTTATTCTAAATTTTCATTTTTAATTTTAAAAATTATCAAATATGGGTCGGACCATCTTCTTGCTGCGAATTCCTCTTCTTATCTTCAATCTTGTGCCTGGGTGGCTTTCGGTATACCATATCCAAAATATTGATATGAAAAAAATTTATATCGATATCGATATTGAAATTTTAAAATTTTGGTATGGAAAAAATCCATATTGATACCGTACAAATACCGAAAAAAAATTCGATATACCAAAAAAATGTTTATATATCGAAATAATTTTGGTACGGTATTCCGAAAAGTTTGTATTTTAGTTTGGTATCCCAGCCCTACTCTGTCCAACCTCAAAATCGCTCGATTTTACGTTCCTACAGATATATATAATGGCCGCGCCGCCACTAGAGGATTCAAGACAACAATTGTAGCATGTGTCAAGGTGTCGACGGTGACAGCTGATCCGGCGATCCGGTTACGCAACGGCCACAGTATATTCTTCCTTTTGGAACGTTTTAAGCTTTTGATTATATTCTTAGGCATCGTTTGGTTTTTGCGATAAGACTATTAATGTAAGAATAAAAATTTGATAAATTATAGGATAATAAAAATTGTGATAATTTTATAACTTGTTTGATTGTATTTTTGAGATATTGATAAAAATGAGTGCTAATATTTTTATAGACCAATTTACCTTTGTTGACTATGACATTATCCCATTGAATGAAAAATTTCTTCCTCCTCGATTATTGCAGATTTAATCTCCATCTCCATATCTCTCACTACGGTTGCTCCTATTTTCAGATCTGGATCTCTCACTCAATTTCGAATTTAATTTCTTTTACAAAGACATTTTGTTAATCATTTATTTGAGGTTTTCTCTGAAATTTTGCAGCTAGCATACGATCCCATGGATTTATAAACTATCGCTGAAAATCAAAGCTTCGAATTGCAGCTAGCATACGGTCCCATGTATGTATTTGAATAAAAAAAGTTGATCGAAGATAAAACTGAGTTTGCCAAATATTCTACATACCTTCGAAGGGGGAAATTGGGGGAAGAAGATGCGGCAAAGAATGGTGGACGCGTGAAAATATATATTAGGGCAAAGGGTAAAAACGTTAAAAAATGAGTAATCAAAGACACTGTTGACATGGGTCTTACTAATACCTACCGTGAGAAGAGGACAATTGTCTGGCTTTTTTCATGTGGTACAGTAACTTTATGCCGGGCCCTAGGTATTACAAAAGTGTGCTAAATTTCTACCAAACGCTTGATTAATCCGTTATCCGTGGCTAATTTTGGTTACCAAACGCTGCCTTACAATATTATTAAGGGCATAAAAGTCATTCTATAATTAAATATATTTTAAGTTGAGTTTGGGACAAGTGACCAAAATATTTAAAAGTTCAAAGGAATATTAGCCTGTTGATTTTTTTGCCGTGAGTTTTGAAATAGTTTACTTTAATATACAATTTGACTATCAATATGTATTGTTTCTGCACTTTAAAATCTTTGGACTTTAAAAAGATCAACAGTGCGTCATTCATTTATCGTCCAAGTATCCATCAGTGGCACATTAGTAATTTGACCAAACACGTTTTTTCAATAATGACATATATATAACTTGTTTTTTTAAGTTAAACAACCAAGAATCACTTTTTTTTTAACAACAATCGATAAACAGTTATTTATCAATCAAACACTACCCACTACTGATATTTAAGTTTAGGAAAAATTGTTTTTTTGATCCTGTATGTTTGTCGTTTTGCGATTTCAGTCCTTTATATTTTTATATTTCAGTTTTAGTCCGATATTTTTATTTTTTTTGGCAATTTTAGTTCTTTTTCTGACGTGGCGCTGACGTGGCACCAATTCAGTCCTGACGTGGAGCTGACGTGTATAGTGCCACGTAAGCATTTTCGAATAAAAAAGACCGAAATTGCCACAAATCAAAACATGCATGACTAAAACTGAAATATGAAAACATAGAGGACCAAAATCGCAAAGTGACAAACATACATGACCAAATTTGCAGTTTTTAAGATTTATGATGTCAAGTCAGGAAATATTCAAGTACAAAGATTAAACTCTCAAACTACATGTAAAATCATGACATATTGGATATTATTGATTGAGATCATTAGATTTCTTAATTGGTTAGGCTAATTATTCATGTTGATTTTGTGTACACAGATTACCCATAAAAGTAGTTGACCTCCAAATATACACACCACTATAAAAATGTATATGACAGATGATGGAATCCCAGAAACCAAGCACACATGGCTTCTCCCAATCCTCTTTGTTACATGGTCATGAAAGCAAGAATTTTGATTTTGATGATGTTGAGTGCAATATCAGTCGGCTTAGGATCTCCGAATCCCATTCGCAGAACTTCTATCAAAGAATTGTGTGGCATGACACCATACCAAATGAATGCTAGTGTATATATATAGCATTCATATCAGCTGGGGGAAGTTGAATCCGGCTACTTTGATCTCTAGCATTGGATTCTTCCTTGCCTACAACCGATCCCGGTGTCGCGATAATTTCACAACATGGCTATTAAAACCAAAATCTCACTGTCGCAGGGAAAAAAAATATTTTTTCTTTAAAATTTTCTGCTAGCTAATTTCTCTCTTCTTTTTTCAATGAGATGTGACGTCCAATCAATTATTAATTATTCCACACAAAAAAAATTAATGGATATTGTATGATTTAGAAACTGGAAAAATCTCACAATTAAGTGAAATCATCATGGATTTCGTAAATTAATTGCAATTACTATATCAACCTTTTAGTACAAGATTACAGATCTAATTAAATTCAATTACCACGAACAAGACTAGATATATGGCTTATGCATGCATTTATAGCATCTTCCGCATCCAACATTTGGATTGCATTTTATATATTAATAGAAGCAAATTTTGTGCACACATATCACACATAATGCATATTAGCATCAAAAAATATTTATGAGGCCAGGAGCTAGTCACCATTATATATATGCATGTAACACATGAGATATATGTAGATATCCAAGAAACCAACTTGGAAACATATATGGCCCCTCTCCATCCTCTTTTTTACATCATGAAAGCTAGTATTTTAATTTTGATGCTGATGGTTTCAATATCAGATGCAGTAGGGTCTCCGAATCCCATTTGGAGAACTTCTGTCAAAGAACTATGCAGCACGATGCCATACCCTAATGCATGTCGCGAAAGCCTTGGACGTTCGTCGCCTATTATCCATTCGATTACTGAGTTGTATCCTTTGAAACTCCTCTATAAGACTTCTGTGGAAGTCTCCATGAATGAGGTTTCTAAAGCGTTGAAGGGATTTGTTCGCGAAAATGGAACATTACCAAAGAACGCTAGTATATCATCCATATCATCCTTGGGGATTTGTATCCGGCTTCTTTCTATGGCATTGGATAACCTCAACTCTTCCTCGCCTACGACCAATTTCAACGTCGCGATGAGTAAGGAAACTCGGGATGATTTCAGAACGTGGCTAAGCTCCGCGTACGCGGACTTGTCTACATGCATGGACGATTTTCACTACAAGAATATTGGGATTCAACAACGTTTAATAGAAAACGGTTTTTTGAAAAACCGTTGTATTTTTTCTTTGACAACAGTTTTATTGACAACCGTTGTCGTAAGTCCAAAAAACCCGCTCATAGACAACGGTTTTTTTAAAACCGTTGTCTATGAGCGGGTTTTTATAAACCGTTGTCTTTGAGTGTTTTTTAAAGCTATACGACAATGGTTTTTTAACAAAGGACAACGGTTTTAAAAATCGTTGTCTATAAGCTGGTTTTTTGGTATATAATTTATAAGACAAAATTATCGTGTCATTCTTCTTTTCTTCCTTCTTTTTTTCTTCAAGGAAATTACGCAATTCTTCGTATCGCCTTTCATTCCTCTCACGATTCCCCCAAATCCCAACCCTAGCCGCCCACTTCTTGCCGTCGATTCGCTGCCACCAAATTCGGAAATCTGTTATTGGAGCTACAATTAGGTTAGATCTCTTCGTAAGCGAATCACGACTTGAAGCGTCGAAGCCGTCGCTCTGTTCGACTTTCATTTTCTTTTCATTTCTTCTTTTTGTTTCTGAGTAAATTGGCTGAGTAAACCACGACCTCTGGGAGTTGCTGGCTCTGGTCGGCCGCCGCGTCTCCGTAGAAACCCTCACCGGAAAGAAACTTGCCATCGGTATGGAAAATCCTCTTCTGTGATACCACGTTCTGCTTAACCAAGGTTTTTCTCGGTTTACTCCTGTTCTGTGGAAGTTGTCTTTTTAAACTTGGTGCAGATACATATCTGAAGGTGAAATGAGGCACTAAATTGCTTTTTTCCTGTGACTTTGTGAGATAGACATGATATATTGATTCCTATATTGTTTTACAAAGAAAACACGCGGTTTTTAACGCTGATTCATAGTGAAAATGGAAGTTAGCGAGTTTTCAACATTCGTGTTGTGAATGAATTCTAATTCTGCTATTGTCTGTTGGACTAATTCCTTGCTTCTATATATGAGCTCATTATATAGCAAGTTCTATCGTGACTATTTGTTTTCTTGTTTCATGTGTGCGCAGTACAAAAACGTTTGTAATTATCATGCATCCAATTCTGGAGATTGTGTTTTTTTTTCTGTTCAAAATATAACTATTCTGAGATCTTCTTTTGGAATTTTGTGTCGAGCAGCACAATTTCGTGTATGTGCGGATGGTGGAGCTAACAGGGTGTATGATGAGTTACCGTTGTTGTTCCCTGAGGTACAGCTTTTGGATATTCGCAGAAGGTTTGTAGTATGATTCCCTTGGTTTGCTTTTGGGCAGATAAAAGTAAATGTTTATGGCAGGTGAATGCGTTAGGTATCATTTGCTCTTTTTTTTGTTGCTTTTTGTACTGGCCTGCCTACTTACTTTAGGCATATTGTTATTTCAGGCATGATAATCAGATATCCCTTTGATAAATTGAGCTGAAAATGGTGTTTTGGTGGTGATTTGCTTCCTAAGGAGAGGATTGACCAATTGTCTTATGTTTGGAATTTGTACCTGGGTGGTCCAGGTATAAGCCGGATGTGATAAAAAGGAGACATGGATTCAATCAGAGCAGAAGTTTTGGAATTCTAACAAAATGCGGTTGGTTAATTGTTTTTTTCTCTACACATATGCTCCATCATTTGGACATCTGATTTAAAATGAGATGATTAGTTGCACAATGAAAACCTTTGACAGGGTACACTGTTCAGAATGATTTTGATTATCCTTTTGTACCTTCTGTTCAATCCTTGTTTTCTGATTGGTTAAAGATGCAAGCATGCAATTTATCAGGCGCGCAATGGAGGAAAATTGCTTATGGCTTGGTCGCACCATTCTCGCTTCTTCAGAGCAGGAAAAATTCTATGGACGCATCCCGTTACAAGAAATATTGGTAATTTATTCCAACTTATGCTTTTGTTTACCGGACTGATGCTATGTTGGATGGGCATTTGAATATTGTCGGATGTTGGAGCTATAATCCATTGTTAAAAGCCATCTACCATGTTAAAAGCCACCGACAGGTATGTATATCTGTAAGCATGCTTATTCTCAAACCTAAATTGATTTGATACCTTTGAAATGGAATATGATCCCTTGATCGCAGAAATATCGAACTGCAAGATACAAGCCAAAGACGACAGAAGGTGTGTCATTGTTTCTGTCCAATTTTTTGGTCCAATTTGTATGTTCATCCTGTCAATTATGCCATTTCATCGATTGTGTTGTTCTGAACTTCTGATGGTAAAATAAATAGAAGAAACATGAAGCATTGATAATTTGGGTAAAATTACATCCATGACTTGGCAGTATAATTTTTTTCCCCTCTCTTTGTTTTAACAGAGTCTTGGTTTCAAGTTAAAAATTTTGTCTTCCCCCCTCCCCCCTATTTCCACATGTGAGTTTCTGTGGTATATGTTCATTCACTGGTATTCATTTTGTTGTTGAATTTTCTTAAGTTCAGCCTTTTTAATGTTTAGGTTCCAAATTCCAATAGTTCTTGAGGTGGTTTATACTTTATGTACTTTTTTGTTTCATTCACAGTATTACCCTATGTATACATTCTTCCTGCTCGCCATAGTACTTTGCAAATTATAAAGTTTATTTTAGGCATAATGATTCTTGATAAGATTTTACTGATTGGTCCATCTTCGTTGTGTATTCTTTATCATCACCTTTATTTAGTTCGCAATGACAAGAAGTATTTGTGTCCAATTCTGTCTTTCGTTATTATGCTCTTCTTAACTATGCACGCTATAAATTCACCATATGGTGTATTTGTTTTGGCCTACTTGATATTGTATTTTTTTCTGTATGCAGAAGCCGAGAAAAAACTGACCTCCATTGACGAACTCTCATCACTGGACCTAAAAACGTAAGTTTGATGGATCTTTGTTGAATTCTTATGGTGAATGATAAATTCACGATGTTTCGAATGTTTTTCTGACTCTTAAAGTATATATATAATATGATATATATTGGGATGGTGGCAGCCAGCTTGTCTTGTAATAAATCAACTTCTAAACGAATATGAATATAATATATAATACTGAAGATGAGATTATAAAGTTCGAGGTTTTGATTGAAGTATCAATTCGCTTCAAAAGGTAAACAAATGTTTCTCGTTGGTTTTCTACTAAATCAGAATTCGGACCGACCTACCAACTATGATTGGTTGATTTCTCATAATTTAGACCTGTATGTGTTTCCAAAACTTCACCAATATCTGTTTGGTTTCATCGTGGGAAACAATTTGTTATCATTTTTTAGTTATCTTAGCTTCCAACATCAAACATATCTTCGACAGCTAACTTTGTATAAATCTCACAACATGAAATAATCATTAATTTTACAAATTTTGATGTTTTATCAGTTTTCAAGAGGATTCTATTGTCTTACTGTGCATATATCAAACATCCTATTGGTAGTTGATTTATCAACATTAATTTACTTAAAATTGCAGATCGACTTTAATTTGTTTGGCGATGCTTGAGTTTGTAAAATTTATGTTTAACATCAGAGATACTTTTTCTTTTCATTGTATTTTGGATGTGACCATTGTTACCTTATTTTCTAATTTGATGTGTCGACTCCTTTATTTTAACGGTTCGGTAGTCTACCAATTTTTAATAAATTATATAACAGGTTATTTTGTATGTGTATTTTCTCCCAGGCTATTGAGAATGATCCTGAGTATTGGGAAGCTATGTCCTCAGGCTTAGCAATTGGTGGCTTGATGTTTCACTCTGAATGGAGGTCACTTTGCGAAGCTTTGCATCCTAAGGTAAATTAACTTATCATCACACCAAATTCTTGGGTCATTCCGTATCTATATAGTTTGTTTCATTTCAATATATATAGTGACCAGTTTATGATTTTACTTTTGTGAGATTATTAATAGTACTTAAGAGGAACATCATTGGTCTATGTTTGCTAAATTAGGTTCTTACATAGGTGATTTCGGCCTGTACAAGTTCCATAAGCTCTAATATATTAGAAAAATAATTTCTTAAAATTGATATTTGACCTACTACTTTCCGATGATTCTTTCATATTCTCATATTATAAAATAATTTCTAAAGTTTATCTCATTTGCATCTACATCACTATCTCGATGGTATTTTCATTGCTTAAAACAGTATTTTCATCGGCTTATTCTTGTTGATTTTGAATTTCTTCTACTCGTTTCTTTTTCAGTTGGCAGTAAATTGAGTTCAATGAGAAGTCGTTCGTGGTTGATTTGAAGAAGGGGATTAAAGAAGGCTATGGTTCTAGCTTGTTCTCTATCCGATTCCATGTTGATTAGTATAGCTCTATTTTTTAGTGTATTTGAATTTGAATTTTTTAATTTTGAGTCATTTGTAATACTAAAATATTTTATAATAAATTTTATTTTCGAATTTGTGTAATTTATAATATTGGATAATTGTATATTAATTTTTTTTTTATTTTATAGTTGAAAAAAGACAAGGGTGGAAAAACGTTGTCTATTGCATGTTTAAAAACCGATGTTAAAAGCTATGTTGTTAAAAGTGTAGTCAAAGACAACGGATTTGCGCCGTTGTCTTTTTAGCAAACGACAACGGTTTTTTACTCAATTAACAACGGTGAAACACCGTTGTCGTAAGCTCAAAATGACAACGGTGAAAAACCGTTGTTTTTTACTGGAATTTTAACAACATAGCTTTTAACATCGGTTTCAGACCCCCTTTAACAACGTTTTTTCACGTCGTGGGATCATCATCAAAAAGAGCAAGCAAGAGGAAGAATTGGGAGTATGCATAACTCAGCACTGCTACTGGTATAGGAACCATGGATACAACTACATTTGGTGAGTGCTAGCTACATATATAATTTTCATAATCCTTACTAGCTAGGAGAACTTATAAGCAATTGAACAATATATATTATTATGAGTAATGTTACATGTACACTGAGGGTTACACGTTGCACTTGAAATTACATGATTATCCTATATGCATTTTTGAAAGATTGTTTCCAAATAAATAAAGTGCAGGGATAATCATTTAATTTCAAGTGCAATGCGTAACCCAACGTATAACCCTCAGTGTACATGTAGCATTACCCATTAATTAATGCATTCTAATCGGAAAAAGAACACATGCATGCATGCATTTACGTACGTGCAGCTGCACGCGGGAAGGGTTTCATAGCTCGAGACATGGGATTTATCAATGCTGCAAAGGTAAAGAAGCAAGTTGTGGCCTTGCTATCGACGTCGGATCAATCGGTATTCTACCGTTGCCGGATAGAATCCCATCAAGACACATTGTACGCTCACTCTGGCAGGCAATTCTACCGCGACTGCCTCATATACGGCACGGTGGACTTCATATTCGGCGACTCGGCCGTGGTTATACAGAACAGCCGAATCGTCCCATACAGGCCAATAGAAGGGAACACGAACACAATAACAGCACAAGGGAAAGTGTGCCCGTGCTCTAACACAGGCATTTCCATACAAAACTGTGTGATTTCATCTCCGGAATGGGATCTCACGGGAGTCAGAACATACTTGGGTCGGCCATGCATGGAAAGAATATTCCACCACCATTTTCATGCAAAGCCAGATAGAAAGCTTGGTTGATCCACAGGGATGGCTTCCTTGGGATCAATATGTTCCGGTGAATATAAATTATATTGAATTCAATAACAGGGGACCTGGTGCGAATGTTGCGGGAAGGGTTCAATGGAAAGGGGTGAGTGCCCGGAATAGTACTCGAGAACAAGCTAGCAGGTTCACTGTGAGGTCTCTTATCAATGGAGATCGATGGCTTCCGGCGATAGGCGTGCCTTTTCAATTAGACTTGTGAGTGAATACTCATTTTTTCAACAAGGAGACCCTAAAAATGATAATAATATATCCATCTAATAAAGTGGCAAACTAGCTATGATAGTTATTACTCCGATCCCATGCATGTCTCTAGCTATCAATAAAACATGTTCTACGGAAATTTTTAACATTTTTGGTTATGTAAGTGGTACTTTTTTTTCATTTTTTTTAATCTTGATTATTTTATTTTTTTATCGATATGTCTGTTGTGAGCGACCTCGCATCTGCAGTTTCAAGTGGCACGTGTATTTTTTGATGTCATGTCGTCACGTGAGAACTCTTGCGAAAATTAATGACTAAATAAATAATATAAGAAAATTTTCAAATTAAAAGACAAACTTTAAGTTGATGATGATCGAATAGCATGTCTGAAAATAAACAAAACGTGTAATTATGAGGGCATCCGCATTAGTAACCATTAATCTGCATTATTCCACCTTCCACCTCTTTAAAAAATGTAGGGTCCACGTGCCACATACTCATTATATGAATATCTTCTCATTATTAATACGGAAAATGTTATATGTACACATTGATTTACACATTGGATTACACACTACACATGAAATTACAAAATTATCCCTCCACTTGATTTGAAAAAAATCTTTCCAAAATACATTAAAGATATTTATGTAATTTCAAGTGCAACGTGTAATCCAACGTGTAACCCTCCGTATACACGTAGCATCACCCTATTAATACATACTCACATTCATTTAATATCAATACTCATTATTTATGGATCCCACTTTCCATTCATTATTAAATAAATAAATTTCTAATTTTGTTTACAATTTTAAAATTGTATATTTTTTGTTTTGATTAAAAAAATAATATATTTTAAAAATATGAAATAACCGTTGGGCTCTAGATATTTTAGTTTTCCTCTCTATTCCATACATTACTACGTTAATGTAGATGAATTTTTGGGCTGACTTGGCAGCCCAAATTAATAATCCATGCACCCACATTGGTGCAATAATATTAATAGATGTTAATAATCACCTATTAATGCACCAATGTGGATGTTCTAGACCAAAACTGTGATTATTTTCCCCGCGGCCAGCCCACTTTGACTATTTTAAATTATCGCTAACACTATAAATATTGATGAATATATAGCATGACTGAAATTAAAGTAAACAAAACATGACCAAAACTATAATTTTCCCCTCGGTCAGCCCACTTTGACTATTTGAAATTATTATATTTAAGTAATATATATATATATATATATATATATATATATTGTTGTGAAAAAGTAAAAAATTTATGGTAAAAAATAAAAATTTCAAAACTCAAAATTTATCAAACTCTACACTTTATAATATTTTTCTCTCAACTCAATTGTTATTTCTTCACAAATGTTGAGGTCTATTTATAGATCCTTAATTGAGAAATGTCCAAAAATAAACATGTCATCCATTACATAATCAAAAATTAAAATATCATCACATCACCATCACAATAATTTTCAATCTAATTTTAATATATAATTTCCAATACTCTCCCTTGTGATGATATGATCGTGATATTAAGTGTTTGTATACTGCCTCGTTAAAAACCTTACTAGAAAAAACCCAGTGGGATAAAAACCATAGCAAGGAAAAAAGAGTGCAGCCACGTAAACTCCCCCTCGAGTTAATATGATCGATTCTTCACATACGCCGTAGATTTCGCATCCCTATATTATATATATGTTTTCTGAATATTGCCGTAGGAACCTTTGTGAAGAGATCTGATGAGTTATCACTTGATTGAATGTAACATATATCAATATCTTTATTCTTCTCAAGCTCTTGAGTGTAGGCAAATAACTTTGGGGGGATATGTTTGGTTCTGTCACTTTTAATGTATCCTTCTTTCATTTGAGCAATACATGCAACATTTTCTTAATACAGCGTCACAGGATTCTTGTCTACTGATAATCCACAAGAAGTTTGGATATGTTGTGTCACTGATTTTAGCCAAACACATTCACGACTTGCTTCATGTAGCGCAATAATCTCGACGCAATTTGATGAAGTTGTTACGAGTGTTTGTTTCTGTGAACGCCAAGAAATTGTTGTGCCTCCACGAGTAAATACATATCCGGTTTGGGAACGTGCCTTATGTGGATCAGATAAACATCCAGCATCAGCGTAACCAATGATACTTTGATTGGTGTCTTTTGAGTACAAAAGTCTCAAATCTGTCGTTTCTCGTAGATAACGGAATATATGTTTAATTCCATTTCAGTGTCTCTTTCTTGGATATGAACTGAATCTTGCCAATAAATTTACAGCAAAAGATATATCAGGTCTTGTGCAATTTTCAAGATACATAAAGGCACCAATGGCACTTAGATATGGTACTTCTGGACCAAGAATAACTTCATCATCTTCACATGGACAGAATGAATCCTTTTGTATGTTTAATGATCTTACAACCATTGGAGTACTTAATGGATTTGATTTATTCATATTAAAATGTTTAAGGATCTTTTCTGTATAATTTGTCTGGTGAACAAAAATTCCACATTCTTTTTGTTCGATTTGCAAACCCAGACAGTACTTGGTTTTTCCAAGATCCTTCATTTCGAATTCTTCCTTCAAGTACATAATAACTTCTTGAATTTCTTTATTCGTTCCAATGATGTTTAAATCATCAACATATACAACAATAATTACACATCCGGATGTTGTTCTCTTGATGAAAACACAAGGGCATATTGGATCATTTACATATCCCTTTTTCATCAAGTGCTCACTTAGCCGATTATACCACATTCGGCCGGATTGCTTCAACCCATATAATGATCTTTGCAATTTTACATAATAAAATTCTCTGGGTTTTGAACTTTGTGCTTCAGGTATCTTAAATCCTTCAGGGATTTTCATGTATATATCACTATCAAGTGATCCGTATAAGTAAGCTGTAACAACATCCATAAGACACATTTCCAAATTTTCAGATACAGCCAAACTAATCAAATATCGAAACGTAATTGCATCCATAACAGGAGAATACGTTTCTTCATAATCAATTCCAGACCTTTGAGAAAAACCTAGCTTGTGGAACAAGTCTAGCTTTATATCTGATTATTTCATTTTTCTCATTTCTCTTTCGAATAAAAACTCATTTGTATCCAATAGGTTTTACACCTTTAGGTGTGAGGACTATAGGTCCAAAAACATTGCGTTTATTTAGCGAATCCAATTCAACCTGGATGACATCTTTCCATTTGGCCCAATCATGATGAGTTTTACATTCACCAAAAGATTTTGGTTCATGATCCTCATTTTCATTTATGATGTCACATGCCACATTATAAGAAAATATCTCATCAATATCTTCTATATCTTTTCGGTTCCATATTTTTCCAGTATTAATATAATTGATAGAGATTTCACGATTCTCGTCAGTTTGTGGTTCTGACAGAACATTTTCAACATCAGGTGTTTCTTCTGGAACACCATTTTCTATTTTATGATCATCGTGTTTCTCTATGTCTTTTCTTTTCCGAGGATTTTTATCCTTGGAACCGACTGGCCTTCCACGCTTCAAGCGTTTTATGACATCATGAGTGTCTTCAATTTGTTTCTTTGGAATTTCAATTTGAGCAGGGGCATTTACAGCATGTATATATGATTTTGTTACCCCTTTTGTGTCTGCAAATGCATCTGGCATTTGATTTGCAATTCTTTGCAAGTGCACAATTTGTTGTACATCTTTCTCACATTGTTTGGTCCTTGGATCCAAATGTAACAATGATGATACATACCATGTGATTTCTTTTTCGATTTGTTTCTTTTCTCCCCCTAACATTGGGAAAATTTTTTCATTAAAATGACAATCAGCAAAGCGTGGTGTAAACACATCGCCTGTCTGAGGCTCAAGATATCAAATGATTGATGTGCTATCATAACCGATATAAATACCTATTTTTCTTTGAGGACCCATTTTTAATCGTTGAGTGGTGCAATAGGCACATACACCATATATCCAAAAATTCTCAGATGAGAAATATTTGGTTTTTTACCAAATGCAAGCTGCAATGGGGAGAATTTATGATATGCACTTGGTCTGATGCGAATTAATGCCGCAGCATGTAAAATTTCATGTCCCCATATAGAAATAAGGAGTTTTGTTCTCATAATCATTGTTCTAGCAATCAGTTATAGACGTTTAATCAATGATTCAGCTAATCCATTATGTGTATATATGAACATGAGCAACAGGATGTTCAACAGTAATTCCCATTGACATACAATAGTCATTGAAAGTTTGGGAAGTAAATTCTCCAGCATTATCAAGTCTTATTTTATTGATTGTATAATTGAAAAATTGATTCCGCAATTTTATTATTTGAGCCATTAATCTTTCAAATATCACATTCCGAGTTGACAATAAGCATACATATGACCATCTGCTAGAGGCATCGATCAATACCATAAAATATCGAAATGGTCCACATGGTGGATGAATTGGCCCACAAATATGACCCTGAATATGTTCAAGAAATATGGGTGATTCTGGTTGGATTTTAGCTGGCGATGGTCTTATAATAAGTTTTCCAAGAGAACATATTTTACATTAAAACTTATTATTCTGAAAGATCTTCTGGTCTTTTAATGGATGACCATGTGTATTTTCAATAATTTTTCGCATCATTATTGAACCAGGATGCCCCAATCGATCGTGCCAATTGGTTAATATTAAAGAACTATTAAACACCATATTTGATTCGATTGGTCTTATATGTGTATAATGCAATCCAGTAGGGAGCATTGATAATTTTTCAACCACATATTTCTTTCCTGATTTATATGTGGTAAGACACATATATTTCTGATTTCCATCAGTTATCGTCTCAGTATCATACCCATGAGAATATATGTCATTAAAACTCAATAAATTTTTTTTGATTCTGGTGAATATAATGCATCATTTATCGAAAAATTGTATCATTAGGTATCAAAAAATGTGTTTTTTCACAACCTTCAATCAAGTCTACAGGACCTGATATTGTATTCACCATTGTTTTTGTTGGTTTTAATTCCAAGAAATATCTTTTATCTCGGAGAATAGTGTGCGTTGTATCACTATCAGGTATGCAAACTTTCATGGGATTATTTCCTTATTTAGCTTTGCTCATACCATTTTCCATTTTGAACTTCAAAAGAAAATATGCAATAAAGAAAATTAATGAAATTATATAAAAAATATAACATGTTTCATAATACAAAAATACATGAAAAATACAGTATGTTACATTCTATTCCCACCAATATATTAATCAATGTCTTCGAAATCATTTGAAAAATCAGCAGCATCGAAATGAGTTGAACCACTTGAATGGTTACTGTTTTCAACAAAATTGGTCTCTTTTCCTTTCCCCTTTGTCGATTCTTTATAGAGCTTACATAGGTGCTCGGGGGTTCGACAAATATGTGACCAAAGTCCTGGAGTGCCACATCTATAACAAACACTCTGAGATCTTTTTGAGTGATTTTCATTTTCACTCATATTTTTATGCTGCCTTTTTGGTGGGTGATTCGTGACGTTCTTTTGAGATAAGTTATTGAAGTAACTATCTCGCTTATTTTCATATCCATGGCCGTGACCACGACCGCGATCATTTTTACGTCCACGTCCACGTCCACGTCCACGTCCTCGTCCTCGTCCACGCCCACGTCCTCGACCTCGTCCACGACCAAAATCTGGTCTATGCCTTTGATTTTGGTTTTCATTTTTAATTACAACATTTGCTTCTGAAAATGCCGTTGATCCAGTGGGTCGGGATTGATGATTTCTCATTAACAATTCGTTGTTCTTTTCGCACTCTATACTGTTGTTGTAGAGTTATATTCGATGCGTGGAAAGTGGAAAATGTTTTTTCAAACATTTCCATTTCAGTAACAACATGCCCACAAAATTTCAATTGCGAGACTATTCGATACATCGCAGAATTGTAATCACTGAATTTTTTAAAGTCTTGGAATCTCAACGTATTCCATTCATCACGGGCGGTCGGGAGTATAACTTCTCTTATATGCTCAAATCTTTCTTCCAGCCCTTTTCATAAAATCATTGGGTCTTTTTCTGTGAGATACTCACATTTCAATCCTTCATCAAGATGTCTACTTAAGAAAATCATAGAATTTGCCTTTTCTTGTGAGGATGATATATTATTTTCTTTTATGGTATCACTTAGACCCAATGACTCAATATGCATCTCTACATCGAGAGTCCATGACATATAATTCTTTCCAGTGATATCGAGCGCAACGAATTCAATCTTTGTCAAATTTGACATGGTGGTACTAGAAAAATAACAATGCATTTTATTAGTTAATTTCCATTAATATGACAATACAAAATAATGGATAAACGACGAGTACAAGTATGTTTAAAAATATATGAAAAGTGTGCGGTGAATAATCGCCGGTGAGTACAAGACTCGTGAGCATAGGGATGACAACGGGGCGGGTCTGGGGCGGGTTTGGCTAAACCCGGGACCCGGCCCACCTCCCTTTGGACCCGCCCCACCCTGCGAACCCAGCGAGTGCAATCCGGGTTAGACCCGTTGGACCCGCCATAAATTAAATAATTTTAAATTTATTAAAATAAAAAAAATAAAAAGTTTAAAAATTAACAAATATCATTAAATTTAATTTCAAATATAGATTTATAATATTTAAGACAAAAAATAAATTATTCTCACAATTTTAAATTTATTAACTTGTAATTAATTAATATTTATTAGCTAAAAAATATTATAATGATTTATTTTTATACTAAACATATCATAATAAAATAAATTCATTTCAATCCAATAATATTATACATTCAAATTATGGATAAAATATTAATTATTTAGTATAATAATATAATTATATATTATTAATATTACATATATATTTTATATTTATATATATACATGAATATTTTAAATTTATATATATATAATACTTTGGCGGGGCGGGTTCGGGGCGGGTTTGGCCAAACCCGAAACCCGCCCCGGACCTGATTTGGCGGGTCGGGGCGGGTTTTATGCGGGGGCGGGTTTAGACTCGCCTCATTGCCATCCCTACGTGAGCATGATGATCATAATCGTTATGAAAAATAGCCTTAAAAATGCCATCATCTTCATCTTCGAAAAAAAAAATGAGGAGAAAATATTTTGAGAGAATGACTGAATTTTGGTGTGATTGAAAATGAGTTTGAGTGAACATATTTATAAGCCAAAAACTAGCCGTTTTGTTACCGTTTGTGATCGTTGGGGGTAAATAAAAAAAATCGAGTATGTGTTGAATAAAAATTCGTGATAATCATGCGATGCATATAATGATAATCATAATTAAATAATTATGTATATCATATCACATTATTATAAGGTCGGTGTCATAGACAGTCTTTTATATAATATTGTGAAATTATACAAATATAGTTAGTATAAAGTCAGGTATAGTATATCCTATCACATTATTATAAGATCGGTGACGTCATAGACAATCTTTTATATAATATTGTGAAATTATACAAATATAGTTAGTATAAAGTCAGGTATAGTATATTATCATATCACATTATTATAAGATCGGTGTCATAGACAACCTTTTATATAATATTGTGAAATTATATATTAATATATACACAATAAAAATATATAAACAGTAAAAATGAATATTCTTACTTGTTGAATATTTTTGACTTCTTCTTGTATTTTGGAGCGTCGAAAATTATAGAGAACCTTCGAGCGATCGTGCTGATAACGTGTTATGAAAAAGTAAAAATTTATGGTAAAAAGTAAAAACTTCAAAACTCAAAATTTATCAAACTCTACACTTTATAATATTTTTCTCTCAAATCAATTGTTATTTCTTCACAAATGTTGAGGTCTATTTATAGATCCTCAATTGAGAAATGTCCAAAAATAAATATGTCATCCATTACATAATCAAAAATTAAAATATCATCACATCACCTTCACAATAATTTTCAATCTAATTTTAATATATAATTTCCAATATATATATATAATATTAATTAAGGGAGAATCTCTTTTAAAAACTACTTTTGATGGAAATTTTTTTTTGTTCCAAAAATACCCTTAGCACTTTACTTTTAACTTTTTAAACTGATTATCACTTTGCTTATAAGTATTATGAATTTACCAATTTTATTTTCCTAAATTGATAAGCTTGATTTTTATCTTCTCAAGATAAAATTTTTTTCATTTCTCCATTTTTTTCACGAGCAGCGTTTTTTATACACACGATGTATAAATAAGTGTAAACCAAGGTCAAAGTTTTTCAATTGTGTATTTTCAATTTTGTAACTTTTTTGTAACTAAAAAGTGCATGTTTTGAAGGTAAATTTTTTATAAATAAATACTTACAAAAATTATTCATTAGCATTACTCATTATTTCTCCTTATGACTAATAAATTAATAATAGAAAAGGTTCAGCAAAAAACAATGACGTTCATAAAATTTGTGCAAGGATCTATGAGTTAAATAATTAACTCGTGAGTTCATAATTATATATTAGAAAATATCAGATTTTCAAACGTTATTAATATAAATATATATATATATATATTTGAATAAAATCACACACTGATATTGAAATAAATAAATTCAAATGAAATCGAGTTTTAATCCAAAATAATAAACAAATAATACGCCAACACACTCATACCATATATGTAAACATTGAATTTAACTATTTATTCATCACAAAGGCTAAAAATTATAACAATTATTTATGGAATGATCTTGCAATTAACGAATGAATATTTTTACAATACATATAGATGGAGATGTATAAATCGGTTATAACTTTTTGTAACTTAAAAACACATGTTTTGAAATTAATTTTTTTTAAAAAAATAAATAAATCTTTACAAAAATTAGTTATTAACATTACTCACTACTTTTTTCAATGACTAATATAATAGTATGAAAGGTTCAGCTCAAAACAACGACGTTCACAAATCCATCTTGCATAGAAAAATAAACAACAAATATATGATATGAATATCTTCAGTTGTTTTAAACAAAATTATAAGATTGATATTGTTTCCTTTAATTATTGAAGTCTATAAATATATATATATATATATATATATGTCAATAAATCTAATACGTGTTAGGAACTTCGAAAAAATAAATCTAGAACAATTATGGATGAAGCGGCTCACATCAAATGAAAAAAAATTACCTTCTTGCAAATTTCAATCAGATGAATAAATAAAGAAAAATATGCATTTAATCTTAAAATAGACAAAATAATTGAAATAAAAGATTGAATTTTAACATTTTTAATTGAAGACATTCAAAATTTATTCAAAAATTTCAGCAATGAAAAAATTGTAATCAAAATAGATCAATAGATTTCGAAAAACAAAAAATTAAAAAGAAAAGAGGATATTCAACAAATATATCGATCTTTAACGATATTGAAATTCAAGTAATGAAAAACGATAACATACCATAATGTAGTTGATAATTATGAATTATTGTTTTTCTTGCAAGTAAATATTTTTAGCATAAAAAAAATCCGTGAAACAAAATAATAAAAAAATAACGATAATAAAAGACGATAACAACACAAGAGTGGAGATTGGGTATAGTGAAATTATTGCTACTATTACAAAGAAAGATTTCTAGCATTAAAAAAATGAGGTCATCCAGCTTTTGTTTGAAATTATTGATACGGTAAGAATTACATTGTTCGAAAATATTGCAAATGTTTTATTAGTTTCAACGTTGAAAAATATATTCATTTTATCACTAAGACATATAATAGCTTTTTCTTTCAAAGAGTATATATTATTATCAATTATTAATAAAATATAATTTATTTATAGAACAACAATACTTCAATATACTACAAGCCTTTAGAGACCAAATAAAAAAGAATATGCATTTCTTCTTAAATTGGACTTTACTGTTGAAATAAAAGATGGAATGTTACCATTTAATTTAATTGAAAACATTCAAAATTCAAGCAAAAATTTTAGCGACAAAAAATCATTGTAATAGTAGATTTCGAACGAATTACATGAAATTAAAAATAAAATAAAACGTCCAATAACTTCATTGATCTATTAACGATATTAACTTACAAATAATAGAAGACAATGACACAAGAATGGAGATTGGAGACAATGAAATTATTTTTACTTTTGAAATGGAATATTTCCAGCATTAAAAAATGAAAAATAATAAAAATAAAAATAATCTGTCAGTTGGTGTGCAATAATTGTCCATACTGGGTAGAGCGATCGAACCATGACGCTTGGGTTGTTGTGCGATTTAAGAGATTTGAGTTGCACCATTACCACCACTTATAGGTTTTGGTAAAACGGCAAGCGCTCGATCCTACAATTAATATTAGAGCTAAGGTCATGGGATCGATTCTCATTTATTGCAAGAAGTGCAATTATTAGAAAAATATTGTTGAAAATAATTGTCCTTGCTGGGTAGAGAGCGATCAAATCAAGGCGCTTGATCCCTTGGAGTACTGTTTTGCGATTTAAAATATTTGAGTTCAATTCTCATTGATTAGTATAAAAACCAAGGTCGTGAGTTCAATTTTCATTGATTACAATGAGTGCAATTATTGGGAAGTAGATTGTTGGAATGCAATAATTGTCCATGTTGGGTAGATGATTGAACTAACGATCGAACCATGGCGCTTGGGCTTCTGTGCAGTTTAAAAGATTTGAGTTGCACTATTACTACCAGCTATAGCTTTTGGTAAAGCGACAAATGCTCGGTTCTACACCGTCCAACAAAAGAATAAAATAATAAAGATATAAAAATACAAATCATTTATGAAGACAGCATCACAAGAATTGTTATTGAAGATTATGAGAATTTTTTATATAAATAATAAAAAAAAAAAAGGATGACAAACGAAAAAATCGTGAAGAAGGAAAAATGGATACAAAGGAAGAAAATGCGCAGTAATTTTATTTAATGTTTAGAATTAATTATCTATATTATTTTTTCTCATAATCAATAGAAGTAAAATAATTTTTTGACACCATGTATTATTATATTTGTCTTAAATTTTATTTTATTAAATTTTTCATGACTAGGGGTGCAAACGAGCCGAGCTACTCGTGAGTAGCTCGGTCAAAGCTCGACTCGAGCTCGATTTGACCGAGCTCAAGTAGCTCGAGCATCAATCGAGCTCGAACTTTAAATCTATGTGTTCGAGTAGCTCGTGAGCTACTCGATAACACACACACACACACACACACACACATATATATATATATATACGTATATAATATTATATTTATTTATATATTTTTTATTCATATATATATATATATAGATATAATTTTCGAGCTCGAGCTCGAGTATTCGAATTATAGACGAGCTCGAGTACGAAATTTACTACTCGATCGAGCTCGAGTAGTCCAAATACGAGTCGAGCTCGAACTCGAGTAGTGTGCTACTCGGGCTCGGCTCGACTCGATTACACCCATAGTCATGACATCAAATTCTATATTTTTATTAATTTCTAATTTATACAAAATTATAATTATTAACAACCATGATTTTCAACAACTATAGATTCAATTATATTTGTAACACATAAAATATTTGAACAAAGATTGAATTTGCACTCATTTATAATACATGGTGTACATATTATATTACATAGAATTTTACTATTGACTAAAATACCATGAAAATCATTATTTAACTACACTTTAATTTTTTTCTCATCCCAACTCATTTAATTTATTAATTAACGGTGTTTATCGACAATAAAATGTGTTTTCACGTGCATCGCACGTATCTTTTGCTAGTGTGTGTGTGTATGTTTGTGGTTTTAAAAAATTAATATTTAAAAATACCTATTGCATAATTTTAAATTTCTTTAAAAAGTAAAAAAATGAAACCTAAACACATAATGCATGCGAGGGAAAATTAGAATTTTTGGTAATGTAAATTGGCATTTTTAGGATTTTAATCCTGTAACTTGTCGAAATTTAGTTTTCATTCATTAACTTGGATTTTTTTGTCTTGGTCTTTTTTTCCCCGAAATAACTGAATCCAACGATTGTTACTTATTTCATATTGATACTCTTCTACGTGGTTCATGTGACGATAATAAAACATATATTACATATATTGAAAGAAATAAACAACTTTTTAACTCTCATTTTGAAATATTGTGTGTTGCGCGTTCTGATTTATTTTTTTCCTGTATTTTTACTTAAATAAATTTTAGGAAAATTTGTTTTTTCGGGCTTGTAGGTTTGTCACTTTACGATTTTGGTCCTTTATGTTTTTATGTTTCAGTTTTATAATCCGCTATCTTTATTTTTTTTTGGGCAATTTTAGTCTTTTTTTCGATGTGTCGCTGATGTAAAACTATTGTAATGCTGATGTGGAGTTGACGTGTATAATGTCACGGTAAGCATTTTCGAAGAAAAAAAGCTGAATTATATGAAGGACTAAAACTGAAATATGAAAACATAGAGGACCGAAATCACAAAGTGACAAACATACATGACCAAAATTATAGTTTTCGCTAAATTTTAATGTATATAACATGGTTTCATTGTCACAATATGTGTCGCGTAAGAGATAATTAGTATCGAATAAGCAATATTCATTGAATTCATTGATTTTTTAAGAAAAAATGGCCAAAATTAAAAAAAAAATCCAAGTTACTGAATGAAAATCAAACTTCGATAAGTTATAAAACTAAAATAAAAACATGCAATTAACTTACGGAATCAAAATCTTAATTTTCACCAAAGTGATGTAGATTAATCCAGTATCATTGGATTTATAACAAAAATTAGTATAAATAAAATTCTATTTTATACATGCAAACGACAATTGGTTTTTATTATATACGAACAGAAATTATCTCATATAAGAAGTTCCACGGTTGGGGTGCTAAATATTTGAAAGCCTATTCATTAACAACTTGAATCTTACACCTATTAATTGAACTGCTCAGTCTGCTGATCTGCTCAACGTTTATAGAAGAAAATAAAGTATGTTAACTTATAAACATACGATACGATATATGAAGCACGTACAATTTTTTATTTGTCTCATTTTTATTCATCTCTCTTAGGCACCGTTTGGTTTGAGGTATGATATAAGTAATATATAGATAAGTAGTATAATGTAATAAAAAATAAATAAAAAATGATAGTTAAAATTGTATTGGATTTGATTGATAGATTATGGTTTATTTGATTTGATTGATTAAATTTTATATAAAAATGTTAAATGACTATTTTGTCCTTTTAACAATAAATAAAATAAAAATTATATTATTTATAAGGGGTAATATAGTAATTTGAATTCAATGATTTGATTGATATGAGATAAATAATTAATAATTTGATTGATGTAAAATAAATAGTTAATATATAGATAAATAATATGATGAGAAGAACGTAGGATGGGATGAAATAAGTTATACATATATTAGTAATACCGTGAACAGAACGGTGTCTTAGTATATAGTGGTGTGTTAAGCTAGCGGCATGTCATATCCTTGTTTAATAATGGTGTATTTTGATTATTTTTTTTAGTTCATTAATTACATCGGAGTATTGATTTAGAGTCTGAAAATGTTTACATGAAATGCAGACGTGACACTGAAAATTGTCAATAACATGATGACTAAAAATAAACAAAATATGCAAATTATAGTACCAAAACTATAATTTCAATTCTCGAACCGAGTCGAGTTGGAGGTTCATCTTACAAAATTGATCATTGAGACAATTTCATACGAGTTTTTGTGATCTTTAAAAATGTTGATGACCATATAGCTCATCTGACACCAAAATCTAATATTTTACACGAAAATTTTTGTGACATTGTTTCAATGGTTAATTTTGTGAGACGGATTTTCTATTTAACCAAGCTATGATAAGTATTAATTTTTATGTCAAAAAGAATATTTTTCACTATATATGGATCGAGATAACTCGTCTTATGGATATGAATTAATGAAATCGTCTTACACAATAGTTACCCTGATTTTTATATTATACTTACAAAAATTTAATAGACATCAGAAGTGCGGCTGACATACCGTACCAAAATACCGAATTATCGGGATATTGTACCTAAATTTTTTCGATATATATACAGACATTTTTTCGATATATCAAAATTTTTTCTGTATCTGTACAATATCAGTATAGATTTTTTCTATACCAAAATTTTTAAATTTCGGTATCGATATTGGTATGAATTTTTTTTATGCCGATATTTTTGGTACAGTATACCGAAAACCTACCCCTAATCAGAAGTTACACCATTGGGGTGCTAAACAGAGACGGACCTATATGGGGGCTAGGCTGGGCTTCAGCCCAGTTTAGCCCAACCCAAATAGTGTGTATATATATGTTTATATATTTTATATTTTGTTAGTTGGGCTTTTCAAATTATTAATTAATATATACATAGGCTTTTTTTGAAGTTAATTGGGCTTTTAAATCTTTTTACATATATCAATCATTTTATAGAACATTCAACATTATATGATATTGAATAGAAAATATCTAATTCAAAATTTTGTACTTTATAAAAAAATAATATAAATAATTAATTATTTCATAATTTTTATTCATAATTTTTTCATGTAAAAATTAGCCCCCCAAAGATAAATTTCCAGTTCCGTCCCTGGTGTTAAATATTTGCAAGCCTATTAAAAACTTATAAATCTTTCACATATTTAACTGCTCAACGTTTATAGAAGAAAATAAAATATGCTAACCTTTTGATGAACTTGATAAAGGCTTGGGATTAATGGTTGGAAAAAAAACCAAATTTTTCGTTATTGATGTTATCGTAACGAAAAAATATTGAATTTCAGTATCCTAAATATTTCGGTACTGCATGGTAATGATATCGAATTTATCGATACAATAACGATATAAATTTGAAAATTTCGGTATATATATAGGAATATCGAAATGTCAAAAAATATATAAAAATTTAAAAATATATAATATTTTTAGACAAATTTATAAATTAATTAAAATATATAAGTTTTTTCAATATAAAATTATATATACTAAAACCGTACCAAAATCTTGATATTTCGTAAAATTTCGATATATATTATCAATATAAAATTTTCTTATAACATAATTCTCGGTACGATACGATACGATAGAACGATATCTCTATGTGGGATAAACCATAATTTTTTATTCATCTCATATCTTTTCTCATTTTTTTAGTTATCTATATTTCATCAACCGACCCATAATGAAACTATACAGAAGTTAACAATGTTAAATATCTCTCTCCATCCACATGATAAACTAATGAACATATAATAATAAGTAATTTTTTATTTCAAAAAAATAATAATAGTAATAAGTAATTTTACAATTATATCATTTGATAGTAAGGTGTCTTGTCTAATTGGTTGTGCTTTAATTAGATTAGATATATTTTTATTTTTAAAAAAAAAATGGGAACATACGTTTTTTATATTGTCGGTGACTCGGCTAGCACATTTCTGGCGAGCATCGAAATTATAATCCTTCGTTTTTATTTGTTTATGTTTTTTTTATGCCTAGATTATTATATTATATTATATTATACATTTAAAAAAACATGAAATAAGTATTTGAAAATTATGCATGTTTTGTTTTTAAATTTTGTTAACATGCAAAGGTATATTTTGTTTTGAAAATTTTTACTTGCGTATAAATTATACATGTACTAAATTATCTTCAAATTATATTTATAAATAAACTTTTATTTAATCTACCACTAATAATTTAAAAAGATCATATTTTGACAGCTTGTAAACTGTTTAGAAAAAAAATTATCAAACAAATTTTAACAGCTTATAAGTTCAGTCAAACATTCTCTAAAAATAAATCGGTGCATCAGTTTGAGGGTAAAAAAGAAATTGACCTCCCGTTTGGATGATTTAGTGGGGAATAATTTTACTAGAATCATTTAATTAAACTTTTGACCATTCTTCGAAATATTTAATCATTCATATTCTTAGGCTAAAGAAAAGAACCCATATATGTCCCCATTCCGCAGGTCTCGGAGGCTTTAGGTAATGGGTGAATTTGGTGTTCAGTTCCTAAATCCAAAAGCAAATTAAGAATCAGTCTCTTGTCAGAAAAAATTTGTTTGCACTTCCTGGGCCCACATTATTTTTCTCGGATAAAATTAAGTACAAAATATTAAAAATATGGTACAAATACAAGATATTTGAGCACTAATTGTTCAAGATCGAGTACAAAAAATACAATTTTGAGTATAAAATCTAAACATCTTTATTAATGTGAACTTGCAACATGTGTTTGAGTACTCAAAAATCATATATTTGTACGAGATCTAACACATTGGATACTCAAAAATCACATATGTGTACCATATTTTCAATGTTTTATACCGATTTTCATCCAAATAAGATAAATGTGTTATTAATATCAATATTTTTTAGTACTCGAAAATCATATATTTATACTAGATCTAACACATTTGATACTCAAATATCACGTATTTGTACCATATTTTTCATGTTTTGTACCAAATTTCATTCGAAACAAAACATGTGGGCCAGGGAGTTAAAACAAAGTTTTTTTCTGACAGGGACTGATTACCAATTTAAGTTTAAATCTGGGGACTGAATTATAAATTACCGTTAGGTAATTGTGCATTTTACAAGGACAACCAAATTTAGTTAATCAAATATATATTAGCTTGTGTGTTAAGATGTCATTTACATGTTTAAATTTTAATAGTTGCTATTAATTTCTCTTCCATCAATGAGAAGTGACCGAATTCAATGCTGCAACAGATATTTAATTAATGGCTAGCTATTAGTAGGATTTAGGGTTTAGTACATGCCGCCCGCACTATCCTGCAGGTGATGTGTAACTTCATGATTGGTCAAAATTAGTGGGTTTCACGTGGGACCCACTAATTTTAACCAATCATGAGCCGCCACGTCACTCGCAGGGCACTATCCTGCGAGTAGCATCTACTCAACCGGATTTAGAAACTGGGAAAATGCCATAATTAACACCTGAAGTTATCATGGAGTCAACTTTTAATCAGATAACAATTCTTGTAAATTAAATATTACCATCAGAAAATTAAATACATGAGTGCGATTGAATCGCATAAACATATAAGATCACAACTCTTGTAAAATTAGACAATGGATTTCAAACGAGCAACAATTAATCCAATACAAATATATTTTACAGCAAAAAATTGTTCTAAATAAAGTAATATTTGTTGTTAAAAAAAACTAGATATTATGTTAAAGTTTAAAACTTTTAAGATGAGTTTTCAACAAGTGGTTAAAATATTTATTATATGATCATATTTAATTTTTTTTAGTTTATGGTTCTTATAGTAATTTTTTTGTTTGGAATATGATCATTATAAAGATATATATAAATATAATTATTTTTTTGTAGACATGGTAGTTATAGATAACCTAAAATACTAGTAAAATAAGTATTTATAATATTTTTTATTAATTGAAATGAATTGTTTTTTAAAAAAATTGATGATTATTTTTTGTATATAAAAAATTAGACTATAGCCCCAAATTAAGTTACTCCCAAGTCTCTCAACCTTAATAATGCAGAAAGAAATCAAGAATAGAACAGATGTACTTTTGTATTCTACTTTTTTTTTTTGTATTTATTGAATTTGATACTTACCTCAATAATATGTTGTAATATAATTTTTGTATTTGATAATAAAGACAAGCGACAAATACAATAAATAAATACGAGGAAAATAGATATAAAAATTCAATATTTATACGCGCCACAAACAGAGCACTTGTAGGAAAAAAATTTTTCTCATGGGTGTTACATATTTGTCAACCTACTATAAATAACCTTTTTTACATATTAATTATTATTAAATTGCTCGATGCTTATAAAAGACAATAAAATATGTAACTACTATATGGTAATGATTCATCTATAATAGGATGCAGAAGGGTATTAAACATTTTTCAAGCTCTTATTTGAGCTTTAATAATAATTTTTGCAAAATTCCTACAAAGTTGAAACATCCAGGATACTAGCACAGCTGCCCAAACACCACATATGCCTGCCTGCTTGCCTATATACACATCCATGAAAGTTTATTCTTTTTAACTTATTTCAATTTAACATGAACTCAAACGTGGCCAACACATGAAATGATGGTTTGTAGAACGACGGAACGCCATTGTTTTCGCACATAGAAATCATTCTGTAAATTCCAACATAGAACTATATCCCTATTGTTCATTCATGAAGCTTCATGACCCGAATCGACCAGGTTCTTTCTTTCCTACGCCTGGTGATATGCACACTCTAGAAAATCTTGATTGATTCCCAATTTCCCACAAAAACGAGCGACTGATCTATGTATATAGCCAAAGCTGAATGATGTTATACGTGGAAGGTGGCGTGGAAAAAAAACTTCTCTGTCACCTACTAACAGATGGGTGGGGCATGGGGTAAGTCAGAGGACCTACCGGGGCACCCGGAACGACTCCATATGCTAAATGTGGCGGTGGAAGATTAACAGGAGTCCCGACTGCAGAAACCAGGGGTCCTCCGATTGGTTGACCCATAGTTGGAGCGCCATACATAGGAATGCCTGCGGGTTGAGTAGGTTGTTTGTTCGATTTGCCTGACGAACCACCTCCCACGGCAGAACCATTGGCTTGACCGGTGATCGGACCTTGGGGTACAGACACGTCTCCATTGTTGACACTAGTGATGTCGTGAATGCTGGAACGCCTCCTGTCTTTGTTCATAGAGTTCAAACGAATAAAATACTTCTGGGCATGGCTGGCCACTTGAGTTGGTGTCCTTGTCACCACAAAATTTCGGGAAATGCTTCGCCAATCACCTTTTCCGTATTTCTCCAAACCAAGAAGAAACAATCTGTTTTACACACAAACACACAAAAAAAGCAGTTAATAAATAACATCTGTGCTTCCGAGATAAAACGAATACTACAAATGCAACTCATGGTCTCATGAACAATTAAATGACAGCACCAAATAAGCAGAGAAGGTATTTCACCCTTTTTCATCATCACAACTTTATAGAAAATATTGAGCTGACAAGTGGTGTACAAATAAGACTATAAATTAGCAGTTTAACATTTCAATTTAATTATTCATATATTCTCTCTTAAACAGAGTTTGAACTTCCTACAAAGCATCAGTTTTACACATGTATGCATTCAGAAATGAGTCAAACCATGAATAAAAACAGTCAACACAGTTGAATCGTATGAAAATGGAATCTACCAAAATTTCCCACGCAACAATGTTGTCTCCAATAACTCATTTCTATATATATTTTTTCATGGAGTTTCAAATTGGTTCTCTACTCTCAAATTATAA
This sequence comes from Henckelia pumila, assembly GCF_033568475.1. Classification (NCBI taxonomy): domain Eukaryota; kingdom Viridiplantae; phylum Streptophyta; class Magnoliopsida; order Lamiales; family Gesneriaceae; genus Henckelia; species Henckelia pumila. The sequence continues at coordinate 14,545,638 of NC_133121.1, forward strand.
AGGTGAAGGGAAAAGTCCCAAATGCAAAAAAACACTCTGGGAGTGATAACTCAAATCACTCTTCACTAATCTAGAGTCAGCTATGACGATTCATTTTTTCATTCCATCAATCATTATCGGAATAGAATGTGCATGCTTAATTAAAGTGAAGCATTTAGAAGAATGATTTATTAGAATCTATATATTACTAGAAAATTTGATTCCATACAATTCAATATAAAATGACAAACCATAAAACAATAATAACAAAAAAAATTAAACACAATAAGTGTCTAACTGAAAACTAATCACCATTATCCTACATTTCATTATGGATTTACCATCCCTACATTTAAGGGGAGCTTAAAGGGTGCCTGAGCTATAAAGGCGCACCAGGTTAGGGCTTCATGGTTATGGTGCTAACTTCATCAAAGCTTGCTTCAACTTGTGTCAAGGCGCAAGGATTAAGCATAGCATAGCTTGCCGCACAGCCGCATAGGTGCATGATTTGCGGGCATTTAACGACTATGATCCAGTAACTTGCTTGCTAAACTACCAGTATTAGAATTGAAACCATGGAAGACATGTTTTTAACTCCTACAGAGACAATTTCGACAACAGATTTGACAATGTTGTTTTGGGCTGTCGATTATAAATTAGCACTGAACGAGTTCATCATAGTCCTTTGAATGTGTTTCCAATTAAATTACCAAAAGCATTAGGAACACAATTTTGTTATTTAGGTAACTTCATTTTGCAGCAGAGTAAGGTGTTGAAACAAGGAAGATAAACACAAACGAAGGACAAACAATTAAGCAATAAATAGCTTTTATTAACCAGATTCATCTCTTCAGCATAATGCTAGAGACAAACTGGTGCTTTAAAAAATAAAATAAAAATAAAAAAAGAAAGAATGTCCATCCAATTATACTTAAAGTGGGACCTGAATCCTACGAAATCAATGGCACCATCATTCAGCCAATAGGTTGACTAGCTGAGACAAATCAGTTATATATCACTGACAAGGTTTCATTAATCAATCCACGTTAGACTCTGTCTTCTTTCATTATTTCCAAATTTCACGTATACCTTCAAATCCTCCACAGTAATCGTCACTCAAGCTCCATTTACTGCAGTAAGCTTCCTTTTAATCCGCTAAAATAATTTTGAAATCTAAACCCATAAAAGTGTCAAGGACTATGATATTGTTCAATAATTTATAAATACATAGCCTGGGCAATAATATCTCCAAGTGCATTTAATATGGCCAGCAAGAGGAATTTAGACGAGAAGATTACTTATGCATAGTGACACGTCTTTCAATCTCTAAAACTCAAGTATTCAGCTGGAACTTTTTGTATTTACAGTAAATTGTAAATTGCCTCTACCTTGAAAGAAAATAAGAGGTCAACATTTGGCACCTTGTTCTGATATACCACCGACTTAAAAAAATGCAGTCCAAACATTCCTCAGGTAATAGAACATGAAACCAAGGCTCAATCCAAGGAAAAGAAACATCAAAAGGGAAATCAGAGGAATAAGCAGAGACATAGTTGCATCTTTATTCCATATAGTAACAAACCAAGTTACAAATGCAAGTACAATGCTTAAAAACTCTTATCGTTTTATAAAGCAATAGTGCATTATTTAATTTAGCATCATCAAGCATCTCAACGATGATTCAGCATATTTTCTTTCATCAGTTTCAAAGCTAGGCTTTTTCTCAGTTCTATTAGATATGTAAAGTCCATATCCCTTGTACTTTTTTCAAAACACTTATTTTCCCTGACCTCGTAAATTCAGCACATACTTTGATGCCCTGCATAAATTAGAACGGACAAGCAAAATTCTTTGGAGATTAGCATGTGGCATCTACTTTCGAACATAAGTTGTCTGTTGGATATAATGAACATATTTTCAAGTTAAAAGTATTGTCTTGTATAGCTTTAGGCATTCTTCAGATTTTGTAGCCAACTTATACATCATGCCTTCTATTTTCTCGATTTTTTAATCGACAACTATCTAGATTCTAGACTGTAAGTTACCGTTCGTTGCACAACCAATATTCGACAACAGAGACATTGACACTTTTTGTCAGCAATTCAAGCAAGCAGCATTAAATACTACCAATACAGAAGCTTCTCTGATGTAACTACTCCTTCACTACTTATACACCGGCAAATCCTGCCAAATGTTAACTCGGTAAAGATTGTCGAGATACGAGTTTCAATAATTTTTCCCCATAAACAAATCTACCTTTCGTGGTTAGGTAAAAATCCAAAGATGCATTTTGTTCGAAATTCAAGGGAGATGTGAAGATGAAGCTGGAAGTAATGGTAGTTCCTGTGTTCAATATAGCCAAGGCACTTTTATTGATCAAGGATCTGTAGGGCATAGTTCGGTCCAGTGTTCATGAGCAAGGGATAAGTTTTATAGAACTGCAAGCAGAACATTTAGAACTAGTAACATTACGAATTGACTCTAACCGCACTGATGATTCAAAGCGAAAGTTTCATAATGGCAAGGTTATGAGAGTCAGCGTAACAAAGTTTTATAGAAGACATCATTAAGTCTTTTGACATGATTTTGAAGGACGACCCCTGAACAAGGAAAAACAGCAGGACATACCTAAGACCAAAAAGGATGTCCATGTCCATCAATATAAATTACAATTTCTCGTTCTTAATCAAAAACAAACACAAAAAGAACTTTTTTATCCAACTTCAAGTTTGACATAAATTTTTTGACTAGATCTTAGTACTATATAAATCTGGAAAACAATAGACCCAATAAGACTTCAAGTTCTTAGTCTAACCAAAAAACAAACAAAGAAATGCTAGAAAAAGCTTTGGAGAGGTCAAGATTCGCAGGGACGGATATAGTCTAGTTAACACATCTTCCTAATTTAAGATCTACTAGATTTATTATAGAAACTCTACAAAACAGGATAACTTGCTTGACTGAGATATAATAATATCAAAATTCAAAAGCTATTAAGGACCCACTAATCAGAAACCGCAGTCATCAGAATAATATATTCAGCATATTGAATAGTAATTCCAGATTAAAAAATATATATATAATTGAAAATTAGTTTCACCTATGTTCATCCTCTGTCCAAGCAATCCCCTTGCGTCGCTCCTGATCTGACCTTGAAGACTTACTTCCATGATTGGAGTCACTGTTCAATTGCCCCAAGTTGCCACTTTTCTTACCAATTCCCTCATCACCGCCCTGGCTGCTCGAACCGTCTAAGGAAGAGTTATAACAAGGCACCTGTATGAAGCCAGACTCAATCCGATTAACATCGTCCACTAACAGTTCATAGTGATATTTAACCTCTTCCACTGATTTTCCAGAGACATCAGCTGCAATTTTCTCCCATCTATCAGACAAATCCTCGGGGTACGTTGCTAATGCTCTCTCAAATTGAATATCCTGCTCCCTGTTCCAAGAAGAGCTACTTGATTCACTTGCCGGCATCTAGACTTCTTGTTCAATATAATCTCAAGAAATTTCTTCTTAGTACTTGAAAATCAAAGCATAAAAAATCTCCTTTTGAATCTTGAGATTTGGGATCTATAAAGCAAGAGCTGTGTGGATGGATTAAGAATCAGTGAGCAAGGAGATTGTGAAAAATTCAATGGTGATTTATGTTATAATTCAAGAACTGAACCCTTGTGAACAGATGGCCCTATAGTTGAGCAAAAAGGCCCAAAATCTGGTTGGAGCATGAGAAATATCTGAAAACCATAAAACCCAAGATTTAGAGGAATACAGAGAAACAAAAACTGCAATAAATGTCACTGAGAGAAACAGAATAGATGGTTAAAAAATAGATTACTTTAATTGGTGACGATGAATTCAACACGGCAGTAATTATGGTAGTGTGAGAATTTAGATGTGACAAAGACCACCATTACATCTAATATTTATGCCCCCGCCCAGAAGTCCGAAATGGATAAAAACAGGATTCAATTTGCCATCATTCATCCCTACAAATTCCCAATAGCCAAAAACCTCACTTTGAAAGCTCCAGTTTTCACAGCACAGGCCCACAACACCCAACTTTTACAGTCAGATACTACCTCATCATTTGGTATCGTCTCACAGTCCCCACACAGGTAAAAAAAAAAAAAAAAAAACCACGAACATACATCCATCTCAAGCTAATACACTACGATTTTCCTTTAAAGAACTTTAAAAAAGTCTGTTATTAAAAGGGTGAATAAAATCGGAAAGTAACTTTCCGCTGCCGTACCAAGAAAATGAACCCCCAATCAAAGAAATCATCCCAAAGATTTAAAAACAGTAAACAAGAACAGATGAAATCAACAGCTACCCTTGTGATTTTCGAAACACAACGGAGAAAACCCATTATTATTTACTACACCCGGATGCTAATTTTCCAACAAAGAAAGCGACATCAAGAGAAATACATACTAAAGTTTAATGAGAAAACTGACATAAACGAATCACTACCAGCCTAAATATCCAGTTTACCAGCACACAGAACTAAAGAAAACTATCTGGAAATGCGAGACTCAAATGAAGTAAGTCTTCCGCAGTAGAACTTCCCAGAAAGGGAACTTGCCTCCAACTTCCTGTTATTCTGGCTCTCCAGGTTTTTCAAGATCAAATAAGCAAATAAGCAATCTTTCTCACATAGATTTGAATGATAATTCCCTCAATTTTAGAGATCTTAAATTAAATTCGTTATCTCCAGATAATAATATTAATAATCTTTATAAAAGATTTATCCCCACGAAATCTGTATAAAAAATTATTAAACCTTTCTTTCTTTGATCTTGTAAAAACTTTTGTGGGTGGCCCAGTGTTCATGAGTAAGTATCTATACGGCAATGATTGATCATCCACTAATTACCTTTTTTTTTCATGTAATCCATCAAATTATATTATATACAATATCATAATCTGATACGTGTTGCGTGTGTATAAAAAATCATACAATATATTTAATATTATATGTTATATATAAATATTATTTTTCAATAATTTTTAATTTTTTTAACATTTATAAAATAATATAAAAATAAATTTAAAATTTTTTTATCAATTTATCGTATATACAATGTTTAGTTGATAAAAATATAAAAAATTTTCAAAAAAAACAAATAAAAATAAAATTGTAATATTTATATTATATAAGTATAATTTTGACAATTTAAAAGATGATATTTAATTGAAAAATTCTATATATATATATATATGGAGGTATGTATATAATTTGATTTGATATAGAATATTATTTTTTTGTAAAAAACAAAAACGAAAAAAAAAAAAAGGAATGGCCTTTAACTTAGGGTGTGGCTTAAAAAAGTCGACGATGTGTCACCTTATGTATCAAGTATTCATATATTTTTAAAAATATAATATATATATATATATATATAACTGGTATTCTTGTATAATTATTTGATAAATTTTTGTTATATTAAAATTAATAAATTTTCATTTTTTTATTATTACAAGTAATATAATCATCTAAAAATTTTAGAATATAGATAAACATATCATAAAAAAAATTTACATAAATCATATTCAGAAAATAAGAGGAAAAAAACTTTCATCAATAAATCATAGAACTAGGATATGATTGTGATTTTAATTAAAACTTCACCAAAATAATTAGAAGTTAAGTTAAAGCATCTACTTTAATTATATATATAACAGTAGCTTTGATCCTTGCATCTTAATATGCAAAAAATTTGTTATCATTGTCAAAAGAGTATAGTGTGTCTTAGCGGTTTTAAAAAAAAATAGAAACCGCTAAAACACACTACCGTATTTTAAAAATATCCTAGGAATTTTTTACACTCAGCTTGCATGTGATCAAAATTATATATAACAATGTCTTTTTGTTGGAAACTTTTCAAATTATTTATTTTTTGCGTGTTTCCATGTAAATATGTAATTAACCATATTTTTTAATCAGGGTAATAAACTATTTAAGAATTTAAAATGTAGAATAAATTATGATTTTATTTAAAAAGATAGACAAAGATAGGATTTTTTTTTCAAAAAAGATAAATATAGGGTTAAAGATTTTAAAAAATGACTATTTTAGGAAATAATAATAATCATAAAATTATATGATAGACAGTATAATTGCAATTATATGCTAATTGATCTTGGGTACTTTGATCATTATGAGGCTGCATTTAATTGACTTGATAAATGAATGATAACATAGATAATACCAATTAATCCTATATTTACTTGCAAAATTGAAAAATGGTATAAATCTTTAGACCCGTTAATGATAGGATTGAGAGATGATTTTTAGTCCTAATTTTTTAATGAGATTATAAATATTAAGGAGTGATAGAATGAAAAAAATCAATTATGTACTTCCTTTTTATCTTTCACGTTCTTTTCTTCTTTGTCGAACATATAAAAATTAATTTATTATGATAGCTAAAAGATGAAATCGTAATTTGTTCTTAAATATAATTTTAATCCCAAAATTAATCCATCTCACTAAACATATTATTATTTATCCATAATCTCTGTCTATCCTATCAAAATATATTAATAATATATTTTAATCTATACTTATTCAATCTAATCATTCAAATTAAACGTAGCCTGAATTTATGAAATTGTAAAGAAATTCAAATGAGGATATATGTTGTGAGGAATGATATCGGATAATGCAAAACAAGATGTGACGACAATTCAAACCCATATTGAGTTTGATGTAGTGTGAATGATGGAGGTTGAGTTGTATTTATTTTAAAAAAGGTTTCATCACAAAACCTAATCGGTTAGTAAATGTATTTTAACTTTAATACTAGTAATAGATATATTGAGATAATTTTTTTTTGAAACCATATATTAAGATAACTAGAATAATTATCTGAACATTATTTTTGTTATTTGAAAATTAATAATGTTCTCATGTTTTTATCAGCATTAATAAATCACCTAAAATTTAAATTTTAGATAAATATATTAACGAATTAAAAATATAAATAAATATAAATCTCCCACTTCAAATACACCCACCTAAGAGTAAATCATCAGCAAGAAAATTTAATAATAGTAATAAATATATTAAGATAATTTGAATAATTATCTGAACATGATTTCTGGTATTTGAAAATCAATAATGTTTTCATGTTTATCAGCATTAATAAATCATCTAAAATTTAAAATCTAGATAAAACATTATTGAATTTAAAAATATAAATAAATATAAGAGTAAATCAACAACAATAAAAACTAGCAACGGGGGCACACGCGTTGCGTGTATGCCACATCGCATGCGTGAAGTTATTAAATTTATATATATATATATATATAGATATATATATATTTTTTAATACGATACGATGTTATTATAGAAATATTGTGTGTGATACATATACTCATATTAAATATATTAATCGGTTAACTACACGAATGCTTGTAGCACAATAATTGTATTCATATCAATATCACCAGTAGTAGCTGCTATTTTTTTAAAAAATAATTGAAAACATAAAATTTAATTGGAAACTGTTTTTATCCCATATTTTTCACTTATATATAATAAAAAAAAAAAGTTTTAAATGTATGTCATTATAAATATGAGATATAATTATTTGAATCAACTTGTCAGACTTGTCTTCTTACTTGTGATGCTCGTAGAACTGCAAGAATAATAATTATAAACTCAGAATTTTTTCTATTATATTAAAGTAATATTCAAGCATAATATGTTATTTATGTAGTATCGTTTTTATGTCAATATTATTGGCAGGTCTGATTTTTTTTCTGTAAGTATAAAAAATAAATAAGAGTAAAAGTGTAAGAGCGTCATGTGACAAAAAGATATTATTATTATTTTAATACTTAAAAATTTAAATGCATATGTACCTGAACAATGTCGTTTCTTTTATATGTCTTCTCCGTGCTATGCCTTTCTTAAAATTAAACAATGTTTTTATAATGGTAAGCATTGAATACAAATTGAACGCGATGAATTTAATATTTATTCTTTGAGTATAAGTTGTCATACCTTTGTTAGGTCTCAACCTTCAATCCAACCAATTCTCTTTATACTATATTAGAAATTAACAAAATATAATCATCATTTTATATTTGCATAAAAAAGATGAGCTTCAAATTAAACTTGCTTACGTATGCTTTTTGAGTTTTCAAAAAAATTTTAAAATCAGATTTTCAAAGTCATTTATCGTCATCCAAATTGTGATTTTCCAACCCAAACCAATTATATGCAATTGAATCTTCCGTATTCAAAATTCTAGAAGAAATATTAGGATATTTCAATTATGGGATGTGTTAAACATATTATACAAAATTTACTATCGATTAATGTACTTTTAATTAATTAAAATAAATTGAGGAGCATAATTTGTGGGTTGTTGATATGTACTTGTAATTACACAGAAAAAATTTGATGTTAAACTCTGATATGATATTGGTTGTATGTGACATGCACATTTGTTGAATCATGGTGTGTCATCAGTATCTTGTATGAAAAACATATTTAAAGTATTATTAAAAAATAATTTGAGGATCATAATTGTTGGAAATGTAACTATATTTTGTGGTATAGGTTTAAAAAATAATAAAATTAATGATTTTGTTTGCTAATTATCAATTTATGTATGTTAATTTCTTTGTAATAAAAAAAACCACTAATTTTTTAATAATTAAATTTATTTATTGAAATGAAATAAAGAATTATTAATGTTTTTAATTAACAAAAATAATAATACGTTGTAAAATGATACAATGTGATTAAATAAATGAGCATATGAAAAATAAGTATATAATGTTATATTTAAATAAGAAGTATAAATATTAGAATATAAAATTACAATTTATAAATTCAGATAAGATTGTTATAAAAATTTCCAGATCAATTCAAAATTTATAGTATTTTATGAATTCAAAATTGTAGAAGAAATATTAAGTCATGCCCAGTATGTCATATTTGATGTGTCAAACATAATATACAAAATTTACTATCGATTAATATAATGTATGTTTGAAATATCTTGAGGATCATAATTTGTGGGTTGTTGACATGTGCTTGTGCTTCCACGGAGAAAATTTGATGTTAAGCTCTGATAAGGTATCAGTTGTAAGTGACACATTTGCTGAATCATGGTATCATACTGTCATCAGTACCTTGTATGAAAACATATTTAAAGCATTATTCAAAAATATTTGTATATATTTTTAAATAAGAAATAAATATATAATTTGTAGATTTTTTTAGAAGAAAATAAAAAATTATCTTTAAAAGTATTTTCAATTTACATGTCACCTAAATTATAAATGAACAAAATTATAAATGAGAAATAGGAATAAGTTTCAGAATTACGAATATATATATATATATATATAATATATATATATATATATATATATACTAGTCGCGTCTGCACATGCATTGCGTGTGTGATTAAAATATAAATATTATTTATTGTGTATATATATATTTATATATATATATATATTATTTTTGTTTCAAATCAATTTAAATTTAAAAATAAAATCAATGCACATAAATAGAAAAAATTATAGACAAATGAAGTTTAAAATATAGATAGAGATAGAGATAGAGATAGAGATTGAAATAGAGATTGAGATTGAGATTGAGATTTTGTTCTTTTTTAAGGGTATTTTAGATATTTCATCTCGGGCTTCACCAAATAAATTTTAATTCGGTTAGTAAGTGGTGCTCTTCTTTAATAAGATAGTAAGATATAAGATTGATCTCAATAAGATGATACGAACTTCCGTCCGGTAAGTTAGATTATATTTATACAGGCACTTCCTTAACATATATCTAATGGGTGACATTTATCAATAAATATTGGGTCCATTATTTTTTAGTGGACTCCGCATGTATTGTTAAATGATGACTCTTAAATCTATTATCGAGATAATGTATGTAAAGATAATATGAAATGATCCCTTGTGTCCCCAATAAAAACATGCCCTACCAAATTCATGTGTCTAATAGCACAACCAACCAAACAGGTAACTTGTGTGTGTAATAGTCTTGCTAACCAAATAGGTGCAACCTCAATATCAGCCCGTCACTAATACGGGGGTTCTTTTTTGCCACATACATAAGAAAATAAAGAAAAAAAAAATTATGTCTATACCGAGTCACTGACAGATAAAATTTGTATGCATTGATAAATGTTATTCTCATTCAAATGTGGAGTCCGTTTAGATTTTATAGATATTTTTTTAAAAAAAATGTTTTTAAGCTACAATTTTTAGCTTTTTAAAAAGCTATAATTTTGGCTTAAAAAAATATTTTTTTAATCACTTAAATGTCCACCAAACACCTTGTTAACAAAAAAAACTTTATTTTTTTTTAAAAAAAATACTTATCTGATCTGACTTTTAAAACCAAACGAGACCAATTTTTGACGTAAAATTGATGGTTCAAATGTAGCTCCAACCCAGCGTTATTCTTGGCGCTGGGATGGTGTATTGCCTATAGTGTTGCACTAAATTTGGTGCAACACTATAGCTACGATATCCCTTTCCCCTCCCTTTTTTTTTCCTTTTTAATTATTTATTATAATAAATATTAAGATTCTTTACTAATAATTTAATTATATTATTATGTAGATTTTAACTATTTATTTTAAAAAAATTATTTATTCAAAAATCAACTAAATTTACGTTTATGTGTGCTTTTAATTTTTTTAATAGTTAATTATTTATATTCAATTAATTAATAAGTTTAAGTATTTAAATAATGAAATTAAATTTTAAAATTTCAAAAAAATATCTCCTAAAACATATTTAATTTAAATTTTAATTCATTAATATTTCTAATTAATATCTATATATAAATTATTTTAGGTATTACTGGTATTTTAATTATGGTGTTTAAAAATATTTTGTGGAATAAATTAGTTGTTGTGAATAAAATAATAAAAAATATTTTGAGAATATTCCGTTTAATGTAATATTTAAGGTTAATGGATTGGAGACGAGTTTTGAATTTGGTGCAAAAATTAGTGTTACACCAAAATAACATAATGAGTATGAGATGATATAGACTTATTTTCAATTTACCAGCCCCAAGCTCAAACCTTTAAATTATCAACCACGTGGACCAGCGTACATCAATCGATATAATTAGTTCGGAAGTAACTAAGCACAAGTATATGAAATAAGAGTAAGATTATCTTGAGATCATCTCACAAACCTACATCCACCAAAAACAGTCAATATAATCTATTTGTGTATGAAAATCAATGTTTTTGACAAAATAATTATTTTTTTACGAATCGGATCGAGTCAAAAAAATTAATCTCATAAAATTAACTCGTAAAAAAGTTTTATGTGATGAAAACATATACGAGACATCAAACTCGTGGAATAAATACAAGAGTTATTTGATTTTTAGTTTCTGATTAGGCATTCGAAAAAATTTAAAAACACAATCAAAATTTACCATCAAACCGAATCAACCGTTGCATCCAATCATGGATCAAATCAATTAATTATTTATAAAAAATATTTTAATATAAGTTCTTAATCATTGAACTTATGTCATGCTTGGTGAGGACCATTCTCATCTCATTCTTAGTATCTATGTTTGGTATGATCATTGTAATGAAAATGATCATTTCTATGTTAATGATTAGTCTCATCTTCATGAGAATGATCATTCCATTATAAAATAATAAATTATTATATAATAAATTTTTATTATTTATTATAATAATAAATAATAAATATTAATATAATGATTATTTATTTATCTATAATTACTATTATTTATAAAAATATTAATTAAAAAATATTATTTATTATTATAAAAATATTTTAATTATTTAATATTTCATAATTACTTTTAAAAAATATTATTATATTATTATTTTTATCATTATAAGTATTTATTTTTATTATTATAATAATTATTATTATATAAAAAACAATTATATCATTATTAATATATAAATTTAGATTATTATGCTAAATGAAATAATTTAATAAAAAATAATAGAGCATCGATAATTATTATTTTATTATTTTATAATAATAATAACAACAACAAAAATTATAATAATAATAATTATTATTATAATAATAATAATAATAATAATAATAATAATAATAACAACATCGCATTTGAGCGGCTATTATTTTTTTTGGTTTAAAATATTTGACTATTAAAAATAATTTTTTTTCATTCTTTTTTAATTTTTTCAGGTACGAATTATTGAAATTGAATATAAATAACATTCATTTTACTTTTTATTTCATTCCAAAATTGATTACATTCTTACTTTATTTCATTCTAATGTATCAATCACGTCTTTATGATTTATTTAAAAAAATCATATCATGAACAAAACAAATTAATGATGTTACAACTTATTGTTTTAATATGTATGCATATTAAAATAACATGGTTCATGTAATTTAATTAAAATAGTTTTTTTTCGGTTGGGTTTTGAAACTAGCTGAATAAAATATTACACGCCTCAAAGAGGTGTGAAGTTAGTGAACATTTGTCTAGTGCGATTAACCTGATTAGCTTATTTTTGCAGGCTATTACATTAGTTTAAAAGTTTACTTAATATGTATGGAAAAGTAGCGATTGTGGATTCTTACTTCCAACATACCATTAAAAAAAAATAAAATATTACACCGCTAAATTTAATTTTTTTTTTGGTTCTCTATTATAGGAAGACGGCCTCATTAGCCTCATTTCAGTTATAGGGTGAGTCGTAATTCTTACTTTGTTATTATAAATTAGATTTAATTGCATACAACACCGAAATCTCGAATTTGTTAAAAATCTATTATGAAAAAAAAATCATTTATTAACTTTATATGTTTTCAAATCTTGAGCACATGATACATCACTTGTTTTCAAAATTTGAGCGTTTACCCCCTTGTCCATACGTGTTTTCGGAGATGTTTGTGGTCAAAATTTGAAAACACGGGGAATTAACAGTTATAGGGAGTTTTCAGCAATTTCGTGATTTTACAGGGATAATATATGCAATTATCCTATAAATTATTGAACTTATGGTTTATTTTCAAAAATAAATCATATAATGATAAAGAGATTAGTGAAATATTGATTTATTATTTTATTACATATTAAAAAAAATGAGTAATATTGAATTTGGTACACAAACTATTGATAAAATATCAAATTGATGCAAAACTATTGAAAATTTCTTTATTGATACATGATCCAACTAAAAATTCGATTTTATCCTTTAATAAAATTGTCTTTAAGTCCAGTTATTTTTAGTAAATTCAAATAAGTGCAAATTTTATTTTTCAAAGTAATTTTTATTGATAAAAATGTAAAAATAAATTTATATTAATTGAAAAATTATAAGAATTATTGTCTTACTATTTTTATAAAATATTTTTATTTTAATCATTAATAAATTATTTATTCAAATATAATATATTTTTAAAATATTAATATATATATATATATAATAATAATAATAATAATAATAATAATAATAATAATAATAATAATAATAAAGTATTTTTTTCCATCTATTTTAAATAATTATCCATTTTTTGAAAAAATTTGATATAAAAATTATATATATTAATAATACCACACTCGATAAATAAATCATATGCACAATTAAAATATATCTAATAACAATAAAAATCATAATAAAATAAATATTTATTTTTATTTAAATTCGAGCAAGAATGAAAAATTATAAACATACATTCTTTAATCAAGTGAAAAAAATTTAGGTCATTAGAATTACTTAAATCGAGACAATGAATGTTATTTTTTTTCTATGAGATTTTTTTTCAGGATCTAAATCTTTAATTTTTAACATATTTTTTTGAATTCTCAACAGAAAAATATGAGATTTTGAAAAATTAGAACGGTGATTGCGTATGTTTTAAAAGTTTGAACAAGATCAACGGATCCGATGACATGTATTTATTTTATAATATTTTCATAGATATATTACAATATTTGTTGTTATATAATTCGAGTTGATTATTTTTTATCACAATATAATTTTAAATAGAGATGATATTTTTAAAATTAATCAATATATAATTTGAAAATAAAATTATGTACATAATCAAATTTAAATAATAGTAATTGGACTTTATGACAATTTATATAATAAGTAAACTTGACTTTTAATTTGATTATATATCAATTAAATTTTTTACAATAATTCATATTTCAATTTGATTTTTGATTAATAATTATTATATCAAAATAAATATCATCCATTAAAAAACTAATAGAAGGTTGAAGAAAAGTGGGGGCGACGTTGATGGCTCGTCTTGAAACAATCAACCTTCAAGAGCAGCCCACTGAAAAGCAAGCAAGTATACTGTATACACACTTTGGACAGAGAGATGGGGCTGCGTTGTGGGCCAATCCCCGAATAATAATGTTGTGCATGGACCGATACTACTTGTCAAAACTGACCGTGACATTTCTAGCTAGACCACGGTTATAAATGAATAGAGCCGAGTTTAATATTAATACAAATTTAAGATTCGGAAGTTGAATTCGACTCAAAACATTTAAGGTAGTGTTTGCAACCTCTAAAAATAAGTGATTATAGAGATTCTTTTAACAAATTTGTTAACAGAATCTCCATAATCATTTATTTTTAAAGGTTGCAAACACTACCTAAACATATTTGCAAGTTATTCGATCTATTCCTTGAATGTTAAGGTTCAACGAAGGTTCAAAATGTTGAAATACTCGAAATGATTCAAATATGTATATATTTGTTATATTATTATATTACATTGTTGTAATAAAATATTTAGGATTGCGAAATAGGAAACAAAATAATTTTATCGAGAATTTGGCTTGGAAAATGTTTGAGTGCTATAACTTTGACTGCAAGTCAAATATTTATTATATTTATTTTTTTTTTTCGTAAAAATCCGCAGCCGCTATTTTTGGTACGCACTGAATAAACTCCCGAACTAACGCAATACCTTGCAAACTACGTTAGTCAGGTAAAATATATTAGGCAAACCCTGTGTGACAGACTAGTCCAAAAAGGTGTTAGTAGAGTAAATCGAACTCCTAACCTCTGCCCAAAAGTTCACTTAAAATTTCGCAGACCGACTAGATTTGTTTAGTGTCTTATCACCACAAGGAAATCGGTATTGGGTTCGTTTTCAATTTATTTATTTATTTTTTTTAAAAAACAAACAAAAACTATGAGTGTTTTTTTTTTTTTTTCGTTATAATTTAGTGATTCACGCATCACGAGAGACCTTTAGTCTGGTTTAAATCACGCCTATTCGCCTAATGTTATTATATATTTTGACCGATCATAAGATTATTTTATTTTTTTAAGACATAAGATTATATATTAAATATAAAAAATAAAAAAGTTCTGATATCGTTATAGAGATAAGGGATAGAAGAATAAATGAATACAGTGGTGGATCAAATATATTTTAATAACGGTCCAAATCTTGCAAAATGAAGTACAATATAATATTTGTAAATTAATTAAAAAATCACAATTAAAAAAATAAATCATACTTCTTATCGCATTCATTATATGTTGTTGTTTCAATATTTTGAAAAAAAAAACATTTTACCACACTATAAATGCAAAAAAAAATCTTAATTTTTAAGTTACATTTAAAAACTGTTTTATACTTTTATTATTTTAAAAACTCTACAAATTTTAACAAAATATATTATTAACTAAATTAAAATAGAATCCCTCAATTTCACCTCTTCATCGCAGATGATGGAGGAATTCCCAACTCTGCTCCCGCCCTAAACGCCCGCCGCCGCGCGCTGCTTCACACTTCACTTTCATTCTGCCATTGTGCATCGCTTATCGTCTGTTATTTATCTTGTGCAAAATAGCACTTCACATTAAATGACCGGTACAATGATATTAAATATCTATATTTATTTTGTATTTTGCCCCTAACATTATACTTATTCCGTTTCAAATATATATTCCACGTTATTTTTTTTTATTTGTCCAAAATTACACTTCTCTATTAATAATTTAATATACCCCTATTAACTACACCTTTAAGATTGTGCAATACTTTTTTAATACATTAAATAGAAATAAAATAAAAAATTTGTATAAAATTTGTTTTTCCAATTATTTTTTTAATATGTGTGAAAAAAAATAGAAGTGTATAATCGGGACGGAAAGATTAAGAACTTAAAATACGTTGTACTTATATATATATATATATATTTATATATGAGTTGTGCTGAATGCTGATTCTAAGATCTTGCAAGGTCAGCTGATTTTAGCAGCAAATTCGGTAGATGCCATACACTGATATAAGCAGTAGTGCAGTCATTAATGGTTTTATTTATTTTGAGGGTCAACCAAAATATATTGTTTGCTGAATTTTATTCTTTTGTTGTTCACTCACATTTTTAAGCACATAACCTTAACTTCATTTTACGAGGTTAAATGATAAAATATGATTGATGGATCATTATTTAAGAAAATTATGCGTTTAACTGAGTTCGAACCAAGAATTTAGCTTTGAAGCTCTCCGAAGGGTTTGGACCATACCAACAGGGTTTGTAACTTCCGAACTCTAGAAGCCACACACACCCATGAGTTGTCAAAAGAAGATTGAAAAGTGACAAGATTAGATCATTCGTGTAGTGACCCGAGTATAATTTAAGGTAATTAAATATTAAACATGATCAAAGAGTCATTAATTAAGCAAATAAAGTATTTAATCGAGTTCATAACCAAGGAAAAATGCTTCGAAAACACCGAAAGGTTCGGAAGGTCAAAGGTGTAACAAACTAGTCGGTGTTGAGTTCAGAAGCAGAGGACAAGTTTGGAAGGTCCGATCAAAATTAGGCCATGCAGCCCAGTGAGGTGTAGAGTGCATTGAAGTGTGGGAGATCAAAAAGTCTGATCGTATTGATTCTGTAGTGACCCTGCAATGAATCACCTACTAACTGACAACTAATAGGATGCATTAAACTTAATAAAGCAAAAATGCTTAACAGAGTAAAACGTGCGGAAACATAATCCATAATTTACATACAACTTATTAAAACATATCCAGTCTTAATACTGTACTGATACAACCACATCGAAATAACTAAAAAGTAAACATTATACAATTAGATCGAATCCCGCTGTATAAAATATCCCTGAAAAGCTCCGGATCCCTTGTCTTGCCTCGAACTACCGGCTCCGTCCATCCCGCGACCTGCCCATTGGAATATGATGTTCAAGATAACAACTAGGACGTGAGCGCTAAAGCCCAGTACATAAACATGAGTAAATATATGTATATGATGCATGCAACCGTGATGACTGGTAAAGGGTTCATTTGAAAAGTCATGCTCAGTACCGGCGCCACATGAGTGTTGCCACTGCACGGATCAAACTCTGGGTGCAACCACACTCGTCTAGTACACCAGAGTAGTCAGACATACATGTCCCCGCCGTCGCGGTACTTTCAGTGACAGACTATCGAGTATAGAGCTGAGCGGCTCTATAATTAGGTATAACAAGGTATAAGCTCAACGTGTATATGCTCATGACATATGAATATGGAAAACGATAAATCATATATCATGCCATATAATAATGTCAAATAAATGCAACACATAAACATGTATACTCGCTGACAATCTCAGTCAATGTGTACGTACCTCCTACGTGCTAGTTCAAGTATTCAGGACCTAGGTACCAAGCCTTCGTCCGTCGTTAGCCTTTTGAAAATGCTGCTCGGGTGCCCTGTATATATGTAGTACCTAAAAATCCAATTTTACTAATTCGCATATATTAAATTAAATAATGTTATGGTTATTATTTTTAAGTTTAATTGATTTAAATTCTATATTTGAATTATGTGTCAATAGAATATTATTTATCTATTTAAATTATTTTATTGAGCAACTTATTTATTTTAAACATTTTAAAGGTATAAGCTTGCTTATTTAAATGATTTTAATTATTTAATTTATTCATTTAAATGATTTTAACTGTTTAGCTTAATTATTTAAATATTTTTCATTGTCAAACTTATTCATTTTAAATAATTTATGTTTAGCGGTTTGTTATTTTAAATTAGTTTAAATGCCTATCTTATTTATTTAAAAGATTTTATCTATCCAAATTATTTTTAAGATTTTTTTTATTTTCGCTCGTGTATTTATTAAAATGGCTTTTAATCGTTCGTCTAGTTTGTTTAAATCATTTTAATCGCTCTGTTTATTATTTAAATATTTCACTTATTGTTGTGACATCAAAATATTTAAAGTGTTGATTTTAATTGCTTGGATTTAATTGCTTAAATTTTCTTTAAAGTTTAAGTTGCTCAAATATTTAAGTTATTTATTTTTGAGATTCTTGAATTCAGTGACTTCCAGTTCCGGCATACGGCGATGGTAGCTTTCGGCGATAAATTCCAAGATTTTATTTCCAGATTTATAAGTTGAGAGAAATGAGGAAATTAGATGAAAGTTTGATTTTAGAAGTTTTCGGGTGTCAAAAATCAGTTTTATCGCATTCTTGAGATTATTCTTTAACTTTTTCAAAAGTTAGAATTTTCTTAGACCCGCACTAGTAAAATCCAATTTAATACTTTAATTTTGAGTTTTTAAACTAAGGTATTTTATAAGTTTAAGTTTAGTAAGCAAAAGTAGTAGTGTTTTTAGTTGTACTTTTAAAGCAACACACACATACACCTACTTTTGCATATGTACACCTATACTTACACACATATGTACACCTAACACTCACCTTTTAAACCCAAAACAAAACAAATCATAACCCTAGTAAACAACACAACAAACTGGGCGCCTCCTTCAATCCCATTTCTTCCCCTTTTCTCTTCAAAAATTTGGCCACCTCTTTCCTTGCATTTTGGCTGCCGCCGCCGCCCTCCACCACCACCGCCGTTGCCGGAGGACCACCATGGAAGGTCACACAAGCTGCTGGACGTTTTCAGCTTTGGTTTCATCTCCATTTCTTTAAGTTTTTTTTTGGTTAGAAGACAAGTATGGCGTTCCTTTGTCCCCAAACTAGCTATTTAATCTCTTGTTCCATTTTTCTTGTTAAATTTTGAAATGGTCATGTTATTTACAAGCTAGGGTTTGGTTTTTACTAAATTTCAGCAAGGTTAATGTTTAAATTTTGAGATTTGCATTTGTATTGAAGTTTAATGGGTTGTATGATAAATTATGATATGAGACTTGTGAGGTTTGATGCATGCCTTGAATTTTCAGAAATTTCAGAAGTGAACCATGCTTAAATTCGAAATTTTCAATGTATTTTGATGGAGTTTAAAGTGGTGTTATGAGAATTTTATTGCAAGTTATTAGTCTCTTTGTTTGCTCAAGTGTTGGATGCATTTTGGTATGTCATTTGCCATTTTTGAAATTTTTGGATGGTGGTGTGGTTGAGGGCTTCCAAGTGCTTGTTTTAAGTCCAACGAGATGTTAAAAAATGGTGTTATAGGTTGGAAGGGGATAGAGTGGAGACAAAAGGAGTATGGAGTTGATTCCTCAAAGTAGAAGTGAAGTAGGGCGATGGATTCTTTGGGCAGGGGTTACTGAATTCGTGGCAGGGGAGGTATCAAATCTGGTCTGGTCGCATCTTGGGCTGGTACTAGGTCAAGTTTATGATGTTGTGGTTGAGACGGTAT
Organism: Henckelia pumila; assembly: GCF_033568475.1. Lineage (NCBI taxonomy): Eukaryota > Viridiplantae > Streptophyta > Magnoliopsida > Lamiales > Gesneriaceae > Henckelia > Henckelia pumila. Next base: position 14,565,273 of record NC_133121.1, read on the forward strand.
AAATTGGGCTCGTTTCGGTTGAGATTTAGATAGGTTAAGGGTCTTTTAAGTTTAAGGTGTTGGTGCAGAATTTTTAAGAGAAAAAAGGGCTGTCCGAAAATGGTTTTTGTTTGGATTGCTTGGGCTGTCAAATGAAGTCACAACCTAGTCTTATGGTTAGTAGTGTTTGGAGAATGTCGGTTTGAGCGAGGTTGAATTCGGTTAAGGTAAGATTGAGTTAAAGGCTTTTCGGTTTGATAGCTCGGGTTATGCCTTGTTTGTAAGAATTGGAGTTAAAGTTGGGTAATTCACCTAGGGGCAGCCACTCACTCACCTAATACCCAAATTTTTGAGTTGAGTTTTATTTCCTAAAGTTTCATACTCGTGTGCTTGAGTCTTGTCTTTGAGCCAAACAAATGTTTACAAAGGAAGTCGCTTCTATTCATGCATGCTAAGTATTTTGAGTCGAGTCAAAGAAAGAAAAGAAAATATTTTTGAACAAAGTGAGTTGATTTTGACAAGACAGGGCAATGTGGGTTGGGGGATGCCTCACTCACTTGCCAAAACAACGTGTAGTACGAGATCAGGAGACATCCCGGAATCCCTACCAAAATAGACGGGTAGTGTGAGATCGAGAGAAATCTCGGGATCCCTACCAAACAAAATTAAAAGGGGCAATGTCGCGTCGGGATAAAACTAGACGTCTTGCCGGCATAGTATACTGCAGCCATGATCGCGATCGATATCACAGAGTCATAATTCAAGGATTTGAGTTCACAGTTATAGTTACAGTTACAGTTATAGTTCAGTTTTAATTTGACTCGACTTATGTCATATTCAGTTTCTGTCACGCATGAGAACAAGTAAAGTTTAACAAAGTTCCAAGTTTCAAAGTGTGAGTTTCATGTGTGAGTTCATTGCATATAGGTAGTCTCATTCTCTTTTATCATACAACTTTTCAGTTCAAGTTTCAAAGTATTATATGTACAATACTTTAAGTATCCCGACAGGTATTTTTAACGCTTGTTATTTCATTGCCTATACTTGTTGAGTCATTAGACTCACTACGCTTGCTTGGTGGAGAATAGATTATCGTTGAGTTGGGGGCAGGACTATCGAGTGGACTGCGATGCAGGACGGCACATCTCTCCGACCTATACTTGACTTCCGCAAAGAGTTTACTTTAATGCTTTAAAAACTTTCTTTTGTTGATTGGTTACGTGTAAGCTTAATGATTTATAGGATTTTTTAAGGGCATGTAAAAGTCAAATTGTTGAACTTTTGGATGTTGTAATTTCAGAAGCTTATGTTTATCGGGATTGTTTTCCTTTTTGCTGTCTATTACTAGTTGAATTGAATTGTTGAGTTGAGACAGATGGGTTTTTGTATTTTCAAACAAGTCATTTTTTTTATTATTTAATTTAGTTTAGAAGATAGGGTCATTTCAATATAGTTCAGTTTGGGTCGGAAATATCAGTTCGGGTCGGGATTCATATCCTCACTTGAGCATGGTCTCACTCTGAAAAAATTTGTTTTGAAATGAATCTGCGACCCCATATTTATAGGCAAATATCTGGGGTGTTCGGGATTCTCGAGCCGATGTTGAGACGTCCAAGCTCCTGTATGCACGCCACGTATCAAATGATTGAGCTGAGTCATTATCATTTGTTATGATTCTAATCTCGAAATGTAATTCACAGGCATATCACAAGCAACACAACCACAAGTATAAGAACAGAATAAACAAGACAAGACACGATATACTTGGTTCGGATTGTGATCAATCCTACATCCAAGGATCTGGGAACAATCCCATTCGAAATCCTCTATAACAAGAGTGTTTATAATTGATACAACCCTCTCACGAAGAACACTATAATCTTGAGACAAAAAACAAAGAATAACACTTAGCAGTATAATCCAATGTCCAGAAGTATCTGCAGCTCTTGATGTTTCTCACGATCCAAGTCCAACGCCTATGACAGAAGACGATCTTGAATGCGATATGTAGTTCTCGAGTTTTTCCTTCAGAGAGTTCGATCCTCTTTTGAGCTCCTTGTTTATGTTAATCTTTGATCTGTGAGTTAAGAACCTCACACTTGGTATATATCGGACTCTTAACTAACTTAACAACTCTTATTAACTTCTAATTAGATCTTAGCCGTTGGATTTGGATCCTAACTCACAAGTAAATCCTAACCATCCATAGTAACTAATTTGCAGTCAACCATAGTCTGCACAAATCTCCACCTTTGACTGAAATTAGAAGCACACAGTAGATTCAAATGAGATCCCATTCAGCAGAATCTTCCTATTCCAGTAAGTTGAGCATTCTCAATGCTCCTCTTAACTTGTTGACTGGTACATCCTTATTCATCATATCTGCTGGGTTAACAAGTTGTCAATTTTTTGGATATTCACAACTCCTTGTGCAATGATGTCTATTACAAAGTGTAATCTCACATCAATGTGTTTTGTTCTCTCGTGAAAGACAGAGTTTTTTGATAGGTGTATAGAACTTTGAGAGTCACAGAAAATTGTCACCACCTTTTGATCAAACCCCAATTTCGAGACAAAGCCTTTGATCCATAGACCCTCCTTCACTGCCTCTGTTAATGATATATACTCTACTTCAGTTGTAGACAAAGATACAACATTTTGGAGACTAGATTTCCAACTTACTATGTTCCCACCAACCGTAAACACATAGCCAGAGATTGATCTCCTCTTATCAAGATCAGATGCATAATCCGAATCACAATATCCTTTAACCTCACAAGTTCTGCAGAATGGTTTGAGTAGACAAGCTTCAAATTTGATGGTTAACTTGTAGTGACCCTTACCTGGATCACCTACTAAACATAACTTAGACATTCAATTAACTTAAGTAAACATATATCCGAATTAAACTGCGGAGACGAATAATTAAAATACAATCCCAAGGAAATGAATATGTAAATATCCAAATAATAATACAACCCAATCGAACTCTGTATCAATCCAATACAACAGAAATAAAACCTAGGCGAAGCTCCAGCTGGTCAACCACTGCCTAGCCCCTCTTGGAATCACCCGCCTCGTCCAGTCGCAAACCTGCCCCATGGAATAGGGTGTCCAGAAGCACAGAATACGAGACGTGAGCATAAAATGCTCAGAACGAGAGTATGAGTATACATGCATGCAAAGTGAACTCCCTATAAACTCGAGGTCAAGGATAAGATAACAAAGACAGACCGGGCCCTGGTATGTAGCACGCTGTGCCGTCTCTTCAGGAGGTGGCTCCCATACCGAAATACCAGTGGATACGCTGGACCCAAATCAATGGAAGTCCATCCACTAACAGAATATGGTACAACCCTACTAATAGACATCTCGAAGGAGATAGCTCAATATGAAAATGAATGCAGCATAAATCAATGAGATATAAATCATGCAGTCACATAATACATACATACTCAGTCAGGATATCTCAAACAGTACTTTTGTACCTCAAATCAGTGCAAGCTCTACCAACTCTAGGTCTATGCCTATAGGCTGCTCTACACTGCCAAATCATACTACTATCATTATAGTGCTCTAAAAGCCTTAACTAAGCTATTGCATACTCCTAAATATTTTTAGGAAGCAAGAGCTATACCTGCGTCCGTCGTTAGCCTTTTGCTGTCGATTGCCTCAAAACTAGGCCACTGCTCCGCTACGACGCCTGGATTGCTATGCCACTTCCGGATTCCCAAAGGGACGCCTAGAATGCCCTAGACTTGGACTAGAAGATGAAAGAATTCTCGAAATTGGCAATTGAAAGTGAAGCCTCGGCCTTCTATTTATAGACCACGATCGGAACCTCCGATCCTCGATCGGAACGTCCGATCCCGACATCGGAGCTTCCGAACATCCTCATCTGCCATGTGTCAAAATCTCACTGGTTGACTTCGAATAGGGGTGATCGGAACGTCCGATCCTGTTCGGAGCTTCCGATCATCCACACGTCATGGATGAGGTAATTCGATCGGAGCTTCTGATTGCTCATCGGAGCTTCCGATCCTCTTCGGAGCTTTCGATCGTACCTTCGGAGCTTCCGATCCGTTCGATATCCAATTTGTTTAATTAGCATTGATTAATCCCTTAATTAGGATACGGGCTACTACATTCTCCCCCACTTAAGATATTTCGTCCTCAAAATCAGATCTTAAGTACTGAATGCAAAAACAACTTGCAGAAACATTCTTTATTCAAATCAAACATTTACAGAATTTACATCAGAATACAACTCGAAGTAAATCAAAATAACTCAGTATGTTCTAAACGCATCCTGCTCTCAAGCTCTCAAGTGGTCTCCTCGGTGCCTCGGCGCTGCCACTGAACTAAAACCAGAGGAATGACTTTATTCCTCAAGACCTTATCCTTATAGTCCAGGATACGAATAGGTCTCTCTACGTAAGTCAAGTCGGTATCTACCTGAACCTCAGACGGCTGCAGAATGTGAGACTGATCCGCCACATACCGTCGCAATAGAGATACGTGAAACACGTTACGATGGCAAGGCCAAACGGTATGCCAAATCGCCAATGCTCTCCAAGATCTCAAACAGACCAATGAATCTGGGGGACAACTTTCCCTTAAGGCCAAATCTAAGAATCCTGCGAAAAGGTGAAACTCTTAGAAACACTTTCTTCCCAACATCAAACTGCAAAGGTCTACGCTTTGTGTTAGCATAGCTGTCTGACGATCCTTTGCAGTTTTAATCCACTTCTTGATCTAATCAACAACATCCGCTGTATGCTGAATTAACTCTGGTCCCTCAGCCTGTCTTTTCCCCTTTTCTTCCCAGAAAATTGGAGTACAACAATGTCGCCCGTACAACGCCTCAAAAGGTGTCATCCCAATACTAGTATGATAGCTGTTGTTGTACGCGAACTCAATCAATGGCAAATGATCCTGCCAGGCTGAATCAAAGCCCATAGTACAAGCTCGAAGCACATCCTCCAAAGTACGGATAGTGCGCTCTGACTGACCATCTGTCTCTGGATGATAGGCAGTACTCAGACTGAGAGTAGTGCCCATCGCACGCTGAATACTCCCTTAGAATCTAGAAGTAAACCTGGGGTCTCGATCACTAACAATGCTCACAGGCACTCCATGAAGTCGAACGATCTCCTGAATGTACAACCGCGCCATGCGATCTACAGAGTACTCTCGGCTATAGGCAATGAAATGCGTTGACTTGGTGAGTCGGTCCACCACAACCCAGATAGCATCACAATTTCTCGAGGTCATCGGCAAATGGGTCACAAAATCCATCGTGATCAACTCCCATTTCCACTCAGGAATAGGCAAACTGTGAAGCAAACCTCCAGGTCGTCGGTGCTCTGCCTTGAACTGCTGACAAACCAAGCATCTCGAAACATATTATACACACTGCGTTTCAATCCCTTCCACCAAAAGCGAGTACGTAGGTACTTGTACATCTTGTTGCTCCCTGGATGAATACTCAACTTAGTGCGATGCGCCTGAGACAAAATCTCCTCTCGCAACTCTTCATCCTCCATAATCACAAGCCTACCAGACAAACACAGAAATCCATCTGACTAATAGTGAAATCCAGACGTGCCACCCTCGTTGGCCAAGCGAGCCAAACGCTGGGTCTTCGAATCAGACATTTGAGCATCTGGAATCCGCGAATACAAAGCTGGCTCAGATAATATTGCAAACATCTGGATACTCTTCATACCTTTCTTGTGCTTGAAGGTATACCCTAACGAACAACAGTCTCTGATCGCACTAGACATCGAGCAAGCCTGAAGTGCGGATAGTCGCACCTTGCGACTCAAAGCATCAGCAGTGAGATTAGCAGCTCCCGGATGGTACTTAATCTTGCAATCATAATCCTTAAGCAAGTCCATCCAATGTTTCTGCCTCATGTTCAACTCTGCCTGAGTGAACAAATACTTGAGACTCTTGTGGTCGGTGAAGATCTCAAATTTCTCTCCATATAGATAATGACATCAGATCTTCAAAGCAAACACAATAGCTGCCAAATCCAAATCATGAACCAGGTATTTGTCCTCATGCAACTTCAACTGCCTGAAAGCGTATGCAATCACATGCCCATGCTGAGTCAGGACACAACCGAACCCCTGAAGAGAAGCATCTGTGTAAACCACATACCCTCCAGATCCTTACGGTAGTGCCAAAACCGGCGTAGAAGTCAACCGTCGTCGAAGCTCGCAAAAGTTCTCCTCACACTCTGAGGACCACTCGAAATCCACACCCTTACGGGTAAGCTGCGTCAAAGGTCGAGCTAACTGAGAGAAGTTCATAATGAAGCATTGATAATACCCTGCTAGACCCAGAAAACTACGTATCTCAGCAACTATCGTTGGACGCGACCAATTAAGCACAACCTCTATCTTGCTCGGATCGACAGAAATCCCATCTCTGGATATGATATGGCCAAGGAAGACCACTCGATCCATCCAGAATTCACATTACTCAACTTGGCGTACAGATGCTCATCCCGAAGAGTCTGCAGTACTACCCGTAAGTGAGAAACATGCTCTTCCGCGTTACGTGAATACACCAGAATGTCGTCAATGAAGACCACGAAAAACTTGTCTAAATACTCCCTGAAGACACGGTTAATCAGATCCATAATAGCCTGCGCATTAGTCAATCCAAATGGCATCACTAGGAACTCGTAATGCCCATAGCGAGTGTGGAATGTTGTCTTGGCTATGTCCCGATCTCGGACTCTCATCTGATGATACCCAAATCTCAAGTCAATCTTGGAGTAGACTGAAGTACCCTGCAACTGATCAAACATATCATCGATACGTGGCAAAGGATACTTGTTCTTCATAGTAACTCGGTTCAACTGACAATAGTCAATGCACAGCCTCATCGACCCATCCTTCTTCTTCACGAAAAGAACAGGAGCTCCCCAAGGAGATACACTAGGACGGATGTACCCCTTGTCCAAAAGATCCTGTAGCTGATTCTTCAACTATCGCATCTCTGACGGAGCCAGACGATACAGTGCTAGAGAAATAGGCAAAGTACTCGACATCAACTCTATGCCAAACTCGACTTCCCTAGCAGGAGGAAAACCCGGAATCTCATCAGGAAATACATCTGGAAATTCATTCACCACCGGAATGCTCTCTAACCCAATGCTCTCAGCGGATAAATCAACTGCATAGATAAGGTAGCCTTTCCCACCAGACTCTAGAGCTTGACAGACTCTCAAAGCTGATACCAAAGGCATCGGGGGTCGCGCTCCCTCACCATAGAAAAACCAGCTATCACTCCCCTCCGGATGAAAGCGTACTAATCTCTGATAGTAGTCCACTGAAGCTAGATAGGTGGTCAACATGTCGATTCCCAGAATGCAATCAAAATCATCCATCGCCAGAACCATGAGATTCACAATTAAAATGTTACCCTCGAACTCCAAAGGGCAACCCATTACTAGACGCTTAGCCAAAGCAGAATGACCCGTCGGAGTAGAAACAGAAACTACTACATCTAGTGCAATGCATGGTAACTTATGCCTCTTAACAAAATGTGCAGAAATAAAAGAATGAGATGCACCCGTGTCAATGAGTACAAGAGCAGGTAGACCAAATAACAGAAATGTACATGCGATAACCTTCTCATTCTCCTCCACTGCCTGATCATGCCTCAAGGCAAACACCTGTCCAGAAGTCCGTGGCCTCAAGTGAGAACTCCCAGCAGGCTGTCCCTGCGACCTCTGCTAAACTGTAGCCTGAGAACCTGATCCTGAACCAGAACCAGAACTGCCTCCCCCAGCAACTGGACAATCCCTCCGGAGATGGCCAATCTCTCCACAACGGAAACAAGCTTCAGAAGCTTTACGGCATCAGTCGGTCAGATGGTTCTTCCCGCAATGATTGCACTTCTCCTTTTTCCCAAAATGGACAACACCAGCGGAACCAGAGGAAGAAGAAGTAGATCCAGACTTCCTGAAATACTGCGCACGGGGACCCAAAGAACTAGCAGGCCTGGACTGAGGGAAAGACCTGTTCCTCCGAATGCTGTCCTCCGCCTGGTGATAACGGCTCACCAAACCCTCGTAGGTCACGTCATCCCCAACCGCCACACGATCATGAATATCAAGGTTAAGACCCTGAAGAAATAGATTATACTTCATCTCTGAGCTGTCAGCAATCTCGGGGTAATAAGATAGCAGATCAAAGAACTTCTGCTGGTACTCGTCGATAGACATGGCTCCCTGTCTCAGACTCAGTAGCTTACCTGCCTTCGTCTGACGGAGTGCAGGAGGAAAATACAGCTTCTGGAAAGCTGTGCGGAACTCAGCCCAAGTGGCAACCCCTCTCGCCGTGATGAATGGTACAGAAGTGAACCTCCACCACTTACAATGAAACGACCCTAACTCTATAAATATAAATATATATATATATATATATATATATATATATATATATGCGGAATTTTTTTTATTTACTTACTATGTAAAAATATGTACATACATGCCCATACATATATGCACAAAATAAGTAGTTTTATAAAAATAAATAACTTGAATAAAATAATGCAACAAATTCAAAAATTTAATATTGCATAAATTAAATATCTGAGTCATGCATTTAATAAAATACTGACAACAGCAAAATAAATTAAAGTTTACATGCACTGAAAATATTTAAATAAAAACATACAATAGTGTCAATTACTGAAAATAAATAAAAATGTATAACATGATAAAATATTCGAAACATGCATATAGACTCAGACAACGGTCACGGGGTCACTGCATGTCCGCTCATAGGTCCTCGCCGCCGGTGGGTACTACATCCTCCTCTACGTACTCACCTGCACCATATCAGTGTAGTGAGCTTAGAGGCCCAACATGCTAACATAACAAGGGTTTAAAATAATTTAAATCACTTTAATACTAATACATAACATATACATGAATGAGCATGCTTAAAAATATCATGAACATAACATAAACTTAAATTAGACTTGAATATCATAATAATACATAAACATTGTTGAGCAAAGTATTTTCTAACCTCGAAAAGTCGTATCCATAGTGTAACCATACATACATTAAATACTGATCAGCGTGGTAAACCAACGTACGTGGCGGTGACGAATCACCTCTTAAATTGGCAGTAAACTGCCATTCAATAGTTCACATATGGGGACGAATCCCCCTTAAATTGTCACACTACTTCAACTTCCAACATAAAATTATTTTCTTATGCTCAACCTTAGACATTAAATCATGCATAAAAATTATTTCATGAATGCATGTACTTAAATAAAATGTGTGTCCTTCATATATATTTAATTTAATTTCATACTAACATATAAATATTAAAAATAACTTCCATGCATAAAAATAATTAAATATATATTCAGGACACATGCAATTTCTCATGGGTTGTACTGAACTGCTGGCCCTAACACTCAAGCCCATTTTCTTAAATTCTGGCCCATTAACACTGAGACTGGCCCATTAACATACTTAAGCCCATTAACACATTTCTAAGCCCAATAAAATTTTCTGGCCCAATAACACTCTATTCTGGCCCAATGGGCCCAAAAGGCCAAAGACTGGCCCAATAATTTCCATGGGCTCTAAAGCCCATAAAAAATTAGTGGACTAACTTAAATTAATTATTTAAGCCCACTAAGAAAATTAAAAATAGCCCATTAATTTAATTAAACTAATTAGCCCAATTAAACACTTAAACTCATTAATTACTTAAAAATAAAATACCCGAGCCCAACTAACTTAACCCGGACCCGGACCCAACTAACTTAACCCACTTACTTTCAGACCCGACTCGGACCCATAACTCGATCGGGACCAACTCTGGAACCCTAGCCCGATCGCACCCTAAGCCCTAATCTGCTGCGGCCGTGAGCAGCAGCCGCTCCTTGGCTGCTGCCGGCCTGCTCCGGCCGCCCATGGCCGGAGCGCCGCCACCCAGACGTAGCCCACGTCTGGGCGGTTTGAACCTAGCCCTTGACCCAGCCCCATGCACCCTAGAGCCCTTATCCGAACCCCCCTTCCCCAAACCCTAGTCTGCGCATCCATGGGAGGCCGTCCGACTTTGTGGCTTTCCTGGGCTCGTTTGGCTCGAACCACTCGAGCCATTCGAGTCCAGGCCACTCACACACACCCTCTGAACACCTACCAGCAGTCATACGCAACCATGGCTAAGAAACGTGAGCATGACAATCAAAAACACACGACAAGTCACAAACTCCATGAAAGCCGAAGCCTTTTTTTGAAAATCTTTAAAGTTTTCGATGCATACACAATACACACACTATAATAGTTGATAGGTACGAAAAATAGGGAAGAAAATCATGCCTTTCACCGAAGTTGAAGAGAAAAGAAACGTGTATAACGATTCCGGGACGACGGGGCGATGATGACACAACTTGGAAGCTTCAAAATCGTGGCTATGGAGTCCTTAGAGATGCTAGCCGATGAAGAAGATGAAGATGAAAGGAGGCGTCGGCTGATGCTTGGAGGCGTGACGGTTGGGTAGATTAGGGTGTAATTAATTAAAATAGAGTTTTGGAATAATTAAAAATATTAATAAGGATTTTAAATATGAAAGATATAACTTAAAAGCTCTAAATAATATTTAAAATCTGATAACTTTAATAAAATCCAGAAATATATAATTAAGGGAATTTTAAAGATAGTAAAAAGTCATTATTTTGGCTTATTTTGAATAAAAACGGACTCCTAAAAATATATAAAATTAAATACTGATAATTTTGAGGAAATAAAACTCAAAATAATATTTTTGGGCTCTAAAAATGCTCATGAAATAAATTGGATAGAAAGTTGTCATCTCGTCCGTCCATGGTCCCGTCTACGCGATAAAAATAATTTAAATACTAAAAATCATAAAAATCTCAAATTATGGGTTAAATGCTTGAAAATAAATCTTAAAACATGCACAAATAATTCACATCATAATTTAACCCATAAATCTAAAATTTTAAATAAATAAATTTCCTAATTATGCATGCGAATTTACGTATTAAAATACTGGGTGTTACATACAAGCTCGCCCATCCAGAAGATAGCCAAGTGTCTCCATCTTCTGCTCTTCGGTACAACAAAACATCCGAAAAGTCATCTCCATGCGGTCTAACCAGTCCTCCGCTTCCTCCGGAGACTCACCTCCAACCAAGGGTTTCGGACCCATCTGAAGGAATCAGCGCACGCTAAAACGATCATCATCGCGACGACGATGATGGCGCTCCTGACAATGCTCACGATCACCGTCTCCCCAGAGTCCATCTCCACTATCGTGGCTACTCTTATCATCGTAGTTCGCTATCTACAAAAGTACCCCATGGTTATCTTATGCAGAATCTAAATCCCAAGAATACTATGCATGCTCTAATACCATAAATGTAGTGACCCTTATCTGGATCACCTACTAAACAGAACTTAGACATGCAATTAACTTAAGTAAATAGATATCAGAATTAAACTGCGGAAACAAATAATTAAAATACAATCTCAAGGAAAGAAATCTGTAAATACCCAAATAATAATACAACCCAATCAAACTCTGTATCAATCCAATACAACAGAAATAAAACCTAGGCGAAGCTCCAGCTGGTCAACCACTGCCTAGCCCCTCTTGGAACCACCCGCCTCGTCCATTCGCAAACCTGCCCCATGGAATAGGGTGTCCAGAAACACAAAATACGAGACGTGAGCATAAAACGCTCAACACGAGAGTATGAGTATACATGCATGCAAAGTGAACTCCCTATAAACTCGAGGTCAAGGATCAGATAACAAAGACAGAATGGGCCCTGATATGTAGCATGATGTGCCGTCGCTTTAGGAGGTGACTCCCATACTGAAATACAAGTGGATACGCCAGACCCAAATCGATGAAAGTCCATCCACTAATAGGATAGGGTAAAACCCTACTAATAGACATCTCAAAGGAGATATCTCAATATGCAAATGAATTCAACATAAATCAATGACATATAAATCATGCAGTCACATAATACATGCATACTCAGTCAGGATATCTCGAACAATACTTTTGTACCTCAAATCAGTGCAAGCTCTACCAACTCTAGGTCCACGCTTATAGGCAGCTCTACACTTCCAAATGATACTACTATCATTATAGTGCTCTAAAAGCCTTAACTAAGCTATTGTATACTCCTAAATATTTTTAGGAAGCAAGAGCTATATCTGCGTCCGTCGTTAGCCCTTTGCTGTCGATTGCCTCAAAACTAGGCCATAGCTCCGCTACGACGCCTGGATTGCTATGCCACTTCCGGATTCCCAAAGGGACGCCTAGAATGACCTAGACTTGGACAAGAAGAGGAAAGAATTCTCGGAATTGGCAATTGAAAGTGAAGCCTCGACCTTCTATTTATAGACCATGATCGGAACCTCCGATCCTCGATCGGAACTTTTGATACTCGATCGGAACGTCCGATCCCGACATCGGAGCTTCCGAACATCCTCATCTGCCACGTGTAAAAATCTCACTGGTTGACTTCGGATAGGGGTGATTGGAACGTCCGATCCTGTTAGGAGCTTCCGATCATCCAGACGTCATGGATGACGTAATTCGATCGGAGCTTCCGATCGCTCATTGGAGCTTCCGATTCTTTTCGGAGCTTTCGATCGTACCTTCGGAGCTTTCGATCCGTCCGATACCCAATTTGTTTAATTAGCATTGATTAATCCCTTAATTAGGGTACGAGCTACTACATAACTGCTTGCCAATGCTCTCTGCTTGGCTTACTCATAAATCGACTTACAAGGCCCAAACCATAAGAAATATCAGGGCCTAGTGGATACCATTAAGTACATTATGCTTCCTATCACATTAGATTATGGTATATTTCGCATGTGGATTGCTTCCAACTCCTCTTGATCATCTTTCATCGCCATTAGTTTAAAATGTTCTCCTACTGGTGTGTTTACCGCCCTTGCTTCCGTCATACTGAAGATACTCAGAATTTTGTTAATGCATATTTCTTGGGACAAAGAGCACAACTTTCTATTTCTGTTGATCTCAACCCCCAAGATCTGTTTTGCAGGGTCAAGATCTTTCATTTCAAATTCAGTATTAAGAAGATCCTTCAACCTTCTAATCTCAGTATGATCTTTACATGATATAAGCATGTCATCCACATAGATCAAAAGATAGATATATGACAGATTAGGTAACTGTCTGAAATACACACAACTGTCATATTTTGATCTTGTGAATCCTTTCAGCAACATGAACTCATCAAAACACTTATACCACTGTCGGGGGGATTGTCTTTATCCATAGAGTGCTTTCTGTAGGAGACACACTTTTCCAGTCTTTGAATCAACCTCAAAACCTTCTGGTTGTAACATGTATTTCTTTTCATCTAGGTTTCCATGTAATAAAGTTGTCTTGACGTCTAATTGTTCAAGTTCCATGTCTTGAGAAGCTGTGATGGCTAACAAAACTCTAATAGATGTATGTTAAACACTGGTGAAAACACTTCATGATAATCCACTCCTTCAACTTGTGAAAAGCCCTTTGCCACTAGTCTTGCCTTATACCTTGGTCTTTCTACACCTGGTATTCCTGGTTTTCTTTTGAATACCCACTTACACCCTATGACTTTCTTGTCCCTTGGTTTATCAACCATCACCTAAGTCTTTTTCTTCATGAGTGATTAATATTCATCATTCATTGCTGTCTTCCACTGGTTCCACTCTTTGCACTTTACAGCTTCAGTATATGTTGTTGGCTCCTCTAACTCCATTAAGTCAGCCACATTTAGTGCAAATGCAGTGAACTCGGATGAGGCAAATCTGGATGGAAATTTTATATCTCTTCTTACTCTATCCCTTGCAAGAAAATATTCATCAAGAGCTGGATCCTGTTTAGAGTCTTCCTGTTCCCCTTGTTTTAGATCCATCTTATCATCATTCTGATTAGCTGCCGATGTATTAGTTTGAAGAGTATCAACTAGATTATCAGGTGTTTCACAACTGACTCCACCTACATTTGCATCAGGTTTTGTGTTCTGCTTCATATCCCTGTCATGAAGATTCTGCTCAGCTTGGTTAGAGCTGGCCTTTTCTGCTCCATTCTTGTCAGTTTTATAAAATTAAAGTTCATTAAAAATAACATCGCGACTTATTACGAATTTAAGATCTTCAATTAGCCAAACTTTATAGCCTTTATCATCAGTTGGATAACCAAGAAACACTCCTTTCTTTGCTCTAGGGCTTAACTTGCCTTGATTTGAATGAACAAACACAATACAACCAAAAGTTCTTAGATGCTTGTACATAGTTTTGTGTTTTGACCATTTTTGCTCTGGAACCATCAGGTCAATGGCAGAATATGGACTTAAATTTATCAAATAACAAGCTGTTTAAGCAGCTTCTGCCCAAAATTTAGGAGGTAGACCACTCTCATTTAGCATGCACCTCACCTTGTCCATGATGGCTCTATTCATATGTTCTGCAACACCGTTTTGTTGTGGTGTATATGTACAAGTTCTATGCCTTGTAATACCGTTCTTAACGCAAAAAGTGTCAAATTCATAATTACAGAACACAAGCCCATTATCTATTCTCAATGTATAAATTTTGTTACCCGATTGATTTTCAACTAATGTTTTCCATTCAACAAACTTATCAAAAGCTTGATTTTTGGTTCTTAGGAAATAAATCCATACTTTCCTACTATAGTCATCGATCAAAGAAATAAAATACTGACATTTAGAGAGTGAGAAAGGTACCGACGATGCACCCCACAAGTCTGCATGTATGCAGTCCAGTGCTTGCTTTGAATTGTGAGTTGCAGTATAGAACTTGAGTCTGTGAGTTTTTCCTAGTACACAGTGTTCACAGAAGTCAAGTTTGCTTATTAATTCTGGATCCAGCATTCCTTGTTTGCTTATTTCTTGAAGTCCTCTAAGACTCATATGGCCTAGTCTTCTATGCCAAAGATGAGTGTTGCCATTTGATGATGTAGACACATTCACCTCTGCTGTTAGGGTAGATCCTTGAAGCACATAAAGGCCTTGATTCAAGATGCCTTTCATTACAACTAGTGAGCCTCTGATCACTTTAAGCGTGCCATTTTGAGCTTTGTAACTGAGTCCTTTTTGATCTAATGTGCCTAAGGAAATTAGATTCCTCTTCAAGTCTGGTATGTATCTTACATCAGTTATTTTTTTTAATGTGCCATCCCACATTCTTAATCTTATGGACCTAATACCATGAATTTTGCAGGATCATTGTTTCCTAGCAGTACATAACCATCATCAACTGGCCTTAATCAGTAAACCAGTCTTTCCTTGGAGTCATATGATAGGAGCAGCCTGAGTCAAGTATCCAGTCCTCTTTTGTATCCTCTGAAGATATAGTTAGGACTTCAGCAAACTCATATTTCCTTCAATACGTTTGCTGTATCATTAATTGAGACTGTTTCTTGCCCTTTAATATGCTTTCTGGAAGGACAAAACCTTCTAATATGCCCTTATTTCTTGCATAACCAGCACACTCTCTTGGACCTTGATTTTGACCTGGACCATGGTCTAGTTTTTCCATTGTGATCTTTCCTATCTACTGACCTACCTCTTACATTTAAGCCTTCACCAACTGGTTTATTAAGCTTAATACGCAGCACCAGTGACCTCCTCAAGGGTAAGAGTTTCTCTTCCATACTTTAGAGTATCCCTTAGTTGGTCATAAGTTATGCTAATTAGCAGCATAATGTTTGAAGGAAGTGTCAAACTTGTGTTAGGAAGTCTAATCACACTATACGTAGGAGAATTCAACAATTTCTTTCATTCCATCTCATTGTGGTGTGCTCCAAGGATAAGGTTTTTGCATGTGACACACTTTACGCATTTGCTGACGTAGTTTAATTTGCTTCAGAATAATGGAAGGATAATGATTAGTAAAAATGTTTTTCAATGGTAGAGTATTATAATCACTTGCATAGGTATTTAAGTTGAAACACTATAATCTTAATGGAACTTAGGATTTAGAGAATATATTACATATGCTAATGCCTGTGTGTATTCTAAATTTTCAATAATTCTGTATTTTCATAAATTGTTCTTATAAATTATTATAAATAATGTAACAATTTACAAGTTAACGAACAAAAACAAAAATCTTTAGCTTAGTTTGACATATATTAATAGTTGAGACAATTTGGTGAGTTTGGCAAGTCCAAAGCAGATGGGTGTGTATCATATTTGTCACTACGAGAGTTAACTACTAGGATTTGCATATTTCTTTATGATAAGACTTTTATGTGTTTATCACATATTGTAAATTATTCGGTTATTCATGGTTCTTTTGTCTATGCTATATAACTTGTTGAATTTATAACTATGTATTCATCTGTGATGACCTTAGTTGATTCCATCGAATTGGGGGGTAGTACAATCGATGATGATTGGGAGTTCACTTCACAGTCAAGTGAAGTTCGAATCTTCTTTAAGAGGTAAATTCATATTTTCCATCTTTCCAAAAGATGGAAGATCGAATCTTCTTTCATATTTATTAATTGATTTCATGAATTTGTTGTTCGTATATAATGTATCTTGGTTAAGTAAATTTAGAGGAAATGGAAAGTTTTATTTTATAATGCTTTGGTTAGATGTAATTTTGATGGGATGCATTGAGATTATCATGTTGTTTTGCTAAATTTGTATTGTTCTTATAATTGAGATTGTTTGCCTATATATTGAATCATTCGAAAAATATAACCTTATAACTGAGATTGCGACATTTGAATTGTCCAGCAAGGTAGCAAGATTGAAGATTGAAGATTGTGAAAGGAGGGTTCCAAATTTATCAAGATCATTAGTTCATAGCTCTATTTTCTAGTATGCATTGATTTAGAATTCGAATTTTGAGTGATTTATAATACTGAAAAATGTATATTAAATTTTATTTTTGAAATATTAAATTTTGATTGATTTATAATATTGAAAATTTGTATATTAATTTTTTTGTTTTTTTTAGAAACGACAACGGATTTAACCTGTTGCAAAATCGTTGTCGTATGTCTCCAAAGACAACGGATTTAAATTGTTGCAAAAACGTTGTCGTAAGCCTCAAAAGACAACAGATTTAAACTGTTGTAGAACCGTTGTCATATGTCTCCAAAGACAATTTATATAAACTGTTGCAAAAACCGTTGTGGTATGTCTTCAAAGACAACCGATATAAACTGTTGTCGTTGGACATGTTTTTTACAATACCAACAGTTACAACGATTTTAACCCCCCCTACGACAACAGATTTTATCCGTTGTCGTTTTCAATTTTTCTTGTAGTGAATATTAATACATATATACAATAAATACAATGAAAGTACATGCATGAAATTAAATACTTAAAATTAATTACTAAATAATCATTTATAAATATTCCATAATAAAATTTCTAATAATAATTCTTTCACAAAAATCCATGCAAACTTAGAAGATAAATACTTAAATCTAAAATCCATGCATACACAAAAAAATTTGACATAATAAACATGTGCGGAAACAAATGTTCTATATCTCAATATAAAAATTATCATAGAGCAATGGTCACGGGTTCTAGCCGCCTGGATACTCTTACGTCCTCGCCGCCAGTCGGGAACACATTACCCTCATTAACATTCTGCTCACCTGCACCATTTAAATCTAGTGAGCCTAGAGTCTCAGCACGTTCTATCTTTACATAACAAAATGAAACCACATACAAGTACATATCATATAAAATACGTGAATATAAATATACGTGCATGATCTTAAAAAAAATATATGCATATAAACATGAATAAATAATTATATTGCATCATTATCATGCTAAACACAAACATCATACTTAATGAATCTCATAAAATGACTTATCATGTTTTCTTAGTTCTCAACAGGTCGTATCCATGTCGGTGGCCTCATACTAAGCGAATGATCAATCTAAAAATCAACGTACGCGACGGTGGGATTTCCACATCTGTGCTGCCACTTCACCAGCCCTCTCAGCTGGATCCATAAGCTCATTATACTTATACATCATTAGTAAGGTCACCGGGCCCAGGTATCCCGGCCTTCAACCACATCATTTTCCACCTTCACTTAAACTTCCATAAAATAATTTCATAACATGCTCTTAAACTTATCATGAAAATTCTTAATGATGCATGAACTTAAAATTCTCATTTATTTTTTTATTTCATGAAAATTTTCCCGTAAATATATACTTAATTTATTTTCTTAAAAATCATACTTATATAACTAATAAAATATATACATGAATTAAATATATATTTACGATTAATTTATTTTTCCAAGGACTTGTTCGAGCTGCTGACCACTAGACTTAAACTCAAAAATTCTTAGACTGACCCAAAAACTCAAAAGCCCAACTTGACCTGGCTCATTAAGCTTCATGGGCCCCCAGGCCCATGAGAAACTAATGGGCTCACTTAAAACGTAATTTAAACCCATTAACTAATTAACTTAAAATTAAATTAATAAAATTCCTAACTAACCATTAACTTATAAATTAGACCGATAAAATTTCTAAACTCGGCACAACTTGGCCCGATAATTCTCATGGATCACACGGCCCATGACAAATTAGTGAGCTCACTTCAATAATTATTAAAGCCCATAAAATTAATTCAATTAATTAATTAGTCAAGTTCAACCCATTAATTAACTACTTAAACTCTTATTTAATTTAAAATAAAAATACCCGAGCCCAACTAATATAATCCATACCCTGACCAAAATAAATTGACCCATTATATTTTAGACCAGACCCGGACCCAAAAAGCCAAGCCCGACCAGCCAAAACACAAGACACAACCCTAGCTTACCTCTCCCTAAACCCAACTCTAAGCAGCCCTGAGCGGCTTCAGATAATCTAATCGTGCTGCCTGCTCATGCCACCTTTGACCGTGAAACCACCGCCCATACTTAGCCAACATCCAGGCGGTTCTAACCCAACAAATTTGACCTCAAACGGATCTCTGTAGAAGGATAACAAACCAAAACAATCACAATCTAGTTTCTGCTTGCGTGCAGAATGCGACCACCGCATTCCAAGAGAGGTCGGCTCTGATACGATTCTGTCACGCCTCGGGCCCAGGCCCGTGCCTGCGCGACTGCACAATGAGCCCATATAGCAACTACTTCGTATTCGTCTCCGCTTTACAAAAACTATTAACCCAAATTGCTATAGAAGTCCATTGTAGCCCATTTTAAATTTATTTTAAACCTTTCATTTTTACCATGTGGGACAGGGGTCTCACACTATGATTGTGAGATTAAATACCATCCGGGAGCTGCTAATCTCACTGTGGATGCTTTGAGTCATAAGGTGCGAGTATCTGCACTTTAGACTTGTCTTGTTTCCAGTGTAATTCAGGATTGTTGTTTTTTGGGTTATACCTTCAAGCATAAGAAAGGTATTAGGAGTATTCAGATTTTTGCAATTTTATCTGAGCCAACCTTGTATTCTCAGATTCGAGATGCTCAGATGTCCGACCCTAAGACTCAGCGATTGGCTCGTTTAGCTAGAGATGATACTACGTTCGGATTTCACTAGCAGGTTGATGGTCTCTTTTGTTTGTCAGGTCGTATTGTAGTACCTGAGGATGATACTCTGAGAAGTGAGATTCTATCTCAAGCTCATCGTACCAAGTTGAGTATTCATCAAGGAGCAATAAGATGTGCAAAGATTTTGCAAACTCGGTGTTGGTGGAAAGGAATTAAACGGAGTGTTAACCAGTATTTGTCCAAGTGCCTGGTGTGTCAATAAGTTAAGGTGGAACATCGACGACCTGGAGGATTACTGCACAGTTTGCCTATTCTTGAGTAGAAATGGAATTGATCACAATGGACTTTGTGACCCATTTGCCGATATCCTGGAGGAATTGTGATGATACCTGGTTTATGGTAGATCGACTCACCAAGTCAGCACACTTCATTCCGTATAACCGAGATTATACTTTTGATCGGATGGCTCTCTTTCAGGAGATTGTGATATTCCATGGAATACCTATGAGCATTGTCAGTGATCGAGACCCCAGGTTTACTTATAGATTCTAGGGGATTTTTCAGCATGCATTGGGCACTACACTCAGTTTGAGTACTGCTTATCACCCAGACACTGACGGACAGTCAGAGCGTACTATTCGTACTCTTGAGGATATATTGCAAGCTTGTGCTATGAATTTTGGTCCAGCATGGCAAGATCAATTGCCATTAATTGAATTCGCGTACTACAACAGTTATCATCACAGTATTGGTATGACACCATTTGAAGCATTGTACGGTCGAAGATGTCGTACTGCACTGTTCTGGGAAGAATTGGGGGAGCGACAGGTTGAGGGACCAGAATAAGTTCAACAGGCTGCTGATATCATTGGGCAGATCAAGAAGCGGATTAAAATTGCACAAGACAAACAAGCTAGCTATGCTAACATTAAGCGTCGACCTTTGCAATTTCAGGTTGGTGAGAAAGTATTTCTGAGAGCTTCACCTTTCCGCAGTATTTTGAGATTTGGTCTCAACGGAAAGCAATCTCCAAGGTTTATTGGTTCATTTGTGATTTTGGAGAGTGTTGGAGATCTAGCATACAAATTGGCTTTACCACCGTATTTGTCTAGTATCCACAATGTGTTCCATTTATCGTTGTTGTGACGATATGTGGCTGATGAGTCTCACATCTTGCAGCAGTTTGAGGTTCAGTTGGATACAGATCTGATTTATGTAGAGAGACCATTACGTATCATGGGTCATAAAGACAATGTGTTACATAATAAGATTATTCCTCTTGTTCTAGTTCAGTGACAACATCGAGGCACTGAGGAAGCCACTTGAAAACTAGAGAGCCACATGTGTTTAGAGCATCCTGAGTTATTTTGATTGTATTTTTATGTTATAACTTGTAAAATGTTCTATGTTAATAAAGAATGATTTGCTCAGTGTTGAGTTTGCATACTTAAGATGTAATTCGAAGACGAAAATATCTAAAGCGAGGGAGAATGTAGTATCTTAGTTCCATTTTACAAAATTAAATGATTTTAAAGGTTAAAACATTATTAAAGGAAATTTCTATTGGATTAATAAAGTTGAAAATTGGATCCAGAACGTTTACAAATAACAAAGAGAGTCCTTAGTTTGAGGACAGATCGGAAGCACCGAACTGCATTGAGATCGGAAGCTTCGATCATCTTCAACCAAGTGTCAAATAGTGATGTCAGCAGGATGACATCATTGGTGGAGGGGAGGAAGCTCCGATCTACTAGCAGGGACACTTGTTGGCGTGGTGTTTGCAGATCGGAAGCTCCAATCTTGGCCTAAAAAGAAAGGCTCCGAAATTCAGATTTGAGCACTAATTCACCATCATTTCTCTAGACTTCTTAGTAGTTTTAGTGGTTTTCCAGCCTTCTTTGGCTAGGGGTGGGTATTGGCGAGGTGTCCAAAATTCGTAGCGGAGTTGTGCCCAAGTTCTGGGGCATTCGATAACAAAAGGATGACGACGGACGGAGGTAAACTCGAGATCCTATAAATAGTTTGGGAGTATCTATTAGCTTAGTTATGACTTTTAGATATGGTTTAGTGATATAGTAATCTTATGATTATAGGCTTGGACAGTAGAGCGGGATTTGCTTATCAGTTGGTTATTTGAGGTACGAAAGTACTGTTCGAGATATCCTGAGTGAGTTTGCATGTATTATTTGTTTGCATTGTTTATGTGGCATGATTTTTATCGGCATATACCTGTCATGATATTTTGCTTCATGCATGTTCATATTGAGCTTGTATCCTTGAGATAGTCTGTAGTAGGGTTCTCATCCTACGTGTAGTGGATGGTTGGACACGTGGACTCGTGATCAGTTCACAATTGTCCACATTAGGTATATGAGCCACCTCCAAGTGTGACGGCGCAGAGTGCTATATATACCTTGGCGCCGAGTTAGTGAGCAGTATTTTTTGACCCTGAGTCCTGGTGCCCGTACACTTGCATACATGCACATATAATATTTGTATATTCATACTCTCGTGTTGAGCATTTTATGCTCACGTCCTCGTACTGTTTTTGGGACATCTTAATCCATGAGGCAGGTTTGCGATTGGATGAGGTGGATGGTTCCGGGAAAGCATAGGCTGCAAGTTGTTAGCATTTGAAAATGTTTGTGTTCTGTCTAAGCTTCCAGTACTTATGTTATTTGGGTTTATATATTACCTTCGATATGGTTGTATAACTTATGTATTTACAGATTCATTTCCTTGTAATTGTAGCTGGTTATGTTTTCCGTTGTTTAAATCTGATTATTGTTTAGTAAGTTAAATGCATGTGTAAGTTCTTAATTAATAGGTGATCACGGTGCGGGTCACTACATTAGTTTTGTATAAGATCTGAAATAGTTAGTATTAAGAGGGTGTTTGGCTAAACCTATTAAAAACAACTTATAAGTTTTAGGAGCTTATAAGTTGTTTTTGAAGCTTATAAGTTGTCAGGTCTTATTTTAAAAATAAGTTATTAAAGTGTTTGGATGAACTTATTTTTAACAAATTAAATATATTGATGTGTTTAGAATTATAAGATCTTTTTATTGTTGAAATTACCAAAAAGGGTAACATACTATAAAAATAATTTAAATATTAACATACATTTAAAAATAGTTTTAAATTTATTATAAATATTAAACATATATTAAAAAAATAAAAAAAATTTAATTTTACTTTTGAAAAAAATTGATAAATTATATATAAAAAATGTACAAAGGGTGTTGCGAAAATTTAATAAAATATATAATGATAATATGGTGAAATAAAATATCAAAATAAAATATTTTTGAAAAAAAAATACCCTTCGCATTATTTTTTTTAAAAACAGCTTATTTTGACAGCTTTTAAACTGTTTGACAAAAAATTTGCCACACAAACTTAAAGAACTTATAAGCTCTGAAACAGCTTATAAGCTGTTTTCAAAAGCTTATAAGCTCTTCCAAACACCCTCTAAATATAACATATTTATAACGTATTTTAATATTTTGTAGTGATTTTCATCCATCAAACAAAATTTTCTGACATGTAGATTTAATTGTTGCTTATATTTGATATTAGCAACTGAATCCCAAGTTCCACATACTAAAAACGTAAATAGGTTGATATGTGTAGTGTATTGTAAAACCATTACCCAACCTATACCCATCCGGGTACAAAAGTTGAATACCCATTACTCAGCTCATACCCAATTAACATTACCCAAACGAGTTGGACTAGGGTCGGATATTCATGGTCATCTCTATGCAACACATAATATCCATTCACTTAGAATTGAAAAAATAAAATTGACTGAATATGTATTGCTTTTAACTGACTATGATTCTGTAACTTGAAATCGAAATGGGAGGAATAAATGAAAAAATCCCATCTCATCCAACAGAGGAGGAAATTCTACCAAATAATTCGGAAATAGAATGCATCACCATGGTATCTCCTGGCCATCCCAGGCGAAAAACTTGCCATTGTCTGAACCCTTTGCGCTGTTGATGATGCTTAACAACTTCTGCACTGAAAATTCTTTCGTGAATAGTTTATCTTTTGGGACATTTCCCTGAAAAGGTCTAGATAAATCTGTATCTACAGTGCCTGGATGCAACAACATGCATACAATTGGATCTTTCTTACGGGCAAACTCCACGGACACAGTTTTCGTCACTGCATGACATTGGAGACAAAGGTTTCATGAAGTGAACATGATCTGACAATTTAAAATTTGAGCTCAAGAAAGAACAGATTCATACACTGATTAAGTGCAGCCTTAGAAGATCGATACGAGTGCCACCCTCCTAAATGATTATCTCCAATGGATCCTACCCTGGCGCTTATACTTGCAACTATCGCAAAATCTCTATCAGTTCCAGTTCCTCCTCCAGCCTTGAGCAAAGGCCACATGTGCTTTTTGTATAAATCAGACATCAAAAGCACATGTCAAACCAAACATTTTCTCACTGAGGAACACTCTGCTCGAACAAGACATACAGTGTAAACTGATTAATCATACCTTAGTGACCAATAGAGGACCAACGGCATTAACCTCATAGGCAAGAAGTAGTGCTTCTCTGTTAACTTTACTCAATGTTGTTTCTGCATTGAATGATGAAATTAATGGTTCATTCATTTTACTTAGTATATACCATTAACTAGTTCAGCTTCTACAACAAAAACAGTATCAACCTGGTCGCAAAATGTCAGGCATCGATAGTATTCCCGATGCATTGACGAGAAGGTTTAGATAACCATATTTGTCTTCTACAGACTTGGCCACTTCCTGAGAATCAAGTGTAGTTTAAATGACAGCACACCAACACAGGAGCGTGTATCAAATAAAGTCTAGCAACGAGTATACTGACTATGCAATCACTCACGTACCCATTTTTTAACAAGATCAAAACAAGGTAAACAACAGCTTGAAAGGCTTTAATACCTCAATTGTGCTATCAACAGTGAGGTCCAAACGATGAATATCCAGGCGTCCTGTAAACTTATTCTTCAATTCAAGTAGGCCGGTGGCCTCATTAGGATTGCGGCATGTTGCCACAACATTCCCGTTGTTG
The DNA here is from genome assembly GCF_033568475.1 of Henckelia pumila. Classification (NCBI taxonomy): domain Eukaryota; kingdom Viridiplantae; phylum Streptophyta; class Magnoliopsida; order Lamiales; family Gesneriaceae; genus Henckelia; species Henckelia pumila. Next base: position 14,589,895 of record NC_133121.1, read on the forward strand.
CATTTCTCTAACAATTGTTTGACCTATATTATACACACTGTTGACATTTAACACGATTGGCAGGAACAACACAAGCCACCACTTTGATAATTACCAACACTGAATGGAAGATACAGTATGATTGAACTTCACAGAAAAACTCAGAGAAATTAATCATGAAATGTAAAAGAAAAACATATTCCAAAGATTTTGTCTTAATATAAACCCACACATCAATAGGGAATATAAAAAATTTCTCGAACAATTGTTTGACCTAATTTATGCATGACAGATAATATCCCTTAATTTAATTTGCAAAAAAGCAAAAAAGTAAAAAATACTTCTTCCTTTTGATCAAGGGTAAAGAAAATGGGCTCACGAACTCAAGGCCGATTCCCCTGGAAGCACCTTGAACCATAGAAACGCCAACTTCCCGGAATTTGACTGAAGCAGAAGAAAACATTTGGGTTCTGGCAAATGGCATTAGAAATGGGGTTGCGACAAAAATCCGCTGCCCGATAAAACTCAGCTTCATCAGTGTGAGGCACTTGACTCCTATTCATAATTAAGAGCATCCGCAATGCCATCTTGTTATTAACACAATAACACTCTCCAACTCATCAAAAGTTGTGAACCCCACTGTTAATAACACATCCTTCTTTTCACCACAATCCTATTAACATTAACATTCATTATTTATGGGTCCCACATTCCACTCAATATTATAAAATTATTTTATACTAAATAAATTCATTTTCTTTACATTTTATAATATATTTATAATTATAATATTATATTTTAAGTTTTAATTTAATTAATTTTAAAAATAAAAAAATCATTTTAATATATTTATTCAACACACGAAATTATTAAATTCAAATGCAACAATAACTTTAAAAAAATCACAATACAAAGAAATTAAAAATAACAAATACAATATTAATTCACGGATTCATGTTGTTGCAATTTCCCCAGATATGCTCCACTTGAACAAGGTCTTACGGCACGATCACTATATCTTTTATTTTTCTTTATCTTTCCTCTATGGAAAGAGGGGATGATACATGGCTCGAGAGCTCATTGGTAAGGTAGCGCCTTATTGGAAAAGTCTGCTTTGCTTAGAGAAGAAAGACGCAGGTCCAAAACGATCCAATTCCCTATGACCTATAGTGAACTCCTGCCACAGTTAAATCCTCCCCTTCATCGTTGTACCAATCTATCACGTGACCTCCTTCGTCCTCAATAATCATGTTATGCAAAATAATGCATGCTAACATTATTTGTTTTAATTTTTTCCTATACAAATAGCGAGCTGGGCCTTTGACAATCGCCCATCGAGATTGGAGCACACCAAATGCCCGCTCGACATCTTTTCTTGCAGATTCCTGTCTTTCCTTAAACAACTTTCTCTTGGGATCCTCCGGGCAAGGAAAAGCCTTAACGAAAGTAGCCCACTCGGGATATATTCCATATGTTAAATAATAACCTTTCGTATATGTAGTGCCGTTCACCGTAAAATTAACCTCCGGCGCATTTCCTTGCAAGACGTTGTTGAAGATTGGAGATTCATATAACACGTTGATATCGTTGCGTGAACCGGCGACCCCAAAGAAGGCATGCCAAATCCACAAGTCATGAGACGCGACAGCCTCTAGCACAATTGTTGGTGACCCACATTGACCTTTCCAAGCAACCGGACAATTTTTCCATTTCCAATGCATACAATCAAGGCTACCCAACATGCCAGGGAAGCCGTGTCTGTCATCATGCATTTGAAGAAGACGTTGAACATCATCAGCATTTGGTCTTCTTAAGTACCTATCACCAAATATTTCAACCAAGTATTCACAAAATTTGAAAAGACACCTGATGGCAGTGGATTCACCCATACGTAGGTACTCGTCAAGATGATCTGCAGGGACTCCGTAAGCTAGTTTACGAATCGCAGCGGTGCATTTTTGTAGTGGTGACAATCCTTTTCTTCGCACAGCATCTTCCCTTTGTTGAAAAAACGTCGAATGATTCTCTAAGGCAGTCACTATGCGAAAGAATAAATCTCTTCGCATTCGAAACCGTCTTCGAAATATTCCATCATGATACACCGGGTTTGTAGAGAAATAATCATTGACGAGCCTCTCATGACCGACTTCACGATTTCTTTGGATGAACTACTTCTTCTGCGTGTTTCTCTCCTCTGATATGCTTCCATAACTTGTTGGTGTTGTTGAAGTACCATTAACATCAGATCTTCTACCGGATCATCATCTTGCTCATCGATTTGAACATGTACTTCTTCTTCTTCTCTTGTCGAACTGGAACTTGACCTAGAGCTGTCTGTGGAATGAGACATTTTCGGAGGAAATATATTGTTGTATATGTGTTTGTAAGTTATCTTAGTGAAATGCAAATATCTTAGCACAATGTGTCTATATATAAAGGATATCTTGCAACGACTAGTTTTCAACGGCTATTTTGCAACGATTAGATTATAACGGCTAGTTTGCAACGGATAGTTTCTTACGACTATTTTGCAAAAATAGTTTAATACATTCATCAACTTTTTCAAATTGTATACTTTAATATATATTCTTTATTTTTATATTATTTTAATAAAAAAAGTTTCAAAAATTGATTATAGTAGATACCTAACGTGGCTTGCATTCTTAGAGAATCCACATAACTTGAGCAATCCAACTACTTTAATAATTATACCAATTCCACCATATTTTCTTTCCTTTTTTGTTCTATATTTCTTTTATCAAACCCATTTTGCTTCAAAGATAAGATTATTTGCTTAGCACCATCTATTTATATATCTTTGAAATCTATTAATTAACTCAATATGTTTTGAAAATATAATTTTGTTTATTTCGAAAAAAGTTGTAAGTTGATTTTATTTGTCTTCATTTAATTCAATCTAATAAGTCAAGTTGTTGGATAATTAGAAATTTGATATTACTACTTTGTAATGACTAGTTTTCAAAGTTGATAAAAATTTTAAATCACGATAATTGGAACCACACTAATTAAAAATTACAATAACTCGAAACCACAATAATTAAAAATTACAATCACTCGAAAATACTACATTACAATCACTCGAAAATACAATAACTAAACAATACAAATACTTCGAAATGCAATAATTAAACAATACAATCAATCGAAATGCGCAAACAATTTATATATTCCAACTGGACCTGATATCCTTGCACAAACATTCATGTATGATAAGTTGCTCAGTAGTCATTTCCGAGGTGTCTTTGTTCAAGATCTCGTACTCCTTCAACCTCAATCGACGATTCTTTGCTTCTGCATTGGACAAGGAAGCTTTTTCCTTAATCTCCTCAACTTCAAGTTGTTTTGTTTCAGATCGACTTCAGACTTCTTTACGTTTGTGTACTCATTGAACTTTGAAAAAATATTGTCATAGTTTACTGTCAGATCCTCCATGGTCGATTTGACTTTGTCTTTTCCCTTTCTTTTTGCTGCCTTCCTACCCATTGGACGATTATCTTCGTCATCTATGTCTACGCTCACATTTTAGTTGGAAAATGTGTTGCTTGCTCCTGACTCAGAGGTCCTCGTCTTCTTTGTGGCCACAAAGTGATCATCGGATTGTGGAGTAAACATTGGACGATCTTTAACAATTCTCCACACATGCTCGAGGTTGAACGCAACACCATTGTTTTCTTCGCGATATTTTTCATACGCAAACCTCAATATGTCTTCATCACTGTGACCACTGCGATATAAACTGTAAATACTATTGTAATTTGCGTTGAATAGATTTTCCTTCTTTTGGATTGTGTTGTGCCAATGTGACCGTATAACATTAGCTTTTCTGCTGTTTGAACTTGCAGGACGATTGTCATTGTAGTAGCTTGCGACACGTCCCCAAAATGCATCTGCCTTCTGGTCATTGCCGATTATTGGATCATCACTGATTGTGACAAAACTTCTGGCCAAGACCTCATCTTCAACCTATGTCCAAGTCGAACGCTTTCTCGTACCCTCAGCATTCGGAATTGTTTTTTCTAAATTCACCACCTCGATTGGGAATTCACGATCGGAAAGTTGAGTCTATGGGACAAAAGTCGGAGATGCAGGTTCAGTCGGCATCGAAGATGAAAAATACGTACCAGTTGTGTATGGGGTACCAAAGCCTTGAAGAACTGGCGGCGTGAATGGTGGATGACTCGTGTTTTGCCAATATTCGGCTGGAAGCGGTTGTGGTGGACCTCTGGAGGTATAATTCGGATGGCTCATAAAATTTTCAAATCCTTGGAAATTTTGAACGTTTTGTGGAGGAAACTGCATATTTGGAAATGGATGTGGACATTGATGAGTTGGTGGAATTTGTGGATTTTGGGAAGATGCATTTTCTTGCGATTTTTGTGTAGAATTTAACAAATATGTAAGATATGCCCTCGTATTTTCATCCATTTCGGATAGAAAATAATATTTCAGAAAAGAGTAAGAAAGATATAGGAGAGAATGAAAGTAGAATTGAAGAGTGTTGGAAGTGGAATGAATTTTGGTGATAGCATTGAAGGGTATTTATAGATGAAAATTCTAACTAGCCGTTAACTAGCCGTTATAATTTATTTATTTATTTTTTTATATTAAAAATAAAATAAATTAAATAACAAAAAAAAAAGTTTCCGTTAAAAAATGCACTAGTTTGACACAATCTGACAAATAATTGAATATATTACCGTTATTTATTATTATTTAAATTAAAAAATTAAAAAAAATTAAAAAAAAATAAAGTAATGCAGGTGCAGACGCGTGGGGCCCGCGTCTGCACCTGCACACTCTCTTTCTGGCGCGTGCTTGCAACAAAGTGATGGGGCGTGATTTTGTACAAAAAAAAAAAAGAAAAGAAAGGAAGATGGGCGCTGTGAACGCCCATCTTCTCTCTCTTGTGGGTGGGTGTTAATAACACCCACCCACAATGCTATGAACACCCATTGTGGGTGCTCTAACATACAACTTGCTTAGATTCAGTGGCGAAGCCACCCCAATGTGGGCTTTTGGCCACACTGGGCCCAAAAATAATGTACATATATATAATTTTTTTACCTAAATTTTAAAATTTTTACCTATTATAATTACATGCTTAGATGTTGGATCCAAAAAAAGAATAATTTTTTTCTTTTAATAATTTTTATACCCAAATTTTTGGCTCAAATTTTTAGAATTTTTTACAATGTTTTCTTCTCACAATTCCCAAAATTTAGGTTCAGTTATTTTTCCATTGTTAGTCAATCATTCAATTGTTTTAATATTGTGTATGTTTTTTGCAATCGAGAATGTTTTTTTGCATATTTCGAATGTAGAGTTTATATTTTCTATCAAAAATTTTTTATTGAAAATTCTGTACGCTTTGTTCTTCGTCATATTTTTGGTGTTTTAACATCAATTAATAGGTGCTACTGGTTATGTACGTAGACATGTGTTCAAATCTTAAAAATTATCGATTAATCGGTGCTATTTTTTATTTATTAATTATAATATATTGATGTCTACACTCAATAAAAATCCTAGCTCCGCCCCTGGTTAAATTAAAAAAAATGGTAAACAGGCTTAAACTTTGATTCATTATGAACCCAAAACTATGACAGTCATATCAAATACTGAAACCAATATGGTATCATGTAAGTAATATAGGCACATACAACCATCATGTGAATATGTCCACACATACAATTAAAGTAAATAAACCACAGATGAATAAAATCTTCGGAACTTATCCCGAAATACATATAATATACTAGGATTATTGTACCCAACTATTAGCTTATTATGCTACTTATAATATGCAACCTCACATGTGACTTCCTGCATACGCACCCTCTCTTTTAAGCATATATCCGATATGAAACGACCAGTATAAAACCGAACCAGAACTTTATTGAATGCAATGTGTGATGTGAAGATGCAATAGTATAAAACCGAAGAAGAACTTTATTGAATTCAATGTGTAATGTAATGCAATGCATGTTGTGAAGATGCAATATTTGATAAACATCTGTGGAGTATAGAAAGCCAATAATGGTAACTATACTCGAATATAACACGATGATGTGCGATGTGTGACCCCTCGGCTTAGCTTTTATCTCCCCATCCGATTACTCTCAGTGTTATAATTTTATTAATGAATGAAAATTAATAAAATGTCAAATAACCTTTGGCTTCTGAAAAACCAGTAACATTTGGATTTTTGGAAGTAAAATAATCTTTACATTTTTGAAAGGTCAATAACATTTGGGTTGCTCAAGGGTTAAATAACCTTTGATATGTCGAAGGGACACTGAATCTTATCATACTGAAGGGTCATTTCATTTCCTATAAATACTTGACATCCTCGTTTCAAAATTTACAACTTGAAAAACCAATTTTCTCTCTATCTCTCTTCTCTCGGTTTCTGTCTGCGCTATTTCTATCTAAATCGTGATAAAGTTCAGGTACTTTTCAGTTCGACGTAGAGCATCCGATGCTCGAAGGCAGAGGCTGAAATGTGTTTGATCACATTCAAATTTCACATTAATATCGACTTATTTCCAGAATTCAAATCCCCCTCCCCTTCTTTTTGGCTTCACATCCGAGAACTCAATCAAAAAATCCGTTATGCTTTCGGAACCGGGAACTGTTTGTTTGTAAGGCGAGGAATGATAGAAATGGTGCTTTACGAGAAAGAACCCTTTAACCTTTCCGACCTATTCAATTCAATAAATGGGTATTCACTCGATTGAGGGGGGATAGCCAAGCGCATAATGTCACGTCAATGGATTTTATCATCAACTTGATGAGGGTTAATATAAGACCTTTTTCGAGTCTTTAGCCAAAGTTCTCCCTTATATTCCGTGTAAACTCCTGTCTGCCCTTTCTATTTGCAATTACCGCTCTAGAATACCCAGAAGAAGAAATTAAGCCTTCTGCCTAAGATGATCCCGATGGTCAAGCGGCTGAACTCGTTGCAAGAAGTGGTCGACGAACTGGGTTACTCTATGAAAAGGCACCCAAAGACACTAGCGCGGAGCCCGATGGCACCAAGTTATTCAAATAAGTCGTGTTTTCCGCGAGAGTACGCACCGATCTTGCGCGGATTACAAGTGTTGGTTTTCTAAAATAAATCCATACTTTCATCACGCGGTGGTCAGGAGTTTGCCAAGAAGTTTCGTCTCTTTGCGACTGTGACTTGCTTGAATAAACAGATTAAATTAAGAAAAGATGAAACAATTCCTAGTAAGAGGAGTGGCCCAAGGACGACAATCCGCATACACCCTTAAGAGTGATTCAGTCGACACAAAGGTGGAAAAGCCCGTCATAAAGCAGTCTTCTACTTCTAGTTGACTGTTGGTCAGAGAGAAGGCACTTATAGCATCGCGCGGCCATTGGGAGGATCGTTGGCATTCATTCTGGGCAGAAAGATAAACTAATCTACAACTTCCTATTGGCTTGTTGATTTTAATATAGGTATCATCGTTGAATCCTGAGAAACTATCGTCTACAATGAACCATCATTAATAATCAAAATCAATACATGTAATATAACAGTAAATACAAAAGTATGGATTTATTTTTACACTAGGAGATTTAACGCCTATATTGTGAAATGAATCGATGTAATAATGTTAAAATTGAGTATTTGCAGCCGTTTCATTGATCGAACACCCTTCCCGAGCTGAAATTGTGGAAGAAACACTTACTAGCAACACGTATCAAATTAATGATGGTTATTTACAACAGGTACTTTGCCATAAAATTCCTAAAATCAGCTCAATTGGGTCGTTCTCTCATTCAATAAATCACAATACAACAGAACGATTTTGTTTAAAATTAAAAAACGAAGCCCCTCAAGCAGACCAACACATAGAATTATTCTTACATAACCACGATCAAGTTCAAGACATCTGTATATTCGAATTTCCAACGCTTAATTTTGAATAAAATCGGAGAATCAAGGAAACTTACATTAATTGACACCTAATTCGCTCGGGGAGTCGAGGATTTTCATGGGATTGAGACGGAGTGGCGTTGCTAATTCCTCTTTTTCGTAAGGATATAAAGCGAGTGCAAGTGCAACAGCCAACATTTGCAAAACCTTTGAAACATGTAAAAATCTTTGATAATTTGGATGCCAGTAATCATTGCCCAAAACCTTGGTAGCACCTTCACACATCGAGATAGATTAGGACAAAAAAGACACCATATAGTGTATCTTTAGACACAGGATTAATTTGATAACCATCTACAAGTGACAACCGTCATTAACTCTTTTTTACTCAAAAGAGTGCATTATTGATTTTTAAAAAGAATTTTGATTAATCCTTGCCATCTGCAAATACTTAATTTTAACATTATTACATCGATTCATTTCACAATGTAGGCATTACATCGACACAGATTTCTTGAACTTGATCGTGGTTATGTAAGAATAATTCTATGTGTTGAGGTATGACAAAGTACCTGCTGGAAATTTGAATATACAGATGTCTTGAACTTGATCGTGGTTATGTAAGAATAATTCTCTGTGTTGGTCTGCTTGAGGGGCTTCGTTTCTGAATTTTAAACAAAATCATTCTGTTGTATTGTGATTTATTGAATGAGATAACGACTCAATTGAGCTGATTTTGGGAATTTTATGGCAAAGTAACTGCTGTAAATAACCATCATTAATTTGATATGTGTTGCCTAGATACGTGCTGTAAAGAAACGTGTACAAGTGACAACCATCATTAACTCTTTTTTACTCAAAAGAGTGCATTATTGATTTTTAAAAAGAATTTTGATTAATCCTTGTGTTTTTTTTTATCAAATTAATCATGTGTTTAAAGATACACGATATGGTGTCTTTTTTGTCCTAATCTATCTCGATGTGTGAAGGTGCTACCAAGGTTTTGGGCAATGATTACTGGTATACAAATTATCAAAGATTTTTACATGTTTCAAAGGTTTTGCAAATGTTGGATGTTGCACTTGCACTTGCTTTATCTCCTTACGAAAAAGAGGAATTAGCAACGCCACTCAGTCTCAATCCCATGAAAATCCTCGAGTCCCCGAGCGAATTAGGTGTCAATTAATGTAATTTTCCTTGATTCTCCGATTTTTTTCGAAATTAAGCGTTGGAAATTCGAATATACAGATGTCTTGAACTTGATCGTGGTTATGTAAGAATAATTCTCTGTGTTGGTCTGCTTGAGGGGATTCATTTCTGAATTTTAAACAAAATCGTTATGTTGTATTGTGATTTATTGAATGAGAGAACTACCCAATTGAGCTGATTTTAGGAATTTTATGGCAAAGTACCTGCTGTAAATAACCATCATTAATTTGATACGTGTTGCCTAGTAAGTGTTTCTTCCACAATTTCAGCTCAGGAAGGGTGTTCGATCAATGAAACAACTGCAAATACTCAATTTTAACATTATTACATCGATTCATTTCACAATGTAGGCGTTAAATCTCCTAGTGTAAAAATAAATCCATACTTTCATCACGCGGTGGTTAGGAGTTTGCCAAGAAGTTTCGTCTCTTTGCGACTATGACTTGCTTGAATAAACAGATTAAATCAATAAAAGATGAAACAATTCCTAATAAGAGGAGTGGCCCAAGGACGACAATCCGACTACACCCTTAAGAGTGATTCATTCGACATAGAGGTGGGAAAGCCCATCATAAAGCAGTCTTCTACTTCTAGTCGACTGTTGGCCTGAGAGAAGGCGCTTATAGCATCGCGCGGCCATTGGGAGGATCGTTGGGCATTCATTCTGGGCAGAAAGATAAAACTAAGCTACAACTTCCTATTGGCTTGTTGCTTTTAATATAGGTATCATCGTTGAATCTTGAGAAACTATCGTCTACAATGAACCTCGAAACATCGTAAAAGGAGATGTCTACTATTGTATAATAAGGTTTATTTTAATTGTAATACAAGCTATTTCACATTCAAGTATTACTATACTCCCTCATAGTTTCCATGACAATCTTAAAACATATTTGATATTCGAAAAATTCAATACGTGATTTGTGTTTCAGATACGGAAAATAACTCGAATAAGTCAAAGGTAACTCTTCTAGTTTTTAAGGAGACTACATCTCAAGTTACTGTTCCTACTGGTACGATACCAGTGAACCGTGATGACAAACCAGAAAAATTTGATAGGTCGAATTTCAAGAGGTGGCAACAGAAGATTCTCTTTTACCTCACTACTTTGAATCTGGCAAGGTTCTTGACCGAAGATGCTCCCAAACTTGTTGAGGCCGAGGGAGATGTTCAGACATCTATTGTTGATGATGCATAGCACCATTCAGATTTCTTGTGTAAAAATTATTTATTGAATTGTTTGGATGATTCGTTATATAACGTGTATAGTGAAAAGAAAACGGCTCGAGAACTCTGGGAGTCTTTGTATCGAAAATATAAAACCAAGGATGTCGGGGCCAAGAAATTTATTGTTCGCCGATTCTTGGACTACAAGATGGTAGATTCCAAGACCGTGATCAGCCAGGTTCAAGAACTCCAAGTGATCTTGCATGATATTAATGCGGAGGGCATGTTGCTGAGTGAAATATTTCAAGTGACAGCTATCATAGAAAAATTTCCTCCGACTTGGAAGGATTTCAAAAATTATTTGAAACACAAACGAAAGGAAATGAATGTGGAAGAACTTGTTGTCAGGCTTCGCATCGAAGAAGACAACAAGAGTTTTGATCAAAGATTTTTAATCTTTATGTGGTGAAAGTAAATGTGGTCGAGCATTGTCAGAGCTCAAAGGCAAAGAAAAACACACTTAAATTCGGGAGAGATTCCCAGTTGGACCCAAGAAAGACAATTTGAAGAAAATTTTTTTGGGGAAATGTTACAACAGTGGCGGTCCGGTCACAAGGCTTCAAAGTGCAAGAAACCGAAGAAAAATAGGGAGATAAATATAGCGGAGACCATGTCTCAAGAGGTCTCTAATATGAATCTTTGTGCTGCTATATTTGAGGTGAACTTGGTGGGTTCAACCCAAGAGAGGTGGTTTGACACTGGAGCCAATCGCCACGTGTTCTACGATAAGGAGATCTGCAATTCTTGATGAGTTCGAGAATGGTGAAATACATTGAACAACCTGAAGGTTTTTCTGCGCCTGGACAAGAAAACAAGGTTTGTAAACTGGTAAAGTCTTTGTATGGCTTAAAACAAGCACCAAAGCAATTACACGAAGAATTCGATAATACCATTTTAGAAAGTGGATTTAAGGTCAATAAGTGTGACAAATGTGTATACATTAAAGACTAAAAATGGATATTTTATTTTATATCTTTACGTATATGACATGCTTATCATTAAGAGCAATGATAAGATGATTAAACCCACTAAGAGTATGTTGATTTGTTGAACTCAAGATTTGAAATGAAAGACATGGGATTAGCTGATTTGATTCTTGGAACTAAGATCCAAAGATATCAGAAGGGTTTGTTATGAGCCAGACACATTATGTAAAATTATTGAGAAATTCAACAAGGATAATTCTGCATTGGCGAAAATTCCGATAGATATAAGACAACATCTATCGAAGAATCGTGGTGAGGGTGTATCTCAATCAGAATACTCGAATCATTGGAAGTCAAATGTACTTAATGATATGTACAAGACCAGACATAGCCTATGCAGTTAGTGAATTGAGTATATTCACGAGTAATCCAGAAATTGAACACTGGAAAGCAATCATGAGATTGATGAGATATTTGAGGTATACTCGTGATTATAGGCTTATCTATACCAGATATCATGTTGTAATTGATGGATACAGTGATGTGAACTGGATATCGGATATGAAAGATTCAAAGTCTACGAGTGGATTTGTTTTTACACTAGGAGGCGCAACGATTGCATGAAAATATTCTAAGCAGATTGTAATAGCTCCGGATCTACGATGAAATCTGAATTTATAGCACTTGATAAATGTGTTGAAGTGGCTGAATGGGTTACGTATATTCTTAGAAGATATTCCTGGATAGGAAAAACTTGTGTTAGCTATATGTATTCATTGTGATAGTCAATATGCGATTGAAAGGCACAAAGCAATATATATTGGCAAGTCTAGATATATACGTTGTAGACACGATACCATAAGACAATTACTCTCGACTGGATTATCTCCATTAACTATGTAAAGTCAAATAATAATATAACGATTCCACTAAAAAAAGGGTTAAACAGAGAGTTGGTTGTGAAGTCATCGAGGGGAATGAGACTGAAACCTATGGAATGAATTGGTGTGGAGGAAAACTCAACCTATGCTGACTGGAGATCCCAATAACTAGGTTCAATGGGACAACCTAATTGCACTGATTTGGTGAATCACTGTGGGGTTACCCTTGTACATTTCTATGATGAAACAGTGAAATTGAAGGATAATCATATGTATTTTTAATGATTCTATCTAGAAGAGAAGTGGGGCCTCTTGGAAGGAATTGTTTGACTCAATTCTAGACTTTCTCCTAGAACCAGGGAAGAATCATGTGTGATGTGTTTCTTAATTTACACAAAAGACATAACAGTTCAAGGACATCACGTTTACTCTCAGCTAGTAAATAAAAAGTACTTTCACGAGGGGATGTTCTAAATGTCACACCTACATATCCTATGCAAGATTCGACTTTTGAATTTTATGACAATAATTTCCGTAGATTTAATTTTCTCTCATGTGAAGGATTGTTACAATTTTATTAATGAGTGAAAATTAATAAAAGGTCAAATAACCTTTGGCTTCTGAAAAGCCAGAAACCTTTGGATTTTTGAAAGATAAATAATCTTTAGATTTTTGAAATGACAACATACTAATATAAGTCTGTAAACCAATTTTCTCTCCATCTCTTTTCTCTCGGTTTATGTCTGTACATTTTCTACCTAATAAATCGCAATAAAGTCCAGGTACTGTTCAGTTCGCCTGTATCGGACTTTTTGCTTTACAAGTATCACCGTTGTATTCCTGGGACCTCAAAACAATGAACCTCAAAACATTGTAGTACAAGACGAATATGTTTTAAGCCTCCGTTTGATTTCAAACCGCTTAGTAATGGTAATACAAGCTATTATTATACTATCTCATAATTCCCCCAACACTCAGTCCTCAGATACCATGAGCCTTGACATTTGGACTACGACATACTATTGACTTTCAGCCAACACTAACATCACAAGCAAATCAGTCATGTGCATCCCAAACTCATCTGAATCAAAATAAACATGATATGTCTTAACAAGGATTGAGCTTTAACGCCTACATTGTGAAATAATCGATGAAATAATGTTAAAATTGAGTATTTGCAGCTGTTTCATTGATCAAACACCCTTTCCGAGCTGAAATTGTGGAAGAAACACTTACTAGGCAACACATATCAAATTAATGATGATTATTTACAGCAGGTACTTTGCCATAAAATTCCTAAAATCAGCTCCATTGGGTCGTTCTCTCATTCAATAAATCACAATACAACATAACGATTTTGTTTAAAATTCAGAAACGAAGCCCCTCAAGCAGACCAACACAGAGAATTATTCTTACATAACCACGATGAAGTTCAAGACATCTGTATATTCGAATTTTCAACGCTTAATTTCGAAGAAAATCGGAGAATCAAGGAAACTTACATTAATTGACACCTAATTTGCTCGGGGAGTCGAGGATTTTCATGGGATTGAAACTGAGTGGCGTTGCTAATTCCTCTTTTTCGTAAGGAGATAAAGCGAGTGCAAGAGCAAAAGCCAACATTTGCAAAACCTTTGAAACATGTAAAAATCTTTGATAATTTGGATGCTAGTAATCATTGCCCAAAACCTTGGTAGCACCTTCACACACCGAGATAGATTAGGACAAAAAGGACACCATATCGTGTATCTTTAAACACGGGATTAATTTGATAAAAAAAACACAAGGATTAATCAAAATTATTTTTAAAAATCAATAATGCACTCTTTTGAGTAAAAAAAGAACTATGTTTTTAAGAACATTGAATGCCAAAAAAAAGGTGAAATTATCGCATAAGCATTCAAGTCAGAGCTATAATTGTTCTTAATTTTAACCTATGAGGTCCAATATCAATTCCCCCACGGTAGACATTTCGGTTCCTATATATCATAAGTTAATTTGAAATAGGAACAAATTTCAATACCTATATATATATATATATATCCGAACAAATAAAATAAACCTGAAAATGCAACTAAAAGAGAGTATTTCTCCCAATTTGGTGGAGACAGGAACTTGAAGAGTAGACCTTGACTTGCTTGCTTTTTATATACAATTTTAAACACATTCTTCAAAAACCTGTTAGAAGTATAAATTTGATTAAAATTGAAATAAAATACATAAAAATCATACATGTCATTAAAATCCATAGCCTAAAATTCAAGAAAACAAATTGAAAAATAGACCTTACTGACTTACTTGTTTTTTTATAAATTGTTTTGAACACATTCTTCAAAAACATGTTAGAAGTATCAATTTCCATGAAAATGGAAATAAAAGACATAATAAAATCTTTTGTTTCAGTTGAATCTGATCATGATAAATTGAAGAGGACCACTCTTATTTCATTCAATCAATCCTTGTTATGCTTGTTTTACAATCTCGGCCAAATTAATATTAAGCAAAAAAAATTTAAAAAAAATTAGAGCTACTTGGGAGAAGATGGGAGACGATAAATTAATTAAACAAAATGTGGAAACGGTTTCATTCAAGTGGGTTAAATTTTAAATTTAAATAATTTTTTTAAATGCAAAAGTATTTATTGGATTGAGAGAAATGAGAAGAATACATTGAAGGTGTGAGGTTTCTATTTCAATATCGTACTTGGGAGAAGATGGGGGAAGTTGATGAGGGTGAGATTTATCAAATACGCTGCATTAATTACCAAATCAATAAAAAGTGACACGACGGGTTGTCACACTTGATACTTGGTAGAATGGAACAAATATTTATATATATATATACACATATATATATCTTGCTTTATCTTTCATTAGATACAACAAAAGATAGTAAAGGATGATGCACAAATAATTAAAAAAATTCAATTCATAAAACCTTATTTTTTAAGTTCTCATTATTTAGATCTACATCTGTCATTCAATAGAAAGACAAACAAAGGGAAAATTTAAATATTTGCATTTCATAATCATACGTCAAAACACGTTTATGAATAAAGCTTATTAAGTACAAATAAATTTGGAGAAGAGATAGAAACAAATGTACCTTAAATAGAAAAAGGTAATCTTATTTTCCTCATCCACATCCAACATGTGCTAAATATTGTCACCTCTGTCGGCAAATGTAGGAAGCAAAGACAAGGGTAGGTGGCAAAAGTACAATAAATATGATAGAAGCAAATTTTGTAAAGTTTTGCTGAATAACACGGTTGCCACACTTGACACGTTGCGGGAAGAAGAAACGATATGCGTTTTCACACCAATTGAAGGGCTCTATAAATAGAGCTCTTCGGTCCTCATTTTCAGTATCCCACCCTCAAGTTCTTTTTTCTTATCTTGAGTGTTCTTCTCTCCCTAATTATTTCTATATATATTTGTGAGATAGGTTTTCTCCTGTATAAGAGAGTGAGTGTCTCTTTGGAAACACAGAGAGAGATTGTAATTCTCCAAATATTATAGTGAAATCTTTTGATCTTGCCCGTGGTTTTTATCCTAATAATTTTTGGGGGTTTTTCACGTAAATCTTGGTGTCTATTATTCTTCAATTTACATAGTTTCTATCTCGTAATGCCGCACATGGGACCAACAAGTGGTATCAGAGCCTTGGCATAAAATTTCTTAAAATTTTGAGTATGCTATGTGATTGCAGCTGTGACTGATCTTCCACATCAGAAAATATTTTTTGAAGATTTTATAAGGCAGGATTCTTGTAGTCAAGATGACGGCAAAATACGAGATAGAAAAGTTCAATGGGATCAATTTTTTGTTGTGGAAATTGAAGGTGCAAGCAATTCTAACAAAGGAGCGTTGTTTGGCAGCTATTGGAGATAGACCGGCGGACGTCACGGACGATCAAAAGTGGAACGAGATGAATCACAATGTTGTTGCCAATTTGCACTTGGCTATAGCGGATGAAGTTTTGTCAAGTATCTCTGAAATAAAAAGCGCAAAAGTTATTTGGGATACTTTGACAAAACTGTACGAGGTCAAGTCACTGCACAACAAAATTTTCCTAAAGAGAAAGCTTTATACTCTTCGGATGGCGGAATCCTCATCGATAACTGACCATATCAACACATTGAATACTCTATTTTCCCGGCTAACGTCTATGGGGCATAAAATAGAGAAAAAAGAACGTGTGGAGCTTCTACTTCAAAGTCTACCAGATTCATACGATCAACTCATCATCAATGTTACCAACAATGTTGTTTCGGATAATTTAAATTTTGACGACGTCTTAACTGCGGTTCTTGGAGAATAGAGTCGTCGAAGGAACAAGGAAGATAGGTTGGCAACGTCGAAGCAAGCAGAGGCTTTACCGATGACGAGAGGAATATTGACGGAGCGTGACTCCAGTGGGAGCCACAGATATGGTAGATCCAAGTCAAGAAGTAAGAATAAGAATATTTACTGCTTTAAATGTGGCGGTAAAGGGCACTTCAAGAGAGAGTGTACGAAAAGCATCGAGAAGGGATCTCAAGGAAATGTGGCCATTACTTCAGGCGGTGGTGAAATATTATTCAGCGAAGCAGCAACGGTTGCGAAAGGCAGACTCAAATTTTGTGATGCATGGATTATGGATTCAGGAGCGACGTGGCACATTACGTCAAGGAGAGAATGGTTCGATCATTATGAACCAGTATCAGGAGGATCTGTATTCATGGGAAATGATCATGCCTTGGAAATTGCTGGGGTCGATACCATAAAAATCAAAATGTTTGATGGTACTATTCGCACCATACAGGAGGTACGACATGTGAAGGGCCTGACAAAAAATCTTTTGTCTTTGGGGCAATTTGATGATATTGGGTGCAAAACCCGTATCGAGAAAGGGATCATGAAGATTGTGAAAGGCGCGCTTGTGGTTATGAAGGTTGAAAAGGTTGATGCAAATCTGTATGTATTGTTGGGGGAAACACACAAAGAGGCGGAATTAGCTATTGCATCAATTGGTTCGGGAGAAGAATCAACAGTGTTGTGGCATATAAAACTTGGGCATATGTCAGAACGAGGAATGAAGATTCTCTCAGAACGAAAGCTGTTGTCAGGGCTTACAAAAGCGACTCTACCCTTTTGTGAGAGTTGTGTTACCAGTAAACAACACAGATTGAAGTTTGGCACGTCTACTGCCAAGAGAAAAGGAATATTGGAGCTGATTCATTCTGATGTTTGGCAAGCATCGGTGGTATCCCTAGGAGGAGCGAGATATTTTCTCGTTTATTGATGATTTCTCTAGGAGATGTTAGGTGTATCCAATCAAGAAGAAGTCAAATGTTTTTGAAGTCTTCAAAGTTTTCAAAGCGCGGGTTGAACTTGATTCTGATAAGAAAATCAAGTGTTTGAGGACTGACAATGGAGGAGAATATATCAGTGATGAGTTTGATGCATTTTGTCAGCACGAGGGCATCAAAAGACAGTTCACGACGGCTTACACGCCTCAGCAGAATGGAGTGGCGGAGCGAATGAACAAAACTTTGTTGGACAGAACAAGAGCAATGTTGAGTACTGCGGGTCTACCAAAGTCATTTTGGGCAGAAGCAGTCAAAACCGCTTCTTACATCATCAATCATTCTCCTTCAGTGGAGATTGATTTGAAGACTCCGATGGAGATGTGGATTGGCAAGCCAGCTGATTATTCTCGGTTACATACATTTGGAAGTCCGGTGTACGTTTTGTACAATGAACAAGAAAGATCGAAGTTGGATTCCAAATCCAAAAAGTGTATTTTCTTGGGCTATGCTGATGGAGTAAAGGAGTTTCGCTTGTGGGATCCTACTGTCCACAAGATTATCATCAGCAGAGATGTTATCTTTGAGGAAGATAAAGTGAAGGGAGACAAAGACACATTGAATTCAGAAACTACTATCATTCAGGTGGAAAATAAGACAGACGAAGATCAAGTTTCTTGTGAAGCAGTACCAAAGCACGAGGTACAAGAACTAGTTGAGTCAGAGGTTTCCAAAAAATGAGGCAGCCAACTCGAGAGAGAAGACCACCAGGTTGGCTTTCAGATTATGTCACTGAAAGCAACATTGCATATTGTCTATTAACAGAGGATGGTGAGCCATCAAGTTTCCATGAGGCTACTCAAAGCTCGGATGTATCCCTGTGGATGACAGCGATGCAGGAAGAATTGGAAGCATTGGACAGAAATAAAACTTGGGATCTTGTTACACTACCACGAGGAAGGAAAGCTATCGGTAACAGATTGGTCTATAAGATCAAACGTGATGGTAATAACCAAGTGGAGCGGTATCGTGCGAGATTGGTTGTCAAAGGGTATGCTCAGAAAGAAGGAATTGACTTCAATGAGATATTTTCTCTTGTGGTTCGAATTTCAACAGTCAGGGTAGTATTGGCATTGTGTGTGGTGTTTGACCTACATCTAGAACAAATAGATGTGAAAACGACATTTCTTCATGGCGATCTTGAAGAAGAAATCTATATGCTCCAGCCAGAAGGTTTTGCAGAAAAAGGCAAAGAGAACTTGGTTTGCAGGTTGAACAAATCTCTGTACGGTCTCAAACAGGCGCCGAGGTGTTGGTACAAGAAATTTGATTCCTATATCATGAGCCTTGGGTACAACAGACTCAGTGCAGACCCTTGTACGTATTTCAAAAGGTCTGGTGATGATGATTATATCATTTTGTTGTTGTACGTGGACGACATGTTGGTAGCAGACTCCAACAAAGATCGAGTCCAAGAATTGAAGGCACAGTTGGCTAGGAAATTTGATATGAAGGACTTGGGACCAGTAAACAAGATTCTAGGGATGCAAGTTCACCGATACAGAAGCAACAGGAAGATTTGGCTTTCCCAGAAAAATTATTTGAAGAAAGTCTTGCAACGCTTCAACATGCAAGATAGTAAGCCAATTTTAACCCCTCTTCCTATTAACTTCAAGTTATCTTCTGAGATGTGTCCTAGCAGTGAAGCAGAGAAGATGGAGATGTCTCGAGTACCGTATGCATCAGCAGTGAGAAGTTTAATGTTCGCCATGATTTGTACAAGACCAGACATTGCACAAGCGGTGGGAGCAGTCAGTCGATATATGGCGAATCCTGGACAAGAGCATTGGAGCACGGTTAAGAGGATACTTAGATACATTAAGAGTACCTCGGATGCTGCATTATGTTTTGGAGGATCTGATTTTACACTCAGGGGCTATGTGGATTCAGACTACGCAGGTGATCCAGATAAGAAAAAATCTACTACTGGTTATGCATTTACAGTTGCAGGAGGTGCAGTCAGCTGGATTTCAAAACTGCAAATAGTTGTGGCGTTATCTACAACGGAGGCAGAATACATGGCAGCTACTCAAGCTTGCAAGGAAGCAATATGGATTAAAAGGTTATTGGAGGAGCTTGGGCACAAACAAGAAAAGATTCCTCTGTTTTGTGACAGTCAGAGTGCCTTGCACATTGCAAGAAATCCAGCCTTTCATTCCAGGACTAAACACATTGGAGTTCAATTTCACTTTGTACGAGAGGTAGTAGAGGAAGTAAGTGTGGATATGCAGAAGATCCATACAAATGATAACATAGCTGATTTTCTGACCAAGCCAGTGAACACGGAGAAGTTCGAGTGGTGTAGATCCTCATGTGGTCTAGCAGAAACGTAAGCAGCGGGAATAGCAAGATTGAAAGGATGTGTGGAGATGTGTTTGATTCTCAATCAAATCTTCAAGTGGGAGAAATGTCGGCAAATGTAGGAAGCAAAGACAAGGGTAGGTGGCAAAAGTACAATAAATGTGATAGAAGCAAATTTTGTAAAGTTTTGCTGACTAACACGGTTGCCACACTTGACACGTTGCGGGAAGAAGAAACGTTATGCGTTTTCACACCAATTGAAGGGCTCTATAAATAGAGCTCTTCGGTCCTCATTTTCAGTATCCCACCCTCAAGTTCTTTTTTCTGATCTTGAGTGTTCTTCTCTCCCTAATTATTTTTATATATATTTGTGAGATAGATTTTCTCCTGTATAAGAGAGTGAGTGTCTCTTTGGAAATACGGAGAGAGATTGTAATTCTCCAAATATTATAGTGTAATATTTTGATCTTGCCCGTGGTTTTTACCCTAATAATTTTTGGGGGTTTTTCACGTAAATCTTGGTGTCTATTATTCTTCAATTTACATAGTTTCTATCTCGTAATGCCGCACCTGAGACCAACAACATCCTCTATTCCATAAGAGACAAATAGACCCATAATTTTTTTAACACTTCCATTAAAACTCGCTCAACCTCCAAATATATAAGAAAAAAATTAGATATTGTATAAAACTAAAAGTATAAAATTAGTATAAAACTTAAAGTAGAAAAGGAGAGAAATATATATATTACCAATGGACCACATATGTGCAATATGGTTTTTTTTATTACATAAATTCCTGATTTAAAAACATGTATAAACAGAAGTCGAAAATCGGAATCCATTAGACATGGCAGTGAATACAGGTAAAGAAAAATCATGGGCAGCGCTATTAAGTAGACCACGTAGAACTGTGTTTGCAGACATTGTTCATGCAAAACCAAAATCACAAGGCTAATGGAAGATATGATAAATAAAGGAAAATGAAATAACACATACATGATACATCTTACATAATCAAAATAACAAATCATCATATTCCATGTGAATATTTTTATGTGAAAGAAACAAATTTGGATTTCTCATGAGTAAAAAAATCCGCAAACCCACTTACTTTGACGCTAAGACTACAGAAAGCAAGTGCGAACAACAAAATAGAACCAAAGAGTTAAAGTTTCTAACTTTATAAACAAATTGTGCGCACACCACTAATTATCCACTTCTTTAGTAATCATCAGTAGGAAACAAACAAAAGAAAACAAATTAACCACAATAAACATTTCAAAACGTAACCCAAATTGTTCATCCATGTTTTTTATTTGTCAAAAGAATAGGTCAATTAAATGAAGAATCTTCACAAAATGTGAAGGTTTCTTGAAATAAATTAATACTCCGGGAGCAAAAAAGATAAAATAAGAGAAGAACCTTAGTGGCTTCCAGAACATCAATTATGACGTCTTTGCCAAAATTACTTCAACAACCCTTTTCTACCTTCACCAATTCATTAAACAAACTCTTCACTTTCCCCAACAAATTCCATCCTTCTCATCATATCCGCAAAAATTCCTCAAAATCAAGACAACCATCTTGGATAAAGAAATAAACGATGGAAGGTAGAGCCCGATTGAGAGAAATTAAAGTGGGGACGTGGTGGTGTTGTTGTGTTTGGGAGTTTTGGAAATGGAGAAGTTTCTGAAGGCCACAAATTTTTTTTACGAAGAATTCAGTTTTCTTTGAAGCAGTTTCTTTTGAGACGTGGGTGTGAGTGGGGTGAGAAAAGGAGATGGTATATTACTCAGATGCAGTGTTCGAAAATTCGGCTTAGGCGGCCGCCTAAGCGCTATGCGGCCCTTGGCCGCACCGGAAAAGTGATAATCGACCGCCCTAGGCATCGGCGGCAGTAGGCGGCCCTAGGCGGCGCCTAATCGGGTTGTGCGTCTTAGGCGGCTAGGCGTTGGGAAAGGTAAGATGCACGTTCAGGTTTTTTTTGGGCTTTTAGGTTTTTGTTTTGCTTTTAAGTTTTTTATTGGGCTTTTAATTAAAAGTCCAATAAAAAATGAAAGCCTATGAGGCCTCAAACTAAAGTCCAACAAGCCAAAATCACTTGTTGGCTTGCCATAACAATCTTCATCCTCATTTAAGAGGAATCCAACGAAACGGCAGAGTCGAGAAAATAGAAAAGGTTTCTACCCAGACCAATCTTCATCTTCATTTTCTGTACTTCTGATTTCTGAACAAAGAAAAGAAGCTATATACTTGAAATCATTTTTAAATTTGATGTTTTTTTTTGTGTTGGAGTTATATAATGTGATTTTTTTTGTTATACCGCGGAATCCGCCTCGCGGCGCCTAATCCCCGCCTAGGCGGCCTAGGCGCTAGGCGCTGGTCGGGCGCCCGACCAGCGCCTAGCGAATTTTTGAACCTTGCTCAGATGTCGTAAATAAAAAGGGTAAATTTGGTGCCCGACTAGCGCCTACCGAATTTTTGAACCTTGCTCAGATGTCGTAAATAAAAAGGGTAAATTTGGTATAAATTTTGGTATGTTGTCATACCAACTTACCATCTATTACCAACTTACCGTCATTAATATTATTATTATTATGCAAAATAAACTTAGTTGGTCTCTTGATATACTAAGATATTTAAAAATATTTTAAAAAAAAACACACACACACTAAAATTATTTCTCTCCACTCTATTTTTTTTCTTTTTTATTTAATTATTTTTAATTAATATATAATACAATCATTTTATTTAATCTATTTTCAAAATTTTAATTATTTGAAAAAACTAATTAAATAATCTATTACTATATATCTATTACTACTATTATGTAAGAGACCCTTAGTTGGTCTCTTGGTATGCCAAAAATATTAAAAAAATACACACAATAAACCACTTTCCTCCACTATCTCAATTACTTTTCTTTTTTTCATTTAGTTTTTCTCCCAAATTTTGTATGTAATATATAAACATTCATTTTATTTGAAAATTAATAATAATTTATATTTATTTATCTATTTTCAAATTTCAAATTATTTGAAAAAACTAATGGAGTGAAAAATACCTAATAGAAGAAATGATGCTTTGATTATCATTCTTAACCCAAAAAAGTCATTTTTATACCCTAAATTTATGAGATTTTTTTAATTGAAATTAAGTATAAAAATAAATAATTTTTCGTCACACACATCGTGTGTACAAATATGCTAGTTCAGTTTTTAAATGTCCCTCATGCTTAATAAAATAGAAAAGATTAATAATTAAATTAATTAATATTAATATTAATAACTAATAATTAA
Source organism: Henckelia pumila (assembly GCF_033568475.1). Taxonomy (NCBI): domain Eukaryota; kingdom Viridiplantae; phylum Streptophyta; class Magnoliopsida; order Lamiales; family Gesneriaceae; genus Henckelia; species Henckelia pumila. The sequence goes on from NC_133121.1 coordinate 14,612,969, forward strand.
TAATAAGTTTTATCCATCAATTTTCAGTGTTTTTTTTGTTTCGAAAGAGGACAAATAATATAAGCCAAATCCGGAAACATTACACACGAAACTAAATTAGGAGTGAGTGTAGGCTAGGCATGCTTAACGATCCCGACGGTCCGGTTCCGGTCAATCCGGTCCCGGAACCAGTCGGAACTGGTCATGAACCGGTCCGGTTCCAGCTGGTTTGTATTTTTTATAAAAAAAAAAAAAAAAAATTTACGTCATGGGGTAAGAAAAGTCACGCCAAGGCGTGAAAATCTTTGTTCTCACTTCTTCAAAATCATCGGTTTACGCCATGGCGTAGGAAATCTCAAGCCATAGCGTGAAAAGCTCTGTTTCCATCTTTTGAAATAAACCATTTCACGCCTAGGCGTGAAAACTTCTGCCTCTTTTTGGGTTCTATCAGTTGTATACGCATTTTGAATTTTCAAACACAAATTTATTCATTTTCAAAGTAATTTAAAATTTGAATTACATAATTTAACATCTAAAACTCATCACGATTAACTAAAATATACTTCGAATACTTTGGATCTTCGTCGGAGCTTGAACTTTGAAACTCGTCGAATGCTCCAGCGGTCCTATTCTTTTTTCGGCTACAAACCAATCTTGGAGACATGTCAACATACTAAGTGTTTCTGACTTTAAATTGGTTCTTTGATTAACAATAATTCTTTCACATACTGAAAATGCTGATTCGGAAGCAATACTAGAACTTTGAACGGCTAAGACGTCTCGTGCAATTGCCGCTAGCATTGGATGAAGCTGAGAATTTACTTTCCACCAATGTAGAATATCAAAACTCTCGGTAGTCTCAATATACTGGCTCAGATAAATTTGGATCTCATTGTAATTAGTTGTTGTCGCTTTTCCCTTCAACTTTTGTCTTTTCAAACTTTGGAAGAATTTGATTGCTCCACTTTTGCCTATCTCCATCGGTGTCTCATCCGACTGTGCACTCGGTTCACCCTGTTATCTAGCATACAAATCAAACAATTCTTGGAGAGAATATGTTATTGACTTCTTTTGATCGTCAACATTTTTCCCAAGAAATTTAGAGTAATATTCAATAAATATATCTAATCCACCTTGGCTTTGACTAGGATGAAGTAGTGTTGCTAAACCATGCGATATTGGGATATTTTCCCAATATTTCAAAATTTTATCTTTCATATTAGAAACAAAATTATGTATAAATTAATCACCACGATGTTCCATAAATTTAAAAATCATATTAAAAATCAAAGGCAAAAGCATGGGAGAAGTGGGGTAGTAAATGCCAGAAAATTTTTCGGTTGCTTTTTTAAAAATTTCTAACAAAGAAACACAATGACTCAAATATTCCAATCATCGGCAGTTAAGACTAAAGCCACTGCAGCAATATTATTATAGTATGGAGTAACTAAATCTTTAAAACGTAATAAAGTTTGAAGCAAATGATATAAATAATTTCATCGAGTCTCAACCGGTGCAGGAAATTATTAAATCTAATCCCATTTGATTCCACTAGTTTTTTCCAATCACATCCATATCTTCTTTCACGTAATAATTTTCCACATGTTTTAAAATTTTCTATTACAGTACACAATCGATCATCCAATGCACATTTAACACATAAGTTAACAACATAACAAGCACATCTAACATGAAGCAACTTTCCATCAAAATCGGTTTTAATGAATTTTTTATGTATCTAATTGCAAGATTATTGGCACTCGCATTATCTAATGTAATTGACATTATTTTATTTTGTATTCCATAAGTCTTAGCAACATTACAAACATATCTAGCTATAGTGTATCCATTGTGTGACGATTCTAAATAATCGAGTGATAAAATTCTTTTTTGCATGCACCAAGTTTCATCAATAATGACATGTAACAACAAGATAAGATTCAAATTTAATATTAGTCCAAATATCAGTCGTCAAACTAACTCTACAAGAAATATTTGAAAGATGCGATTTTAGTGTTTCCTTATATTCCTTATACGTATCAAAACAATATTTTTAAGTGTGTGTCTAGAAATATTATGAAAATCCGGTTGAATAGTACTAGTAAATTCAACGAAACCTTTTTGTTCGGCTAGTAGAAAAGGTTGACAACATTTCGTAACAAATTTAACAATGGCTTTTCGAAAAATATCTTTAGTAATCGTAAAAGCTCTACCACTTGAAGGATTAATTTGTTTTTGAGTTGGTTCTCTACCAAATATGTAGAGTATCCGGGTCAAGTTTATGTACATTGACTAAATGTTTTTTCAAAGTACCGGTACCACCGAAACCACCACCAGTTTTGTAAGAATATTTTGTTTTACAAATTTTACATACGGCAAAAGAGTTGTTCGTACCTTGTTGTTCGATATCAAAGTGATCCCAAATTTTACTTCGTTTTGCTCGGCTTGTCGTCGTACTTGTTGACATCGTGTTGCTTTTCCGAGCGGAATATGGTGTCCCGACATCTAAATTGGGGATTTCCATTGCTTCTTCCTCCTCGTGCCCAGGTTCGACTTCATCAAAGTCGGGTATATAGGCAAAATCTTGGCCAAGATCGAAGACACGTTCACCACCACGACCACCACCACGGTTTGAAGATGATGTCATTGATTGTAGAAAAAGTAGAATTTAAAGAAATATATATTTGAGATATAATTATAAAAAATATAATTTAAATAAGTATATATTTGAGATATAATTATAGAAAAAGTAGAGTAGAGAATTAAGAGCAAATTGTTGTGTAAAAATGATAAAAACTATCTACTATTTATAGTTAATTTTAGGGTTTAAATAATTTTTTTTAATTAGGGGGCCAAAATTCAATTATAACATCAGTAGTCGTTCACGGCTACTGATGGTACAATTGACAACGGCTACAATTTGTAGTCGTTGGCAATTTTCCTTTTCTTAAAATTTTGGCTTGTTCCGGGTCGGATCCGGTTTTATCTGGATTCGGTTCCGGAACCGGAACCGGACTAACCGGTTCATATTTTTATGAACCGGTTCAATCCATTAAGTAATGGATTGGTCCCGGTTCCTCCATATCGGATCCGGTTCCAGGTTTATTGGGTCGGAGTATAGACCTTCCTAACAGACCAGGCATAGGCGTGGACCGTTTTATTAGCTGATCTAAGGACAAACGCAAAATGACAAGATGATAAATCTTAGCTAGGATTTTACAATCTTCAACTATTAAGCTCAAACTAGATGAATATGAATTTGAATTGTTCAATGCTTCAATGACCAGAAGTGCATCAGATTCAACTATGATGTGCAAATAGTTTAATCTTTTAAGCCAACTAAGGAAAATCTGATACTCAAAGCTTCAACAATAATTGGGTTAAACTGTCCCAGCAAGGTAACATAAGTCGCGTCTATCACTACACCATTTGAATCTTTACTATATTTACTATTTTATAAAACTTGATATTACTATAGAAACCACCCCATGTGAGGGAACAATTTTTGTTTCCATTTTTACCACTCTATTCATGATTCTTCTACATTTTATAATTTTTCCTTCAAAATTTTGTTTTTTTTTCCTATCAACCCACTTCTCCTTCTCCAAGTTTCTGAATAACTTCTAACTTTTCCCACGTTCTCTCATTCCCACGTTAATAAACTTTCTTGTACCTATACATTCTTCCATCGAGAGTTTCTTCTCCAAATTTACGCGTTGTCTCTCCAAATTTTCACGCTTCTGCTCGCAACCTTCAAATCAACGGACAGCTCGTCTCAATGTTGTTTATATTTTCAATAATTTTTGTCTAATCAGCTTCGCCTCTTTTTTACCCCTAATTTGTTAGTTTTTCAATCGGTTAAAATTTTTCCTCATGAATTGAAATTTCAATCGGCTCTTCCATATGTTTCTGTGTACTGTTTTTTTTGTTAGATTGGTTTTTGCATTTAAGTGCTCAAAATGTATGTTTCTGTGTTCTCATTTGGATATTTTATTGGTTTTTGCATTTAAGTGCTTGAAATGGGTTTCTGCATTTTTACCTAGGACTTGGTGGAAAATGAATATATATCTGGAGGTTGCGAGATTATTTGGGTCAGCTATATTTGAAGCATCGAAGCTGAAAGTTTTGTTTGTAGGAGTGGACAAGAAGAAACACCACGGAAAGCTTCCCATAACTTACACACTTACGCACAGTGATATCACTTCCAAGATCACTCTTGCAATATCTCAGACCATCGATAATTCGCAGGTTCATTCTTTTTTTTATTTTAATTTTATACCATGCAATTAAAGTTGTAATAATTGGATTAGTGTTTAATTTTTAATTTTGATTAACTTTTTTATGTTTTAATTTAATGGGTTACGTACAAGGGAGATTTTTCACGGGTACCATTTCAATATGTGGTATCAAAAGTTCTTAGTGGTTCTTTTTTGATTGTGCGTTTGTTGGATTTAGTTCTTTGGGAAGGGTCATTAATCCCTACTCATAAGTATCCGAGTTTGGTGAAAAATGGTGTGCATTTGGATTATACGTGTTGCGTGTGTAACATATTACATGTGTACCATTTTAAATAAAATAGTGTTTTAATATATTTTGAAAATTAATAGTGCGAATTATATTTTGAAATTTTAAAATAAAATAGATTTGTTCCTATCCACGCGTTGCGAATAATTGATTTTTATATTTTATTTTAAAATTTTAAACATTTCGAATTTCAAACAAATTAATAGATTTGTTCGTATTCATGCATTGCGAATAAAATAGTGTTTTGATAAGTCGGGATGATAGTTGTATAATATATATATATATAATATACTAGAAAAAGTGGTGTAATGAAATGCCATGTTGCGTGTGTAACGAAAATAAATTTAATGCTTGCAGCCCATTAGAAACGTCCTAAGTCGGCCCATAATGACCAGCCCAGGTCGGCAAAGTCCAACATAATTTTGGATTGGACTGGACCTTGCCACCTTGGGATATACCGGGTAAACCCATTATAAACGGGCTCGTGTTGAAATATTTTTTCGGGGTAACAATAGTACCTCCCAAACTGGTCTAAAATAAAAATGAGTTTAGACGAAGAATGTAAACCGGACCCCGAACTACATGTTCCTCCTTTGGACGGCTCAGATTTGAATCTGCGTGATGTGTTTTCAACGAACGGTCTAGATGAAGGTCTGATTAGAACCGAGCTCGAATAAAGAACAATAGACGACACCTGATGAAACCGCGCTCAAATAAAGAGTTGTAGATAACAATTGATGTTGCCGAGCGGATCGGGCTTTTAAGATAACCACAAGTTGCATGAGATTACATGATGTCGAGATTGGTCGGTCTTTGGAGAATACCACTTACGTGGATTTATGATGCCACTGATGTGGACGTTATGATGTCACTGATGTGGGCCACTGAAGTGGACTTTGAGTGCCAGACCTGCCTGAGTTTTGTATACCACTGATTTGAGCCACTGAAGTGGAATTTGAGTGTCAGACCTGTCTGGGCTTTGTATACCACTGATGTGGGCCACTGAGGTGGACTTTGAGTGCCAGACTTGTTTGAGCTTTGAATACCACTGATGTGGGCCACTGAGGTGGACTTTGAGTGCCAGACCTACCTGGGCTTTGTATAGCACTGACGTGGGCTTTGAATACCACTCATGTGGGCCACTGAAGTGGACTTTGAGTGCTAGACCTGCCTGGGCTTTGTATACCACTGATGTGGGCCACTGACGTGGGCTTTGAGTGCCAGACATGCCTGAGCTTTGTATACCACTGATGTGGGCCACTGAAGTGGACTTTTAGTGCCAGACCTGCCTGGGCTTTGAATACCACTGATGTGAGCCACTGACGTGGGCTTTGAATGCCAAACCTGCCTGGGCTTTGAATACCATTGATGTGGGCCACTGACGTAGGCTTTGTGTACCAGACCTTCCTGGGCTTTGTATACCACTGATGTGGGCCACTGACGTGGGCTTTGAGTGTCAGACCTGCCTGGGCTTTGTATACCACTGATGTGGGCCACTGACATGGGCTTTAAGTGCCAGGCCTGCCTGGGTTTTGTATACCACTGACGTGGGCTTTGAGTGTCAGACCTGCCTGGACTTTATATACCACTGACGTGGGCTTTGAGTGTCAGACCTGCCTGGGCTTTGTATACCACTGACGTGGGCCACTGAGGTGGACTTTAAGTGTCAGGCCTGTTTGGGCTTTGAATACCACTAATGTGGGTCACTGAGGTGGACTTCGAGTGCCAAACCTGCCTAGGCTTTGTATACTACTGATGTGGGCCATTGACGTGGGATTTGAGTGTCAGATGCCTGGGCTTTGTATACCACTGACGTGGGCTTTGAGTGTCAGACCTGTTTGGGCTTATAAAGTGTTGAATCATGGACTGGGCCTTATTGCGAGATTGCATGCCCAATATAATAGAATTGAGCCTTACTGCAAGACTGCATTATCAATATAATAGAATTGGGCTTTATTGCAAGATTGTATGCCCAATATGATATAATTGGGTCTTACAGCGAGATTGCATGCCCAATATAATAGAATTGAGCTTTATTGCAAGATTGCATGCCCAATATAATAGAATTGAGCCTTATTACAATATTGCATGCCCAATATGATATAATTTGGCCTTACAGCGATATTGTATGCCCAATATGATAGAATTGGGTCTTATTGCAAGATTGCATGCCTAATATGATATAATTGGGCCTTAACGAGATTGCATGCCCAATATAATAGAATTGGGTCTTATTGAAAGATTGCATGCCCAAGATAATAGAATTGGGCCTTACTGCAAGATTGCATGCTCAATATAATAGAATTGGGCCTTATTGCAAGATTGTATGCCTAATATGATATAATTGGGCCTAACAGCGAGATTGCATGTCCGATATCTGTAAAATAACCCAAAAAAATACAAGGCAATAAGTGCAATATAATATTGCATAACACATGACTTCGCATAAAAATATTATTATGAGATATCGCAAAATATATCAAAACAAGAACAGCTTGCTAAAAATAAAATTTTAGAAAACTTTTCTCTATTTCTCAAGTTTCCTAGTAGGCTTGAATAGGTTGACACAAAGTGTGAAGCTACGGTGCTTGATAATAAAAGTGCCATGAATAGAGTCCGAGTGCCAGGAAATTAACAGATGGCCCGATCTAGGAGCATCACCATGATGGAATCGTTGTTATCTTCCTTTATGTTTTCCGCCTGTTGAGTGGTGGTTTCCGGTGGGTGGCTCGGACCATGTCCCTCCGTGGTGAGCATAACAGTGAAGGTGGTCAATTTTTATGTAGGGAGGATTCCAGATAGATACATGAGGAAGCGGGATGGGGCATGGCGGCAGGTGAGATTCTTATTACACATCTCTTAATTTGTAAGATATTTGGTAGGAAGAATTACCCTTACCGCGAAGCAAATTGCTTTGGTTATTTAATGGGAGATGGTGGAGGTGATCATGTGCGGGCATGATTTTTGGTTCTAATAACTTATTCAACTTGGTAGAAACAAATCGTGGGTTTAAAATTTGTTCCCACAAACGGCGCCAATTGATGATGTCGATTTTTTACCTCGGGTTTGATATGGTATAATGAATCCTCCAACTCCTTTATAGAGTAGATCGGGTCGGATACCAATGAACTCTGCACAAGAAACAACTATGTCAAGGGGCTCCGAAGTTGTTTTTGGTGTGACCCCTCTGATGCCTAAGTCAGTGTCTTGAAGGCAGAGAGTATGATTAATGCGAAAACTGAGAGATATGCGTGCGTGAATGTAAAAGTGAGAGTGAATGTGTGATGAATGATGAATAGTGAGTAATGAATGAATACAACCATAACAATACATATATTTATAGGGGAAAATTGTAAGTTACCTAGTCGAATTATAGCATGTCCTGGACTAGGACTCTTCATCCATTGGTCCCTTTGTAAGCTTATCTATATCTCGTGAATATTTGAAAAGATTCAGACTTATCTCATATATATCAGAGTCCTACTTGAACTAGAAAAGAATACTTGCGCTCATTAGAAATAGTCTAAGTCGGCCCATAATGACCAGCCCAGGTCGGCAAAGTCCAACATAATTTTGGACTGGACTAGACCTTGCCACCTTGGGTTATACCGAGTAAACCCATTATAAACTGGCTCGGGTTGAAATATTTTCTCGGGATAACAAATATAATTAAATATATATATGCACACACCTCGGTGGACATGAAATAGGTGTTTTTGTTTCAAAAATTCAACATTATAATATACACACCTCATTGGACAGGAGATAAGTGCTTTTGTTTAAAAAATTCAACATTATAATATACACACCTTGGTGGACATAAGATAGGTGCTTTTGTTTAAAAAATTCAACATTATATTTATTTTTGAGAACAATATTGATCTGGAAAAAGGATAAATAGAGAAAACGTGGGGTTGGAACTTGGAATAATAGGTGATAAAAATATTATTCAATGTGATGGTGAATTTTTTATTCTCTCGATTTTTTAAAATAATGGTAGTTACTCAATTAAAGAAATTTATCGATTTTCTAAGTTTAAATTTTTTGGTGATATTGATATCAATACAATTATTGTGCTAAAAAATTTTGTGTAGTACATTGATGAATATATTTAATATGAGTATATTTCACACTTAATATTTTATAATAACAACCTCATCGTATCGTATTAAAATATATACTTAAATTTAATCAATTCACACACGTAACACGTGTGTCATGGTTGCTAGTGTTGGAAAATATTTGATTTCAATATTGAATGAATTATATTGAATGAATTGAAGGAAAAAATGACTTGAATTGGGCTTGGAAGCCTTGTAAAAAGCCTTGTCCAAATTATTGAAAAATTTGAATTTTGGTGAATAAAATGGAGGGAAAGCTTGTCTCACATTGGAAGATTTCCAAGATAATGTTCATCTTAATTAGTTCAACATTGAACTATGGGATTGGGCCCTTAGGGCACCTGATGTTTTGTAAAGGGGCAAGACGCTAGTCGATGCAACAAACACACACGCGCGGCCGACCGGCTCGGCGCGGTGTGGTGTGGTGTGGTCTTCTGATCCGATTATTTTTTTTGAATAAAATTTATTTAAAATAATATTTTAGTAAAATATTACCGTGCGGGCGCAGTACCTCACCTTTCGAGACAGAAACTTGGCATGGCTTGCGCCCGAGCGGTAAAAAATTTCCGCGCGGGCGCGGTACCAATAAGGCGAGGCAGTGGGTTGGCTTAAAGTTGGGTACTCGCGCGGTAGAAAATTACCGCCCGAGCGCACCTTCTGCAGAATGAAAAGTCACGACTGTTTCTGGCCTTTTTCTGTCATGGGTTGTATCCTTACGCCTTCAAACGTGTTGTTTCGTGTATAAGACTATATATATGGTGGTTATAACACAGAAAAGAGATATAGAAAGATCTGATAACATATATTTCAGATTTTCTGATTTCTGAAAGATCTCTCCCTCACTTTCTCAAAGAAAAGTTAAAACATATTTTCGTTCGTTGAAGTTCGTGATATTTGCAGTGCTGCTATATCACGATCGTGAGTCGTTGTATCTTAGAGACGATTGCCGCTAACGTTTAGCACTTGGAACGGGCAATTTCGTCTTGCGGATAGAGAGTTTCTCTCGCCTCGACTCGTTGCTGCTGTGGTTGCTGACTTGTGTTCAGAATTCGGAATACTATCAATAACAGCTAGTTACGGATAATGCAACCATAACCAATATGAGGAGAGCTCTCAAGCACAACAACATCTAGGGACAGACTTGTTTGAGGGGGTAGCCTAGGCTTCAGCCCAGGCTTCAGCCCAGGCTGGCACTACAAAAAAAAAAAAACCCGCAAATAACGACGACAAATTCCGTCGCTATTCTGTCATTAAATTAATTTAACGACAGAATAGCAACAAAATTATTGGTGTCCCCGAAATCCTTGTCGCCAAGGTTTATGGCGACAACCATATATTTTTGTCGCAATTTAGCGACAGAATTTAGATTTCTGTCGTTAAAACTTGGCGAGGAAAAATTTACTAATTTAGCGACAAATAACAATTTTTGTCATTAAAATTTAGTGACGAAATTTATTCTTCTGTCATTATAATTTAACAACAGAATAAATGGGGTTGTCGTTAAAACGTAGCGACAAACAAATATTTATATCACTAATTTAAAGACATAAATTTATTGATGTCGCAAAATTTAACGACAAATGGCTGAATGTCGTTAAAGTCAATGACAAAAATTTTAATTCTATCGTAATAGTAAACGACAAAATTTGTATTTCCATCGCTATTTCACATACCTACCCAACCTCCATTGCCCAGTAATATCAGCCCTATCCAAAAATTCTCAATCCAAATTCATACACTGCCTCATCACATCATGTAAATAATTCATCATCCACAAACATTAATCAAAGTAATCATTCAATCACTAAACAATATGAAAACTATGAATTCATCTCAAAATATATATCCACAAAAGTGTCATTCTACATACTATTTCGATTATCAAAATAAAAATTGTCAATTTGAACTTGACAAAAAACACACACACAAAATAACATGATATATACAAAAAATACAACCCACCATATCAACCAATATCAAGTTATGTAACAAAAACATCAAAGTACCTAATATTCATATTAATATACCAAAACGAGAACCCACCATATCAACCAATATCAAGTTATGTACCAAAAACATCCAAGTACCTAATATTCATATGTGCCAAAAACATCAAACCATCATATGACAAGGTTTCTAAATTTTTTTTCTGCCAAAAAGATCTAGAACCATCATATAACCAACTGCTTAATTAGGGGATGGAGCTTGTGTGTTATCATCATCATAAGAATGAGACTGGGGGTCCAATAGTGCATGCTCCATCAAATATCAAACCTGTTCTTGCAAACTAGTCAACTGCTGAAACATCCTAAAACTTCTACTGGATTTTTTTTTTTAAAACTCTCTGATAATAAAATAATGAATATAAATATATATATGCTCATACATATATATATCATACTTAAAAATAACTCTACTTAATTTAAAATACAAATACACAAAAGATACAATAAAAGTACACGCATGCAATTAAATACTTAAAATTAACTACTAAATAATAATTTATAAGAATGTCATAACAAAATTCCTAAATAATAGTTCTTTCACTAAAATTCATGAAAACTTAGAAAATAAATACTCACATCTAAATTCCATGCATATACTGATAATCTATAATAATAAAACATATGCGGAAATAAACGTTCTACTCTCAAAACATCAATATCATAAATGAGCTATGGTCACGGGTTCTAGCCTCCTGGAAACTCATATGCCCTCGCCGCCAGTCGGGAACACATTATCCTTATTGACATTTTGCTCACCTGCACCATTTAAATCTAGTGAGCCTAGAGGCAGCACGTTCTATACTTACATATTAAAATGAAACAACACACAAGCACACATCATATAAAGTACGTGAATAATAATTATACGTGCATGATCTTAAAATTATATGCATATAAACATAAATAAATAATCATCCTGCTAAATCATCAAACTGTGAAATAATTCATTATATCTTATAATTTTCATTAAAAAAATAGCATATCATTAATTCTTAGTTCTCAACAGGTCGTATCCATGTCGGTGACATCATAATAAGCGATTGATCAATCTTAAACCAACGTACGTGACGGTGGTGTTTCCACCTCTGTGCTGCCACTTCACCAGCCCTCTCAGCTGGAACCATAAGCTCATCATACATAAACATTATCAGGAAGGTCATCGGGCTCAGGTATCCCGGCCTCCAACCACATCACTTTCCATCTTGATAGGCCTGTCGTCAGCCAACAAAATTAAAATTCCTACTCCCTAACAAAACGAGCGTAGTAGTGAGCAGGGTCGAATCCACAGGGAACATATATTTATTTCTTTCAAGTAAATGTAACTAAAAGGGGGGGTTTTTGGTTTGTAGTAGAAATAAAAATAAAAATAAGCAAGAATTAAATAAACGAGATGAACAATCAAATAGATATGAAATTCAATAATTAAACAAACTCTGATTCAAGGAATTTCCGTATTTCAATTATATCACTGGTCATCGGCTAACAAATAATTTATTCATGCAATTTCTAGCAATTAACCTTAAAATCATAGGGATAGCCACTAAGATTTTTGTGTTCTCCTATATTAATTGACCAAACCCAGCATCCAGTCAAAACTTATCAATAACCAACTGGGCACGATAGCGTTCCATATTGATTAAACATATCTTTTCGATTTGTGAAAACAGTTAATCCTAAAATCTAACAATCGAGATAGCTGCAACTGTTAAATCTAGTTTCATTAATTTATTTAGATAAAACATGTCATGATAGAACAACACACCTAATCTATCGCTACTCAAGTACCAATCATTCATGACAATTACGGATCACTGAATTCATGGATAGCAATAGAAAATCATAAAGCAAATTAATTTGTCAGATTAATCGCCCCACAACCTTCATGAAATAAATCATAAATTATCAAATACTAGAAACAAACAAGAATATCAATTCAAACTCAAAACCTCACAATGATAAATTGAAATACAAGAAATATTCCTTGAATCAGAACTAAAAACTTAGCCAAGCATAGCTGGCTTCATAATTCTCTTAAAATATAAAAGATTAAACCTAAAAATTATGAAAAGAAAGAAGAAGAAAATTCACTGTCTTTTGTCGTGCAGAAAGTGCAGAACGTGCAAAACAGAATTATGTCTCCCTCAAATCCCTAATTAACGTGTAAAACTTAGGATGAGAGAGAATATTTTTTTCAAAAAAAAGTCTAGGAAAAGATAATACTATCTACAAGATAAATTAGAGATTTATTATGGAATAAAAAATCTCTACATAATCTCTTTATCCAAAAACTTCAAATCTTCAAAAAACCATCCATATATTAAATACCATAATTTAGAATTCCTAAAATATGGTATTTTCTTCTCAAATTCTGAAATCTTCTATTCACACCAGACAGTAACATCGTAGTAACTCAGCGCGCCCACACCTTGCCTCAAGACCTCTTCTAGTTTGCACAATTTCTCAAACTTTCCTCTTGGCAACTTCAAATATGATAGAATTCAATTTTTTAGCCCAAGTTTTTGCCAAGATAATCAAACTTCTTCCAACTACAAAACATGAAAAAAAACGCACCAATTAACATATGCAACAGATAAAAACCCGAGAAATATGATACTGAAAATATAAATATTATGAACCTATCAAAATCTCCCACACCTAAACCATGCTTGTCCTCAAGTATATAATAGTTCAATCCATCATCCCAACTTATCATCCTCCTTTCTCTTCCTCAACCAATCCCAAACAAAAATTCATGCATCTCATGCATCAAAACAAGGCAAAAGAAGAAATTCTCACACCAACATCATAGACAATCAACTAAATCAATTGTATTGAAATTAAAATGCATAAGGTCTAACAACTCCTCACGGGATTCACTCATTGCACTCCACAGAAATGTTTTTGGTGTATATATATATATCAAAAAAACGCTCATGTCAAAACATAGAAGATTTTTAACCATAAGCTTGCAAATATATCACGTCTTTTCCACCAAATGAATGAATTGAAATGCATGATCATAGGACATAAAGATGGTTGTAACGTGGCTAGGGGAAAGGTAGGATCAAAGGATAAAATGGCTAATAGAATTGAAATAATCATATAAAACCTTCCACAAACACTTATCCATCCAATTATTCATCTGCAGTCCATTAAAATCTTAACATACAATAAAACCATTCATCACTCTTCATTTTTTTTCTTCTTTTTTATTCTCTTCTCTTTTCCTTTTGACCTTTTTTCCGTATTTTCTCTCTCTTTTTTTCATATTTTTATTTTCGGGAATTTGAAATGTAGAAAAGAGAATTACAAGACGCGGAGTATGAGTAACTAAATCTCCAAACTTTTTCACTGCCTTCGATTCAAATAGTGCCCTATGTGAAAAGTTTACATGATTTTTCAAATCTCAAGGTTCGAAAAGTGGGATAATCAATAAAAAAAAAGGTTTTCATGGCTTGTAGTGTGGTTATTCTTCAAAGAAAAGGTTCAGGCTCAAAATTGGCTCATTAAGGGTATATTCATAACGGTAGGCTCAAAGCAGGGGCATGTGAAAAAAAATTGGTTTTAACCTAGGGCCCTTAAATTTTGAACAATTCATTCAATCCACCAAAAGAAGTTAATGAGAACATGTATAACAATGCAAGTTCTAGAAAAATTAACAATGCATGACAACCACACAATCAAGAAAACAGAGCATGATTTAGTGACTGCTCATTGGCCCAAATCTCGCCATAGAAAATGGTTGTGTTAGACCCATACATTTGTCCTTTCAACCAATTATCAAGAGCAACTACCCACAATGCAGCAAAAAGAACAAATTTTTTTAAAAGGGACCAATGTCGGAAGTGTCTAGGATTCAGAAGAGAGAAACAATAATCATGAAATAAATATCTTTTGGACAGAAACTCAAACATTGAACTAAAAGAATGAAAAACAACAATAATTAATCACAGAGAAGAATGAAACAAACTCTAGAAACCTCCCACACCTAAATCAGGCATTGTCCTCAATGACATAAATAAATGCTCAAATAAAACAATAAAAGCATAAGGACAGTTAGAAAACTCCCCTGACAATTTTGAGCATCGACCAAAGTGCCATAATGGGAGAAACGGTGGACCAAAGCCCATGTGTTGATAATAGGCCAGCTGATTCTGCTCCATTCTGTTCAACTCCCAACTCATAGTATGATATATGTGTTCTCAAAAAATTATATAAACAATCAATACCAATATGACAGTGATAGAAAAACAATCAATTAGCGATCGAACGAGAGTGAAGAGATATCACCAAGTTTCTACTAGCGAAGGTGGTGGCGGTTGGAGAATGACAGGCGACGGCCGGCGTTGGTCTGTGGAGATGAAAGAAAGCAGCAGCGATGTGAATATGGTGGAGCCGGCGGTGCGATGATGTTCTGAGATGAGAGTGATGAGCGACGACGGCAACCGAAGATGAACAGCAGCGGGAGTGACAGGGCAGCAGTGGCTGGCGGAGATGTTAGGCGATGCTGATGTTAACGAGAAGAGAAAATAAGGCAGGTGTGATCGTTTGGCGCGAGGAACGAACAGAGAAAACTGCATCGGCGTTCGTGTTGTACAAGAGAGGGAAATTGGCTGTCGGTGATGGTGAAGAGGAGAATTCGGTGATGGTTGTGGAGAGGAGTTGAGAGACGACGAACGGCGGATGTGAGTAGACGGCGGGAGAATATGGTATAACAGCGGCGCTTTAAGAGAAAGGATAAGAGAGGGTTGTGGAGACGGCAGGCAGACAGGCGTTGATGTGAAGATGATGCGATGGCGTTGTGAAGATGATGATCTGTGATGGTAAAAAAAAACAGCGTTGCCGACTTGCTTGGAGATGAAGGAGAAGAAGATACGGAAACGAGATGGAGAGAAGGGAGGTCTGCCCCGTAGAAAAGAAAAGAAAAAACAATTATACGTTAAACCCTTTATTTTAATTATTAGTATTATAATTATAATTATTAATTAAACAAAACTTAAACAAATTCGAATATTTTTTTTTATTTTCAAAAAACAGAAAATAATTTTTCATAGGGCGTGGGCACGCCTTGTAGAAAATTATTTTCTGAAAATTTTAAAGCTTTTAAGAAGAAAAATTGATTTTTTGTACATAAAATGATTTTTCACAGGGCATGGGCACGCCTTGTACTAAATCATTTTCTGATTTGTTTTTTCAAAAAAAAATAAAAACTAACCAAACGCAATAACAAATAAAAAAAATTAAAAAGAACGTTGGGTTGCCTCCCAAAAGCGCCTTTTTTTATTGTCGTTGGCTCGACTCCAAGTTGTCTTGTTGCTCATGGTGGTTCATAAATTGTTACTTTGTCCACCTTCAACCATTTGGCAATTTTCATAGCAAATTTCAGTTTATGTTTGTTATGCTTGAATTTCTTGGAAATCTTCATTTCCTGATAACTTCCTCCATTTTCCATGGGTATTTGCTTAGGTCGATCTGGAGGAAGTTTTCGCTCAATTTTAGATGCCTGCAAATCATAGAGAAAAAATATAGTATTAGAATTTTTATCAGGTCTTGCAACAATCTCCTCTAAATTATTCTCATCCAAAAATTTCGTATTTTTTTGTGACAAGTGATCAGTGATATCAAGAGCATTAATAGTACTTTCACAACTAGGATATTTTATGGTATCATAAATATTAAACTTAACAATCTCGCCATCAAATTCCATAGTAAGAGTACCATTATTAACATCTATGATAGATCTTGAAGTTTTTAGAAATGGTCTTCCTAGCAAAATTGAACTATTTAGATAACTGTTTTTCATGTCAATCACATAAAAATCAGCAGGAAAAACCAAATTATCAACTTTCACAAAAACGTCTTCAATTAAACCCCTGGGATAAATAGTGGACCTATCAGCCATCTAAATCACAATAGCAGTTTCATTCAGAGGTCCAAGTTTCAAATAATTATAAACAGAATAAGGCATGACATTGATAGAAGCACCTAAATCCAACATAGCCTTTTCAAGTCTAGTATCGCCAACTGTACAAGGAATAGAAAAAAAATACCTGGATCACTGCATTTAATAGGAATATTTCTTTGCAAAATAGCTGACACATTTTCTCCTACCTTTACCCTTTGACACTCCTTCAAATTCTGTCTCATTTTCGTATTACACGATTCTTTTAAAAATTTTGCACAACGAGGTACTGGTTTAATATCATCTAATGTAGGAATATTAACCCCGCATCTACGAAAATTTTCATTCAACTCCTTAATATTTTCACAATTCCTATTCAATGCAAGGGGGAATGGGGGAACAGGTTTATACAAAAAGAGAGGCGAAAACTTACCTTTTAGTGCATCATCTTGATTAGTTCCTTTTTCCTCCACTTTTATCTCATTGTCTTTGTTTTGATGGGCTGGTGCTAGTATCACATTTTCTTGATCCTCAAATTCTTTATCATTTGTCAATGTAATTGAACTAACATTCTCCCTTGTATTCACCATAGTCTTAGAATTTAGACCACTTGAATTTTGTGCTTCCAACCTATTGAGTGCAGTTGTCAACTGACCCACTTGAGTATTCAAATTTTGAATGCTGGCCCTTGTTTCCTGTTGAAATTGCAAAGTATGAGTGGCTAGATCCTTAACAATATTTTCTATATACTCACTTGTATTGGAAGCTGGTAGAGGTTGTGATCGAGGAGGATATGATGGCACTTGGGGCATAGACACATTTATTTGTGGATTGGCATAGCTAAAATTTTGATGATCCTTCAATCCTGGATTGTACGCATTAGAATATGGATCGTATCAGCGTTGTGGTTGTCCAGGAAATCCACCAATTGCATTAGCTTGCTGCACTTGATCTTCTTGTAGCGTCGGACACATATCCGTCGGATGTCCATAAACCGAGCATATACCACAAGCCTTGACCTGTTGTACTTGTCCTGCAACCAACCTTTCCAAAAGAGAAGTCAATGAATCTAACTTTTGATCAATATGACTAGCACTTACCTCATTAATTTGTCGTGGAGTGTTTTCTTCCCTAGTTCCGATCTGTTGTGCATTGGCAGCCATGCTCGAAATAAGATCCCTCGCTTCTTGAGGTGTTTTGTTCACCAATGCACCTCCGCTCGCAGCATCAATCTGAAAGAGTGGGTGCCCGATGAGCCAACTTGTGGCTAAGGGCTTTGATGACTCTTTGTATAAACAATCTTTTGTTTAATATAATTTACACTTTTATTAATGGCAATGACTTTATCTTTTTTCATATTGTGATATACTATTGTTGTTTTGATAAAGACCTTGAATATACTATAGTGTATGTAAGATGTGGTAGTACATGGGGATGACTATCATGAAACACATCTTATAGTCACTGTATATTCTAAACAGTTCCTAGTCGATTGAGCCGTCCGTTAATAAGGATAAGGATCGCTCGAGATTGAGACTAGCATTTGCGATGCCGAGTACCACGTTTCATTGGTATGGAACATAGAGATGTTCAAAGCATGCAAATGGATATTCATACGATGAATGATCGAACTACCCTATTCGGACTTTCCAAGTGGTTATCATTTATCGAGTGGATAAAGTCCGTGGTTTTGGTTGTACACCATTAGTCCTTACTACTTGAAACATCATTGAGACTCTATATGCTAGTACTGTGCTTTGACTTGTTTACCGACTCTATTAGGGTCATCAGGTGTCGGGATTGGGTACAGTTACGACACATATAGGAGTCGATGCTTTGTTGTCAAGGATTCACCACATACTTGATAGTGTGGATATCCTATGCAATCTGAGGAGATATTAGTGTGATGAATCTCTGGCCAGAATACATGATGTGTTTTAAGAAATGGTTTCTTAGTAGCACATGCGATGTCACTATTTGATCTTCAAGATGTATTGCATAGTTATCGAATCTCGAACGACTCTCGATTTACCAATGGTTGTTGATTCGATCGGGATATATGGATGAATGGACCGTACTGTACGCTAACCAAAATCTATTGGTTCTTGCAGGCACTATCAGTGATACCTAGGGAATCATGGGGCGATGTTGCTAGGCGCTCTTACCATGATTCGATGGGCAAGTCGGAAATTGTTGTTCCGAGTCACAAGGAGTTGTGATCCCACGGTTAGCTGTATCCCTGAACCATTGAGGGTCACACAGAGTAATGGATTTTTAATCCCCGTTGAGATAGTTAAATTTAAAGAGTTAAATTTAATGAACAAAGAAGTGGGACTTCTTATTTAAGAGTAGAGGAGTAAGATTTCCTAAAATGACATAGGGATGAGCATTTTTGGAAATCACTGAATTCGGATTCAAAAAATTTATCTTGACTTTAAAAGGTGCAGAAATGGTTTCTGTGCACATTGGTGAAATTGGTTTATCAATCTGAGTCACGATGAATTTTATATTAATTTCTGAACATGCGGGCTTTGCTTGTCAGGCTTGAACTTATGACTAATGGGCCCTAAGCTGTTAGCAGCCCACATTATAAATAAGTTATTGCAGTACAGAAATTAAACAACAGAGGTCACAATTTTCGAAAACCCTAGTTTTTCTCTCTAAAAGTGGCCGCCCCCCTCCCCTCTGCTCGGGAAAAATCCAGCCTGTGAATTTTGAATTTGCAGTCTGGTTTAACGGATCAAATTCGTTAATTCTCTTCGTAGAAAATTCTGATAGATTTTCTAGTGCAATCTATCAGAGGGATTAAATCTCTGTTCGTGGACCTGATTGAAGAACAGTTCGTCCATCAGTTCCTGGGATATACAACAAGAGCAGAGTAATCTGTTGGTGTCCATAATCTCGATTCGAGATTGGAGGTAAAAATTTATAATTGTTATTTAATTTTTATACGCACAATTTAATCGTAAAATTTTGATACCCATTATGGAATCGTTCCATATAAAATTTTTAAACTTCCGCTGCACCGGGTATCAATTCTGATTGATCTGATCGCCGTTCTCCAACAGTGGTATCAGAGCCAGGTTGCTCAGATCAAGCGATTAAATTAATCGATTGTACAAAAATTTTTAAGCCTCGGTTTTTGAAACAAAATAAATTTTTTTTTAAAATAAAATTTTTCGGGCAAAAACACGGGCAGCGACGGGCTGCCCGGCCCGAGCCCCTTTGGGGCGCGGGCAGCCCGGGAGCGTCCCGGGTGGCCCGCGAAAATTAATTTTTAATTTTAAAATTAAAATTTTAATATGTTAAAATTTTATTTTTGGTCCGATCGAAAATTGTTTTTGATTGGTCCACGAGGCGTCGGATCGAATTGTTCGAGTCCGAAAATTTTAAAATTGATTTTTGGATAAATTTGAATTTTTGGAAAATTTATAGATTTTATCCGTTAAATCAGATTTTATGAAATTAATTATTTTTGGTACAATTGATGATAAGATATGATCTTATGGAAATATTGAGTAAAATATGATTTTATGTATAAAATTGGATTTTATATGTAAAATATGATTTTATTTGATAAAAAGATAAAATATGATTTTGTATGTAAAATAAGATTTTATATATGGAATATGATTTTATCCTTTTAATTTAAATTGCCATTGCATGTTATCCAATAAATTAATTTTGAATTAAATATTATTGGATAAGGATGATCGATTGCCATGACCAATTTTGTAGGTGTATGTTAGGAATTTACATTTGTTTTTATTGTTATTGGATTTATTAATGGGCCTGGTTTATGGCCCAATATGAATTGTCATATGTAATAAAAGTGGGCCTGGTTTATGGCCCGTTCCCACCCCTTGAAATGTATCCCCTACTTGTCATGGTTATTTATTGTAAATACATTAGACTTAGTGGGAGATGAAGATTTGAAGACGGAGGTGGGCCCAGCAGACAATAAAGACTGAAGAAATGTAAATTGGAAGCTCAATGTAATAGGATTGCATTGCATACCTGCATATTACCTAGGATTGGACTTAGACTCGTGATTGGCAACCACGGGTCGATTAGAAATGGAATCGATCATCCTATATAATATATAATATTATAGTTGTATGCATGTTTTAGACAAAATTGTATGAATCCCGCAAGCATACAAATTTTAAAATGATGAGACAAATTTTCAAAATTAAAATCCCTCATTTTAAATATGATTTAAAATTGATATCAAGATAAATAAAAGAAATTTAAAATTGTTTAAATGTTCCTACCTTCCATCAACGATCAATGTATGAGATGCTACCCGCGGATACGGTCCGGCTCATATTATTGGGGGGGCCCGTTCGTCGAAAAGCTGTACATTGGATCGACACATGTTGTAAGTTGGGTGGAACTCCCATGGGATCGGCTCATATTATTGGGGGATCCACATGGCGACCGTCCATCACAACTTAATATTGATGGGTCATCTTGACATGTCACAATAAACGGTGTCATATTATTGGGCCCTTATTGGACATGAGGTAAAAACGTGGAGGTTGCTTTGGAAGCAATTGGGCTCTACCTTTTGAAAATTATGGTTGGCTGATATTATTCGGGACCACAGTTTGTCAATTGGACTCCATGTTCCCACTAAGGAAAACAGTTTCCCGTTTTCACTAGAGGGTAGTGAAATCGTTAAAATAGTGGGAGTGAGATTCATAAAATAAATTTTGCCTATTTTATGTCTTAGTAAATTAATTAAACAATCACTGATTATTGTCTGTTTCTTTTCAGTATTTCATTAAGATGAATTCGCGCAATCCACTATTCTCTATCCTCGAACAAAATAAACTGACTGGCGCAAACTATACGGAATGGTTTCGTAAGTTGAAGATTGTCTTAACCTCGGAGAAGATGCTCTACGTGTTAGAAAAATCTCCTCCGAAGGAAGCACCAGCTGATGTAAGTCCGGAAGAGTTGGCCAAACTTGATACATGGTGGGACCATGATATCAAGGCCAAATGCTATATGCAAGACTCGATGTCTGATGAACTCTAGAGGCGATTTGAGGACACCGTGAATGCTGCTGACATTCACGTACAACTCAGGGATTGGTTCTCCCACCCCTGCAGCTTCTTGCTGGTATTGGCGATAATATGATTAAAATACAAACTTTTACGAGGACCCAAGTACAATGGCGCACCAAGATAATGCAGTGGTAAAGTCCCTTCTCCAAAGCCAGTAATAATTAGCTATAGTTTCTGGTAAAGCGGCATGCACTATATCCTACATTATTTTTATGGTTTTTCTTTATGATTAGTATTTGGATGAAAAAAAGTATTTTCTATGACTTGAAGAGAGTTGTCCTTGTATCAAACGAGAAAAAAATGGATTGAAAGTGTCAGATATGGATCGGTGAAAAATATGGTTTATTATCATGCATGTTGTTTTTGTTTTATCCATTGTGTTTTGATCTATTTAGATTGATAAATACTCCAAAACATAATGTTATTTCACTAAATTTAAACAATATCTAAATTTCGTAAATATATTTTTAATGGTTAGCCACTCACGTGCAACGCCCGTGCAATTTCCTAGTTTTTAAAAAATGTATATGGTGGGACATCCGTTCCAGTATAAGGTATTGTTCTTGTTGAGAGAGAACCAAAATACTAATGTTTTTGTTGATGTAGCGGAACCTAGATATGGTTCGTGGGGTATAACGACTGTTATTTCTTTTGCCCACATATGGACATGGACCGCAACTGATATTCCAATGGACGCGTTAGGACCGCCACTTGTAATATTTTTGACGGAGAGTTTTCCGAATGCCTGGGAGATTTTTTTTCTTCAATGCAATCTCTTGAGGGAATGCGTTCTCTGCAATCCCTTGGAGTAGTATTTTCGATGAAAACCCTTGAATTAGTGTAATTCACATAACCTCTTAGGTTTGTCCATTGGATGTAACCCCTTGGGGCTATGATTCTTTATAGTCTTTAGGACTTGGTGAATTTTTTATGGTTATCATGACGTGATGAATTTTGTTACAGTCATTATGACTTGATAAATTTTTTATAGTCGATATGACATCTTCTGGGAAAAAAATTATTGCCGCTACGACTTCTTCAGAAAGTTTTTTTATAGTCGCTATGACTTCATGCATTTTATAGTCATCATGGCTTGATAAATTATTTATAGTCGTTATGACTTCTTCTGAAAAAAAATTTATAGTCGCTATGACTTGATGAATTATTTATAGTCACTATGAATTTTTAAATTATTTATAGTCACTATGAATTTTTTGAATTGTTTATAGTCACTATGAATTTTTAAATTATTTATAGTCACTATGAATGTTTTGAATTGTTTATAGTCACTATGACTTTGTGAATTATTCATAGTCACTATGATTTTTTTAATTATTTATATTCGCTATGACTTTTGCGCTCTAGGAGAAATAACGTAGTGCTTAATATGGAGAACTTAGGAGTGGATCAAGTTCCTAAGATTTTGTCTCATGGGAAAGTCCTAAACCCACTCTAGTTGTTAGGTTGTGAGGTATCCCGGGACCGTATTTTTGTCGTCTTGACCTCTTACAGCATCTTGGCTTAGGCAGTCCTTCAGGGTTGGCCAAGCCTCTGATGGATGAGTTGTAGTGACCCTTACCCGGATCACCTACTAAACAGAACTTAGGCATGCAATTAACTTAATAAAACAGATATCAG
This sequence comes from Henckelia pumila, assembly GCF_033568475.1. Taxonomy (NCBI): domain Eukaryota; kingdom Viridiplantae; phylum Streptophyta; class Magnoliopsida; order Lamiales; family Gesneriaceae; genus Henckelia; species Henckelia pumila. The sequence continues at coordinate 14,636,211 of NC_133121.1, forward strand.
AATAACACTGCGGAATCCATAAACAATATACAATCCCAAGAAAAGGAATCTGTAATTATCCAATAATATACAACCAAATCGAATAGCTGTATAAACCCAAACAACAGTAATAAAACCTAAGCGAAGCTCCAGCCGGCCAACCGCTGACTAGCCCCTCCTGGATCCACCCTCCTCGTCCAATCGCAAACCTGCCCCATGGAATAGGGTGTCCAGAAAAATACAGAGTACGAGACGTGAGCATAAAACGCTCAGTGCGAGTGTATGAGTATACATGCATGCAAAGTGAACTCCCTATAGACTCGAGGTCAAGGATCAGATAAAAGAGACAGACCGGGCCCTGGTATGTAGCACGCTGTGCCGTCACTTCAGGAGGTGGCTCCCATACCGAGATAACCGTGGAAACGCCGGACCCAAATCAATGGAAGTCCAATCCACTAACAGGATAGGGTACAACCCTACTAACAGACATCTCGAAGGAGATACAGCAAGATGCAAATGAATGCAGCATAATATCATGGCATATAAATCATGCAGTCACATAATACATGCATACTCAGTCAGGATATCTCGAACAGTACTTTCGTACCTCAAATACCAGGTAGGCACTACCAGCTCTAAGTCCAAGCCTAAAGTCCGCCTACACAGCGAAATGATACTACTATCATAATAGTGCTCTAAAAGCCTTAACTAAGCTATTGCATACTCCTAAATATTTATAGAAAGCAAAAGCTATACCTTCGTCCGTCGTTAGCCCCTTGATGTCGATGCCTCCAGAACTTGGGCACAACTCTGCTACGACTACCGAACGCCTCTCCGACCTCCGGACCAAGCCAAAGAAGACTAGAACAGCTCCAAAAGAACTAGAAATAGAGAGGAAATCCGGAATTGGCAAGGAGAAATGAAGTCTCGGCCTTCTATTTATAGACAACGATCGGAACTTCCGATCCTTGATCGGAACGTCCGAACCTCGATCGGAACGTCCGATCCTGCCATCGGAGCTTCCGAAGATCCTGATCTGCCACGTGTCAAAATATCACTTGATGACTCCGGATAGGGGTGATCGGAACGTCCGATCCTGATCGGAGCTTCCGATCCAGCCACACGTCATGGATGACGTAATATCATCGGTGCCTCCGATCCTCATCGGAGCTTCCGATCCCGATCGGAGCTTCCGATCGTCCCTTCGGAGCTTCCGATCCGTCCAATCCCCAATTTATTTAATTAGCATTAATCCTTAATTACTCAATTAGGGTTCGGGCTACTACATTCTCCCCCACTTAAGATATTTCGTCCTCGAAAACAGATCTTAAGTACCGAATGCAAATACAGAAATCAGAAACATTCTTTATTCAAATCAAACGTTTACAGAGTTTGCAACTGAATACAACTTAAAGAATGAAATCAAAACAACTCAGGATGGTCTTTACGCATCCTGTCCTCAAGCTCCCAAGTAGCTTCCTCAGTGCCTCTGCGCTGCCACTGAACTAAAACCAAAGGAATGACTTTGTTCCGTAAAACCTTATCCTTATAATCCAGGATACGAAGAGGTTTCTCAACATAAGTCAAATCCTTATCCACCTGAACATCAGACCGCTGCAGAATGGAAGATTCATCCGCCACATACCTTCTCAACAGAGATACGTGGAACACGTCGTGAATACTGGATAGATGCGGTGGCAAAGCTAGTCGATAAGCCAAATCGCCAATGCTTTCTAAGATCTCAAACGGACCGATAAATCTGGGAGACAACTTGCCCTTAAGACCAAATCTGAGAATCTTGCGGAAAGGTGACACTCTCAGAAACACTTTCTCCCCGACCTCGAACTGCAAAGGCCTACGCTTGATATTAGCATAGCTGGCCTGACGATCCTGTGCAGTCTTAATCCGTTTCTTGATCTGATCAACAATGTCTATCGCCTGCTGGATAAACTCCGGTCCTTCAGCCTGTCTCTCCCCCACTTCTTCCCAGAAGAGTGGAGTACGACAACGTCGCCCATACAACGCTTCAAAAGGTGCCATCCCAATACTAGTGTGATAGCTGTTGTTGTAAGAGAACTCGATCAACGGCAAATGATCCTGCCAGGCTGAACCAAAATCCATGACGCACGCTCTAAGCATATCCTCTAACGTACGGATGGTGCGCTCTGACTGACCATCAGTCTCTGGATGATAGGTTGTACTCAAACTGAGAGTAGTACCCATCGCACGCTGAACACTTCCCCAGAATCTAGAAGTAAACCTGGGGTCCCGATCGCTGACAATGCTCACAGGCACTCCATGAAGTCGAACGATCTCCTGAATGTACAACCGAGCCATACGATCCACATTGTACTCCCGGCTATAGGCAATGAAATGCGCTGACTTGGTGAGTCGGTCCACCACAACCCAGATAGCATCACAGTTCCTCGGGGATACCGGCAAATGGGTCACAAAGTCCATAGTGATAAACTCCCATTTCCATTCAGGAATAGGCAGACTGTGAAGCAATCCTCCAGGTCGTCGGTGCTCTGCCTTGACCTGTTGACACACCAAACATCTCGAAACAAACTGATAAACACTGCGTTTCATTCCCTTCCACCAGAAACGAGTACGTAGATCCTTGTACATCTTGTTGCTCCCAGGATGAATACTCAACTTAGTGCGATGTGCCTGAGACAAAATCTCCTCTCGCAACTCTTCATCCTGTGGAATCACAAGCCTACCAGACAAACACAGAAAACCATCTGACTGATAATGAAATCCAGACGAGCTACCCTCGTTAGCTAGACGAGCTAAACGCTGGGTCTTCGAATCAGACATCTGAGCATCTCGGATCCGCGAATACAAGGCTGGCTCAGATAATATCGCAAACATCTGGATACTCTGCATACCTTTCTTATGCTTGAAGGTAAAACCTGAAGTACAACAGTCACTGATCGCACTAGACATCGAACAAGTCTGAAGTGCGGATAGTCGCACCTTGCGACTCAAAGCATCAGCGGTGAGATTAGCAGCTCCCGGATGGTACTTAATCTCGCAATCATAGTCCTTAAGCAAGTCCATCCAACGTCTCTGTCTCATGTTCAATTCTGCCTGAGTGAACAAATACTTGAGACTCTTATGGTCGGTGAAGATCTCAAATTTCTCGCCATAAAGATAATGACGCCAGATCTTCAAAGCGAACACAATGGCTGCCAATTCCAAATCATGGACTGGGTAGTTGTCCTCGTGAAGCTTCAGCTGTCTAGAAGCGTATGCGATCACATGCCCATTCTGAGTCAGGACACAACCTAACCCCTGAAGAGAAGCATCCGTGTAAACTACATACCCTCCAGATCCTGACGGTAATGCTAACACCGGCGCAGAAGTCAACCGCCGTTGAAGCTCACGGAAATTCTCCTCACACTCGGAGGACCACTCAAAATCCACACCCTTACGGGTAAGCTGCGTCAACGGTCGAGCTAACTGAGAGAAGTTCAGAATGAAGCGACGATAATACCCTGCTAGACCCAGAAAACTACGGATCTCAGCAACTGTCGTCGGACTCACACTTGCTCAGCTTGGCGTACAATTGCTCATCTCGAAGAGTCTGCAGTACCAATCGCAAGTGAGAAACATGCTCTTCCGTATTACGCGAATACACCAAGATGTCGTCAATGAAGACCACGACAAACTTGTCCAAATACTCCCTGAAGACACGGTTCATCAGATCCATGAATATAGCCGGCGCATTAGTCAAACCAAATGGCATCACTAGGAACTCGTAATGCCCATAGCGGGTACGAAATGCAGTCTTGGCTACGTCCTGATCACGGACTCTCAACTGATGATACCCAGATCTCAAGTCAATCTTGGAGTAAATTGACGTGCCCTGCAGCTGGTCAAACAAGTCATCAACACGAGGCAACGGATACTTGTTCTTCACGGTGACTCGATTCAGCTGCCGATAGTCAATGCACAGCCGCATCGACCCATCCTTCTTCTTCACGAAGAGAACAGGAGCTCCCCAAGGAGATACACTAGGACGAATGTACCCCTTGTCCAAAAGATCCTGTAGCTGATTCTTCAACTCACGCATCTCTGACGGAGCCAGACGATACGGTGCTCTAGAAATAGGCGAAGTACCCGACATCAACTCTATGCCAAACTCGACTTCCCTAGCAGGAGGAAAACCCGGAATCTCATCAGAAAACACATCTGGAAATTCATCCACAACAGGAATGCTCTCTATCCCAATACTCTCAGCGGACAAATCAACTGCATATATAAGGTAGCCTTCCCCGCCAGACTCCAGAGCTCGACAGGCTCTCAAAGCTGATACCAAAGGCATCGGGGGTCGCGCTCCCTCACCATAGAAAAACCAGCTCTCACTCCCTTCCGGATGAAAGCGTACTAATCTCTGATAGCAGTCCACTGAAGCTCGATAGGTAGTCAGCACATCTATTCCCAGAATGCAATCAAAGTCGTCCATCGCCAGGACCATGAGATTCGCCAACAGAACGTTCCCTTCGAACTCTAAAGGGCAACCCATCACTAGACGCTTAGCCAAAGCAGATTGGCCCGTCGGAGTAGAAACAGACATCACTACGTCTAGTGCAATGCATGGTAACTTATGCCTCTTAACAAAACGTGCAGAAATGAAGGAATGAGATGCACCAGTGTCAATAAGTACAAGAGCAGGTATACCATAAAGCATAAATGTACCTGCGATGACTTTCTCATTCTCCTCCACAGCCTGATCATGTCTCAGGGCAAACACCTGGCCAGAAGCTCGTGGCCTCAAATGAGAACTCCCAGCAGACTGTCCCTGCGACCTCTGCTGTATGGTAGCCTGAGAACCCGATCCTGAACCAGAACCAGAACCGTCTCCCCCAGACTGTGGACAATCCCTCCGGATATGACCAGTCTCTTCACAACGGAAACAAGCTCCAGAAGCCCTGCGGCACTTGTCGGATGGATGGTTCTTCCCACAGTGATCACACTTGTCCTTCTTACCAAAACGGACAACACCCCCAGAACCAGAGGAAGAAGAAGATCCAGACTTCTTGAAAGTTTGGGCACGGGGACCCAAAGAACTAGCAGGTCTCGATTGAGAGAAAGATCTGTTCCGCCGAATGCTGTCCTCCGCCTGATGACAACGGCTCACCAAACCCTCGTAGGACATGTCGTCACCAACCGCCACACGGTCATTGATCTCAGGATTAAGGCCCTGAAGAAACAGATTATACTTCATCTCTGAGCTATCAGCAATCTCGGGGCAATATGATAGCAGATCAAAGAACCTCTGCTGATACTCATCGATAGACATGGCTCCCTGTCGCAGACTCAGTAGCTCGCCTGCTTTCGACTGACGGAGTGCAGAAGGAAAATACCGCTTTTGGAAAGCTGTGCGAAACTTGGCCCAGGTGGCCACTCCTCTCGCCGCAACAAAAGGTGCAGAAGTAAATCTCCACCACCTGCGCGCACGCCCATCCAGAAGATAGCCAAGGGTCTCCACCTTCTGCTCATCGGTGCATTGGAAAGTCTGAAAAGTCGTCTCCATGCGGTCTAACCAGTTCTCCGCATCCTCCGGAGACTCACCTCCAACTAAGGGCTTAGGACCCATAGCTAAGAATCGACGCACAGTGAAACGCTCGTCGTCATGGTGACGATGACGCCGTTCTCGACGAGGCTCCCGGTCGACATCACCCCAACGCCCACCAACACTGCCATGAGAACTCTGGTCGTCACGATTTGACATCTACAAAAATACCTCAAGATGAGACTAAATCCCAAGAAATCTTTTGCATGCTCTGATACCATAAATGTAGTGACCCTTACCCAGATCACCTACTAAACAGAACTTAGGCATGCAATTAACTTAATAAAACAGATATCAGAATAACACTGCGGAATCCATAAACAATATACAATCCCAAGAAAAGGAATCTGTAATTATCCAATAATATACAACCAAATCGAATAGCTGTATAAACCCAAACAACAGTAATAAAACCTAAGCGAAGCTCCAGCCGGCCAACCGCTGACTAGCCCCTCCTGGATCCACCCTCCTCGTCCAATCGCAAACCTGCCCCATGGAATAGGGTGTCCAAAAAAATACAGAGTACGAGACGTGAGCATAAAACGCTCAGTGCGAGTGTATGAGTATACATGCATGCAAAGTGAACTCCCTATAGACTCGAGGTCAAGGATCAGATAACAGAGACAGACCGGGCCCTGGTATGTAGCACGCTGTGCCGTCACTTCAGGAGGTGGCTCCCATACCGAGATAACCGTGGAAACGCCGGACCCAAATCGATGGAAGTCCAATCCACTAACAGGATAGGGTACAACCCTACTAACAGACATCTCGAAGGAGATACAGCAAGATGCAAATGAATGCAGCATAATATCATGGCATATAAATCATGCAGTCACATAATACATGCATACTCAGTCAGGATATCTCGAACAGTACTTTCGTACCTCAAATACCAGGTAGGCACTACCAGCTCTAAGTCCAAGCCTAAAGTCCGCCTACACAGCGAAATGATACTACTATCATAATAGTGCTCTAAAAGCCTTAACTAAGCTATTGCATACTCCTAAATATTTACAGGAAGCAAAAGCTATACCTTCGTCCGTCGTTAGCCCCTTGATGTCGATGCCTCCAGAACTTGGGCACAACTCTGCTACGACTACCGAACGCCTCTCCGACCTCCGCACCAAGCCAAAGAAGACTAGAACAGCTCCAAAAGAACTAGAAATAGAGAGGAAATCCGGAATTGGCAAGGAGAAATGAAGTCTCGGCCTTCTATTTATAGACAACGATCGGAACTTCCGATCCTTGATCGGAACGTCCGAACCTCGATCGGAACGTCCGATCCTGCCATCGGAGCTTCCGAAGATCCTGATCTGCCACGTGTCAAAATATCACTTGATGACTCCGGATAGGGGTGATCGGAACGTCCGATCCTGATCGGAGCTTCCGATCCAGCCACACGTCATGGATGACGTAATATCATCGGTGCCTCCGATCCTCATCGGAGCTTCCGATCCCGATCGGAGCTTTCGATCGTCCCTTCGGAGCTTCCGATCCGTCCAATCCCCAATTTATTTAATTAGCATTAATCCTTAATTACTCAATTAGGGTTCGGGCTACTACATGAGTAGCCTTAATGATTGCATGAGTCGTGACGTATGAGTTAAGCATTTGTTGACGGAGCTGGTTTTCTTCCTATATATTAAATATAAAATTAAACAAATAAACGTAATTTTATTATGAAACTTAAAATATAAAAGAATTAAATAAAATTTTTTATCTGCAGAGAAAATAAAGTAGCGGCAAATAATTTATTTTAGCTTGCAGGTGCTTGCTCTATAAGTATAGAGTTTCTTTAGATTGGCATGACTCTCTGTCATGCGTTATATTTCATTGTATTCTTCGTTTCATTTTCTTTTTTCCCAAGGTGTGCAAATGATCAGTTTCCTCAATGCGGATGTATTTTTTGGCTCTAGACAAAAGCTCCTCCAAGGTGTTTGGGGATTTTCATGCTATAGATTCTTTGAACCTTCTTGGACGCAAGTTCTACTGCATTATTCCAGATAACATATCGTGGTTCACATGTAGGACTTCATGAACCGCGTGAGTAAATCTCTTAACATAGTCTCTCAAACTTTCTTCTTCTTTCTGAAAAATTGTGAATAAGTATGATGCTATTTTCGGGTATTTCTTATTGATTGAGAACTGTTGGATGAAGCACTCGACAAGTTGCTCCAAGTTGGAAATAGATCCGGACAGCAGCTTATTGAACCATGTGAGAGATCGCCATGATAACGTTGTTCGGAATATCTTGCAATAAACAACATCTGTGAAGTCATACAAATTTGTTTTTGCGTAGAATTTGTTAATATGATCTTGAGGATCACTAGTTCCATCGAACTCAGGTAGGCTGGGAATTTTGACTCCCTTAGGCAATGCCTTAGATAAAATGACGTTAGTGAACGGGCTCCGATGTGCAGGCAAGATTTCTGACAAATTTTCTCCATTTACATATGTGTGAGATTCATCTCCACGAGTTGGATTAGTGGTTTTGTTTTCGTCAGAGACATCGTGAACTATGTGAGCACTTGTTTCACCCTTTTTATGAGTTATATTTTTCTTGGTCCCCTCAAGATCTTTGTCCTTAACTTTAGACTTAGTTTTATTTGGGTCTTATTTATCAGGGTCACGAGATGATGACCCTATTTTATGAGCTCTCTTTTTGCTGCTTCAGCATTGACGGGATGTCGCGAACTAAGCGGTCTCTTCAGTCACTGCGCGCGTGGTTGTTCCTTCCATTAAGGCTGTCAAAGTTTCCTGTGTGAAACTAAATCCAGGCGGTGGTTTGGAGATTGGAAGTGGGTCTCCATTGCCATTATTTTCTTGATTTATTAATGGTGGAGTATGCATTTTCAATGATGCAGTGAACAATTTTCCACATACGGCGCCAAGCTGATGTAGCAAAAAATTGATATTACCCGATTGGAGAGAATCTGGGTAATCTGTGGAGATCCGGGTGGCCGGATTAATACTCAAGCGGTTCCGAAGAACAAACTTTGTGGGTTGTTACCTACATCACAAAGCAAAGTGAGTGGCACCGGGGGTTGCCCAATGAAGACACTTCGACGCTCAAGTCAGTATTTTTCCAATAAAAGTTCTAGAGAACTAGAGCATGTGACTATAGACAGCATACCTTAATAATGAGAGGACTTGAGCTATTTATAGATAGTCGAAAAGTTTCATGGGTTTGAGCCTCTTATGGGCTTTTAGAAATTTATGGGACTGATAAAGTGTCCAAATAAATAACATGAGACCCAAATGGATTGATCCATTGGGTTTGGGTCGGGAGAAAATCAAATTGGGTCATAACCCATCACATATATTAAACACACTACTATATACTCAATAAGTTCCATAAATTGCAACATGAGTCATTCATAATATCGATTTCAAAAAATTAAATATATCACAAGGTATTTACGTCTGATAATTTGAGTAAAGGGAATTGGGGTTTTTTAGTAAGTATTAAATTAAATATTAATAAAGTTGTTGATCTTCTCATCCTTAATTAGGATAACACATGGCCGGCACCCCCAAATTAAATAAACATACGTGTTCTAATCAGAACAAAAAAACTTTGATTTAATTAAAAGGCTCACTCAAAAATATTATATATTTTGAAATTATTAATTGTTTGACAAATATAGGGTGTATTAATTGATTAGAAATTAGTGTGAACAAGGATTACCTAGATAAGTTCATATTGTGTACTTTTTTTGATAGATTGGTTGAAAACCCTTGCCCCTCCCTTATACCCTACCTATATATATATATATATATATATATATATATATATATATAAAAGTAATTTTCAGCTGCCCAGTCATTCCTGCTCAACTCATCCCCGACTACTAAAACTCACTACCGGGTTTTAGTTGTTTTTTTTTAAAAAAATCGTATCACTAAAACCCACTATATATATATATATATATATATATATTGTAACGCCCCGAATTTATCTTAATTGACTTTATTTGAGATAATCAAAGATTATAGAATTCGATAATTGATTTGATTTTGATCAGGGACTATTTTGCAATTTTTGGAATTTTTAGTGACTAAAACGCAAAAATTGGATTTGTTATATTATTTGGTCTTGGAATTCATTTGGCCAAGTCTCCTTAGCCCTTCTTCATCCCCTCCATAACGTTTCTCCCCATTGAAGCTTGGGAAACGTTTCTTCAAGCTTTTAGATTTGAGTTTTCGGTCAATCCGTCCATTGAAATCTATTTCTGAAGGCAGTTTAGCGATCACGACATCGAGAGCTTCGTTCTATCGTAAGTTTCTCTCTGATCAGATATGTTTTATTTTTTGGATGTAATTGGAGTTTGATTCTTTTCGGGTATGATGTTCTTGAGATAATTCTTATCGTTTATTCTCAGACGGAATTGAAATAGAGCGTTGTTCGGAATTTTTATGATTTTTGGAAGCATATTTCAAAATTTTGGGTTTTGGGATGTGTTGGATTTGAGTTTGAATGTTTGAATGATGATTGGTTTGAGTTGTTTGGATTGATATTATGATTTCTGCATTTCCGGATAGTTGAATATATAGCTGTTATGCCGTCGGTTTGAGATTTTTGGATTTTAGGATTTGGAACTAAGTCTTTGAATGGACTTAAATTGGATTAATTGATATTGAATGTTCTTATGTATCCGTACAGATTTGACTGGAGATTTTGGAGTTCAGATTTCGTAGTATTCGAATCGTCGAAGAGTGGATTGAGGTTTGGTATTGATTTACCTTCTTCGTCGATTATTGTTTGGAATGAAACTTTGATTTGGAATTCTTATTTGTTGTAGCTTGATCGGGATTGAAAACTACTTCGAACCAAAGAAGAGGTATAAGACGACTTTGGAATTGAATACGACGATTAACTCGAATTCGGATTGATTCCTAGAAGAAATCACATACTTGATGATTATATGCCTATTTGAACTTGTGATTGAATTTATATTTGAATGCATGAGACTTCATATGCATTCATATTGAGCCGATTGATTATTCATTTTGAATTAGACGATCCGGAGATTATAGTTGAGTGGCCCTGGTAGGCGATTTACTACGAGCGTAGATTAACTCACTATAATGCTCTAGAGTCTAGAGGATTAAAATATACCTCGTCCACCTCGAAAGGGGAGTTCGGTGTGATTTTTGGATATTTTTAACTCGGGATCCCAAACCGAAGAAAGAAAGAAAGAAGAATTCCTTTGATTATATGAGTTTGATAATCCAGAAGTTTTAAAGTCATGTGTATCATTTTAATTCCTCAGTTGAATGAGTTACTTGAGAAATATGTGGAATTTGATTATATATCATGTTTTGATATATTATGTGATATTGTATGATAGTCTCTTTTACTGGGAATTGTATTCTCACTGGATTATCCGGTTGTTATCTTGTCTTTGTTTGTGTTCTTGGCAACAGGTAGGGCAGGATCGAGTCAGAGACAGCATGGCTAAGGGTTGAGGCGATTAGAAGTGAGACTTGGTGTTTTGAGAGTCGAATTTGTAATCGAACTTAGAAAATATTCGAACTCTTGTTTTTGTTTTGTTCGAAGAAGTTAGATTGGAGCATGTTTTACTAATTTGAGATTGTATAACTTTAGAACTACTTGTAATGGATTTATGAATGTGTATTAGCAGATTTGAATTGCGTTGTAATGCATGATGTTGATTTGAAATTTTTGAAGTTGAGCCTAGTTGAATTCTGCTGTTTCCTTGTTCTTCAACAGGAGGCGCTCGGTCGGATGTTTTTAGCAAACCGAGCGTAGCCCCCCTTTCGAGTGGCAGAAGGTTGGAAGAGTTGGAGGCACACGGTCTGCATTTTTTAGCAGACCGAGCGCACCCCCCACCCTTTTAAAAAAAAATTCCAGTGTTCTTTTAGTCTTGGGTCTTGCATGCTTTAGTATAGTTTAATACAAGATTAGTTGTTTAGAATCGAGGTCTCACATATATAATATTTGGGCTCAATATATATTTCAGATTGAGATATATATGGTTCAAATTAGGTGACGTGTAGACTTCAAATTAGCAAATTGATTGAGTTTAAACATTATTGGTTAATTTTCATGACGTCACTTTAAAAATATTAAATCATGTCGATAAAATGAAATCGAATTCTTTCTTAGTTAAAATGATACTATATTTAAGGTGTTGAAAATTTATAATTAATAATTTAGCTCAAATGATAATATATTATTATATATAGTTTTAATTAATTATCATATTATTGTACATTTATGATCTGAATATATATATATATATATATATATGTGTGTGTGTGTGTGTGTGTGTCTACTGCACCATAGGGTGTACGATTTTAGTGGTTTGAATTTTGTTTTTTTACATTGTGTTTTAGTGATCTCACACAAATTTATGCACCCTAGAGTGCATGTGATCAAAATTATATATATTTGAAAAATAACAGTAGCTAGCTTGCACCTATTATTCCATACTTTGTTTCGATTTTGCCAATCACACCACAGTCAATTTTCAGTTTTTACAGCTAACTTGTAACTTGTAAAATTTTGGAGTTATGCTATATATCCATAGTTAAATTTGATTTGGTAAAATTTTGGACTTAGGCTATATTCATAATTAAGATTATAAATGTGATAATACATATTTGAAATTATAAAACTATTTTCTTTTAAAAGTATATTTGGAGTAGTTTGAAATTTTAAATGCAGTGTGTAACTTTCATTGCACATAATTTTTTTTAAAATTTTATAAACTATCAAAAATAAGTTGTGCAATAACTTATAAATTGACTTTATAAAGTTGGGTAACCTGATTTATTTTTAAATATCTTATACTTAAATGTGTTGGGGATAGTTATGAATTGTTTTTCACCAAAAGTTAGTTAAATATTAAGCTCTCTCCCTTATTTAATATTATAAACAAAAATTATATCAATAGAAATTATTATTATATTGATAAATATATTATAAAAATATATTAATTATGTACATATCTCTTCTATTTTATAATAGTTGAGAGGCACATAGTAACTGCTACCCTAAGAATATCAACTTCTGTTTTCGGTTTATTCCTCTCATCCCATTTTTATCCACTATCCCACTAAACCTTCCACACACTCCATCCAAAAAAATACATATAAAAATAACTTCTATTTTACACAACATAAACGTGTGCATTTTTTACTAGTTAAAAATAATCATCAGTGTCAAATTCAATTTATCATGTGCTTTCGGTAATTATTATAACAAAAAATATTTTATCATACTAAACACATCAATAACTTTAAATTTCATTATTTTATTTTATCTAAATATTTTAAAATTTATATTTAAAATAATATCATACATATTATAAATTCAGAAAAAAAACTTATAAGACATATGAGCTTATAAACTATTTTAAATAGGTTTAGCAAAACATCATCTAAATTGTAATTTTTTTTTTTTGGATTTTAGTTCTTTTTCATCGGATTTTTTACCTAACGTCAAAAAATGATGATAGACATTGCTCCAACATATCATGTTAAATTTTTAGGTGGAAAAAAATAAAATTGAAAAAAACATAATTTAATAGATTAAGACATTAAAATAACAGACAACAATAAATAAAATGTTGCCATATCAAAATTTTAATATAATGTCCTAATTCTAATTATTTTTTTAAAAAAAAAGTCACTCAATTCCATTTTTTTATATAAGTAAAACTTGTAATTTTATTGAAGATATATAATCAATGTTCCTCATTACAAAATCAATCAATCAACAAGAAAAATTCCGAGGCAACTCACAAAATGATGCACGGGAAGAATACACTGAAAGAAATTTTATTCCTTGAAATTTTGGCCTTTGAATTAATTATTTTTATTAGATTTTTCTTTCTAGACAAGATAATATATTTGATATTATCAAGATTTGATTAGAAGTATTTGATAGAGTTTATTTACTACTAAAACATGTTTCCTTATTCATGCAGGACTCTATCTAAGGAAATCTTAAAAGATTTGGACGCCAATCTATATAAGAAGGCTTTCACGCACAAGATTAGAGGGACTTCAGACGTATAATTCTTTGTGCACACTCTGAAGATGTGACGACCCGAGTTCTAATCTCTCAAAAACGAGTTCTAATCTCTCAAAAATCAATAATCAATAATATTAGACAATAATCAAAGTCTAAACAAAAGAAAAAAAAATTTTTTTTTTTTAAAGTTGAGCACCTCGCTCGATCGGGGAAAAACCCCCGATCGAGCGAGCACAAAATGCTCAACTCTCGGGTTCAAAAATTGGTGGCCTCGCTCGATCCGTGATAATTCACCGATCGAGCGAGCCCATCTCCAGAATCAAAACATGAGAATTCTTTTGCTGTCAAAACGGGGTCATGCATGATATTTGATTCAAGATCATCCCCTACAAGGTTTCATACAAAGTCTAATCCATAGCAACATGTAACATGCATTCTAACATGCTATAATTGATAGGAATAAACCAGTCTAAGGCCTTACAACATAATCATAAACATGCAAGAAGCATTGCCATATCAACAAGAACAAGATACATCATGTTGATTCAAGGATTTACACAATCCTATAAACATCAACAAAACCACAACTAAATCATCTACAAGTCTTGGTACAAGTATCTTATAACATGATCATGTTCAAGGTTCCAATATACGTCATGACAGCTTATACAACTTCTAACTCGGATCATCACGCTATGTTCATCTCATCCCTTGTTCTTTAAGTACGCCTTTGCCCGGTTCCACTCCCTCCTATTGCAATGACACATACAACAAAACAATAGCCGGATAACTCCGGTGAAAAATAGATTTCCCAGTAAAAGCAACTAAACATGCATACAAACATATATCAAGGTCATGATATAAATAACATAACTTCAATGCATGTTTTAAAACAAGGTTCATTTCGTCATTCGTCGGTTGGGATCCCAAGAAGTAGATATCATAACTAATCCACCGACTCTCCCGCTCGAGGTGGGGTTACTTATCTTTCTTCTCTAGACTTTGAAGCAATCATATATGCAAATCAGACACTAGGCTAAAACAACCACCCAGGCCATACATATACCATTCCTCAAATCGTCTATTCGAACGTTTCCGTTAATTTCAAACTCAAGGAATAAGTCATCAAGATGAATGCAACATATCATTATCAAGGCATTCACTAAATCAACAACTCATTCAACAAATCATAGAAAAGCATATAAAAGCAACTAAACACATAAGTATGTGATTTAAGAGAACTCGATACAAACCATCTCGAGTTGTATTCCCAATCAAATCATAGTCCACTTTTACCTTTCAAATATGATGTTTAGGATGTCTTCTAGCTTGTCCAACTCTGTACAAGATCAATCACCAAACACATCTCAAAATCTGCTCAACATCAACCCAACCTTCAACAAGAACTTCAAAGGAAACTCTACCAACCTTATTCTATCGTTTATCGGTTTCGGAGTTGACGTTCTTGAGTTGATATGCCCTGTTCAACCACTGAAATTATAGCATAACAATCAAGGAATCATCAGCTAATAGTTCAATAACTTCAAAATCCAAGAACAATAGCAAATCACTTCAATTCAAGAGTTCGACGGCATATCGGTATAACTTCGGCGATTCCGAACATCTCAATACCAATAACAGCTATATACGATTCAAAACCAACATAATCTTCAAGATAACATCAGGTATAACAATCGAATCATAGCTGGAGATCATAAGAACAAGATATAACAATCAATCTTCAATCCAATCTTAAGAACACAAGATAGCAAAGCTCTTCAACAATAAATCATATCAACATCTGATATCTGTCCATTTCGAAATCTCAAACCTTGATGAACAAAGAAGAAACTTACATCAAATCGAAGGTCTTGTCGAGAGGATTCCAAAACATATTTCGGAATCGAAATCGGATAACCGTAGCTCAAGATATGTCAATTCGAAAATGAAGGGGAAGCTTGGAGTTCTGCTCTCGGTTTCCTTTCTTGATTTCTGAATAAATCTGATGATAATTCCATTGAGAAGACACGTGCATGCTGAGTATTCATTTCCAATTCTGATAAGTGTAATGGAATTTTCACTTTAGCCCCTCAACTATGCAATAATTACAATTCAGTCCTCAATTTCTTTTTTCATTCAATTTCAATCCTAATCAATTTAAGAATATTAGAATTTAAATCAAAACTCCAAATATTCCCAAATTAATTATTCTGGAATCAAAATTAAATAATTCCGGGCGTTACAATTCTCCCCCACTAAGACACGATTTCGTCCTCGAAATCTCAAGTAGTATCAACAGATCATATCAGAGATAACAGATAACAGAAAACTAAAGGAGACTCACATCAATGAAACATATCTGGAAATCGTTGCCTCATATCTGATTCAGTCTCCCAAGTCGCTTCTTCAATACCATGACGACTCCACTGAACTTTCACAAGCGGAATAGTCTTCGTTCGAAGTTGCTTGTCCTTACGATCAAGAATCTGAATTGGCTTTTCGAAATAACTCAAAGTTTCGTCGAGTTCAGCCTCATTAGATTGAAGTACATGAGACTCATCAGCAAGGTATTTACGAAGCATCGATACATGAAAGACATCATGTATTTCAGATAACACCGGAGGAAGAGCTAATCGATAGGCAAGATTGCCTATTTTCTCCAGAATTTCATAAGGACCAATGTAGCGTGGAGACAACTTCCCTCGCTTGCCAAATCTGACCGTACCTCTGAACAGATAAATCTTCAGAAATACACGATCTCCCTGTTTAAAAGACAAAGGTCGACGTCGAATTTTGGCATATTTCGCTTGCCGGTATTGAGCTATTTTCATTCGTCCTTGTATAAGCTTCACTTGTTCAGTCATAACTCGAATCATATCAGGGCCAGTGTCATGTACCTCAGAGATATCATCCCAGTACAGAGGAGATCGACATTTTCTTCCGTATAAAGCTTCAAAAGGAGCCATTCCAATACTTGATTGATAGCTGTTGTTGTATGAGAATTCACAAAGAGGTAATGAATCTTGCCAACTCGTGCCAAAATCAAGCACTACAGCTCTCAACATGTCCTCCAATGTCTGAATGGTACGTTCAGACTGTCCGTCTGTCTGTGGATGATAAGTTGTGCTCAGATGTAGCTGAGTACCCAAAGCACTCTGTAAGCTATGCCAAAAGTGAGATGTAAATCGAGGATCACGATCTGATACAATAGACTTCGGCACACCATGTAATCTGACAACTTCACGGACATAAATCTCTGCCATCTGATCATGTCTATACGTCATACGATAAGGTATAAAACATGCTGATTTCGTCAATCTATCAATAATCACCCAGATAGCATCATAACCTCTAGAAGATCGAGGTAATCTCGTCACGAAGTCCATGGAAATATGATCACATTTCCATTCAGGAACTGATAAACTCTGTAACAAACCAGGCGGTTTCTTTCTTTCAGCCTTCACTTGTTGGCAGTTAAGACATCGAGATACAAAATCAGTGATATCAGACTTCATTGGTTTCCACCAGTATCGAGTCTTCAGATCATTATAGATCTTCCTACCTCCATGATGAATACTATAACGACTACAATGCGCCTCTGTCAGTAGTTGTTGTCGCACATCAGAAATATCAGGCACTACAAGGCGATTGTGAACGTAAAGAAGATCATCTCGAACCCGGTATTCAGATACATGCCCTGATCGGACTTTCTCAATCGAATTCTGCACACTCTGATCAAGTTTCTGAGCATCTCGAATTCTTACCAATAAAGCTGGTTCAACTTGTTTGATAGAGTCGCAATGGCTGATAATTTGTATCAAATACTAATCCAGATAGACAACAGTTTTCAATCAAATTCGATACACCAATCGTCGATAAGGACAAAGAACATACCTTTCGACTAAGTGCATCTGCTGCTGCATTCGATTTCCCCGGATAGTACTTAATTTCACAATCAAAGTCTTTGAGCAAATCAAGCCACCTCCGCTGTCTCATATTCAATTCTGACTGAGAAAACAGATATTTCAGACTCTTGTGATCAGAATAAATCTCAAACTGCTCTCCATACAGATAATGTCGCCAAATCTTCAAAGCAAATACAATGGCGGCCAATTCAAGATCATGAATCGGATATCTGGTTTCGTGAGGCTTCAACTGTCTCGAGGCATAAGCAATCACATGTCCTCGCTGCATCAAAACACATCCCAATCCTCGATGAGATGCATCACAGTAAACAGTGAAACCACCAGTACCTGAAGGAATCGTCAAAACTGGTGCACTAGTCAGTCGCTTCTTCAACTCAATAAAACTGGATTCACAAGCTTCAGACCAGACAAAAGGAGCATTTTTCTGAGTTAACTGAGTAATCGGCTTCGCAATACTATAAAAATCTTTGATGAATCGGCGATAATACCCAGTCAAACCCATGAAACTACGAATCTCAGGAACAGATGTAGGTCTAGACCAATTAATCACAGCCTCGACTTTACTTGGATCAACAGAAATACCATTTCCAGATATAATATGTCCAAGAAATACCACCTGTTTCAGCCAAAACTCACATTTCGACAATTTAGCATACAGCTTCTCAGATCTCAGAGTCTTCAATACAGTTCTCAAATGCTCAGAATGTTCAATCAGATTCTTCGAATATATCAGAATATCATCAATAAATATAATAACAAAATCATCGAGATATTTCTGAAATACACGGTTCATCAAAGCCATAAATACAGCTGGAGCATTCGTCAAACCAAACGGCATATCTATAAACTCATAATGGCCATACCTGGTTCTGAACGCAGTCTTAGGAATATCAGAATCTCTAACTCTCAGCTGATGGTATCCAGATCTCAGATCGATCTTGGAATACACTGAAGAACCCTGCAACTGGTCAAATAAATTATCAATACGAGGCAAAGGGTATTTGTTCTTTACCGTTGCCTTGTTCAGTTGCCGGTAGTCAATGCATAATCTCATTGAACCGTCTTTCTTTCTAACAAACAGAACTGGAGCACCCCAAGGAGAAACACTGGGTCGAATGTATCCCTTGGCCAGTAAATCTTCCAACTGTTCTTTCAACTCTTTCAATTCCACTGGTGCCATTTGATAAGGTGCTTTCGAGATCGGTGCAGTTCCTGGCATCAGTTCGATGTTAAAATCAATCTCACGATACGGAGGTAGTCCTGGAATTTCATCCGGAAAGACGTCCGCAAATTCACTAACCACTGGCAAATCAGCCAGGTTCGGGCTAGCTTTCAAAATGTCCACTGCATAAACAAGAAATCCCTCTGCTCCTTTCTGCAAAAGTCGGGTCATAGATAATACACAAATAAGAGGAATCTTCGCACGTGAACCCTTACCATAGAACTTCCATTCTCCAGCCATTTCGGGTCTGAATCTAACTACCTTCTGAAAGCAATCGACGGTAGCTCTGTACTTGTTTAGCATATCAATCCCGATAATGCAGTCAAAATCAAACAAACTAAGTACAAAACAATCTATCTCAATCTCATTACCTTCATACTATAGTACAAAATTCTTAACTGTCTGAATTGATATAAGATCTTTCCCCAAAGGAGAAGAGACAGATACTACAACAGGTAATGTGTCGACACGCAAAGCATGCAATGAAGCAAATCGTGCAGAGATAAACATATGTGATGCACCTGTATCTATCAATACATATGCGGGATAACCATAAAGAGAACAGTTACCTGCAATCACGTCGTCTGGTGCTCCCTGTGCCTGTTCCTCTGTCAATGCAAAGACGTGAGCCTGCTGTCTCTGAGGCTGACTGCCTGTCTGACTTCCTCTTGGTTGAGTCTGTTGCTGTGGATGTGCTGGTTGGAAGGAATGAACAGAAGAGGCTTGTCTTCCAGGTTGAGCCACTGATCATGATGACTCTGCACCTCTTGACTGTCCGGAACCTCTTTGAGGGCACACCCTCGCAAAATGACCGGTTTTTTGGCATATATGGCACCTCCCAGATACACCTCGGCACTGATCGGTTGGATGATTTCCACCACAACTGTTGCAGAACACTCCTGACTTCTGTCTCGTGCCACTAGAACTCGAAGAACTGCTCCCAGACTTTTTAAACTGTTTCCCTCGTGCTTGCAAAAATCCTTTCTTTCCACTGCTACTACCACTTTCAAATCGAGGAGGTTGCTGTGCAATTGGAGCTGAAGGTTGTGACTGTCTCGGAGGCTGAGCGGTATACGAAACTCCTCGCTGCTGTATCAAGCCAGCTTCCGCTCCTTTGGCACTGTTCAAGGCATAAGCAAAGTTATTCGGTCGCCTTGTATTCACCAGTGTAAAAACATCCGGACTCAGGCCATTAATGAACTGATCAGCCATAGCCTCGTCACTATCAGCAACATGTGGAGCAAAACGTACCAATGTAAAGAATTTTGCAACGTAGTCTTCAATATTCAAATTCCCCTGCTTCAGATTAGCAAATTCAGCCCCTTTATCCTTGCGGTAAGACACAGGAAAGAAGCGTTGGTAGAACTCGGTTTTGAAGACATTCCAAGTCAGTACAGTTCCTCTACGCTCCAAGGCTTTCTTTGTCGTGAACCACCAGCTCTTCGCAACTTCATGCAACTGGTGCCCAATCATTCTGACTCTCCGTTCATCACCGTAGTCAAGTGAATCGAACAACATCTCCATGTCATCAAGCCATCCTTCACATTCAACTGCATTTTCTGTACCTTTCAGGGTTGGCGGCTTGTAGGATTGAAAATGTTTCAGCAATGTTTCCATTGGAGTTGCATTCATATCAGTCATGTCTCTCGAAGTACTTCCCTGTTCATTACTCGGCACTGCAGTAGCTTGAGGCACCATCGGTGTTACCACTGTCGGTGGAGTATGAACTGTCTGCTCCGATGTAAGAGTAGGAACCTATGGTAGAGTAGGAACCTGTGGTCTAAGAGGAGGTCTTCCTGGTCGTCGAGACATATCTGATTATCAAAATGGTTAGGATACCAAATCATCAAATTATCTCAGTCCTCCTCTGATCATCTTACCTCTGATCAAGACTCGGTTCTGTTCAGGTGTAAATAAATAATCGAAGTACACAACCAAGACATGCTTCCAATCAATTCCGATAATCAGGTAGCATATCATAATTAACAGATCACATGCCTCTAATCATTCCAGATATTCCATCCAAACTCTTCCCAAGAAAATCACGTCTCTGTAAATAATTTCAAGAACCCAAAAAATGGACCTTTGATAAAATAGCAAAATTCCAATAAAAGACAGAACTTTGTACATAAATCATGCGACATTAAAAACTTTTGCAATCCCAGATCATTGAAAACACTAACAAGAACACGAAAGAGGCGCTTGGAACCAGACGCTAGTGGGTTGAAACTGCTGCTGAAACTACAGTATCTGCAAGCAGCGGAGGTATCGGGGAGAGTCTTGTCACAGGCGGAGCAAACTCGGTAGCATAAATTGGTGTGATCGATCGCCACCACAGTACACATTATCGTTGCTGGCGAATCATTTCTCACCATTGGCCTTTTCCTCGTTTTGGATTCATCGGAGTTCATCGCACTGATGACTGAAGAGGAAGAGATGAACAACACTGAATTAATTCGGGTTTTTTTAATTAATAAATAATAAAATTAACAAAATTTTGAAATTAAAAATATCGAATAATTATTTTAAAGTAAAATAAATAAATTTAGTGGCCGCGATGTGAAGGGGCGGGAATGCACGATCACAAAACGTGTGTAGTGAAATAATACTCCTTATTAAACTATTATCCTCAATATCAAAATAAAAAAAATAATCCCAAAAAGTGTATTCGAGTTCTAGAGTTGACATTGATTCCTCTTTTATGAAAAAAGGTTGTTGCAAACTTGCATGAGATTTGCACATTGCATTACATTTGACTAACATAATTTGCAAGATATTACTGACTTGATATTTTACACATAGAGTGAGACAAGGTGCACCAAATGTTACTAGCATAAGGTTTCATCATAAAAACCAACAACAAATAAAATAACAATCATATTACAATTTTATTTCATGAAATAAAATATAAACAATTTTTTAATCTACGTGCGATGCGAGTAGGAGCATACTTACATTATCGATAAGAGTCCTGCGAACTACAAGATTATAGCAAGTTAGAGGGGGTCGTCTTACTGGTTGGTTTCTCATTTCTGTCGTGTGCTAGCTAAGTCAAGGCAATTAAGGAGATTCAAAATTTCTGTAAAAGGGCAGAGTAGGGAAAAGATTTCTCATCTTCTCTGTTTTAATTAGGGATTGTATTTAGTGGTTTTAAAACTTAACTGTAACTAAAGTTTAGTTTGTATTCGAATTTCAAATCATGTATTATTGTATCTCAGTTGATATATTTCGGCGACGATTTTAATGTTTTTAACAAAAATTTGACTGAAATGAATAACAGAAATAATCGATTTTTTATCAGTTCGATTGAGTTGATTTTATTATAAAAATTCGGCCGATTCGGTTAGTCATATAACTTGATCAGCCGGTTCGGTTATCCAATGTTCGGTTCGATTGGTTTGGTTATAACCGATTGCACATTCCTAATATTTGCATATTTTACCCTTCAGTTGTGATTTGGTTGAGACGCGTGATCCTGCAATTGAGTTTGCGTTTTGACAATATAAATCATTCAGTACAAAAATGTCCCTATTATAATAATAATTTTAAATTTATAAAAATACAACACTTATATCATTATACAATTATTTTTCACAAAAATCCAATTATGATATATTTATTAAAAAAGTGATATATTGTTTTTATTTTTTCATATGATTAACATTTTATTTTCCGTATTATTTTTCTCAATTAATTTGTTGTTTCTAATAATATTTTTAATTTATTTTGATATTAATTTATTATTTCGATTGGAAAAAATATTTAAAAAATTAATTATCAAGGGTAAATATCTCAAATAAATATCTAAAAACTTTTAATCATCAAGCAGATGGTAATCCTTTTGTTCTACATCTTGTTGATATTTTCAATTTTTTAAACATTAATATACGTAAAATCCAATATTAAATTTATGAAAAAAAAAACAAAAAGATACTCATAAATTTGTCCATTGTTTGTTTTTTTGGGTAGTGTGCAAATTTTATAATAAGTTAAGGGTGTGACAAATATTAAATTTCCATAAGGGAGAAATGTGTATTTTCAATATTTCAGATGGGTGTTTGATAAAAAAAATTCGTTACTTTCTTTATATTTGAACTTTTACTTATTTCATGATTTTTTATTTTGTCGTCCGTCTTTTTTTTTTGTGAAAAAAAATATTTTCATCATTTTCAACAACAATTTTTGTGATGTCGTCATCAACCATTTACGTTTTCATATTTTAATTTATTATTTGATTTTTTTGTTGGAAAAACTTTTTTTTATGTTAAAAATCTTTATTTTTAATAATTTCACCATCTCTAATATCCATTGTGTTGTGTCGTATTTTATTACTCATATGTCAATATCTTAATAATTGATACATTTGTAAGACATCCTTTGTTTCGTTGCATTTATATCTTGCAAAAATGAGTATTTCGTTGATTGTATGATCATCCTCATATAGTAAATATTATACTTAATTTCTAGTTTTATGGAAAAAATAATTAGAATTAGTAAAAATTCAGTAACATATTGTTAAATGTTAATAATAAATTAAGCCTTTGAAAATAGCAGTAATTTGCATTATATACATAGAGAGAGTGAGAAATATAAGTACAATAAATTCTCACAAAATATCTATAAGAATTGTCTTTTTTTATATATATATATATATTGGATGATGCTCGTAACACATGATTTAATTATTTGAATTTGTTATTTTAATTCATCGTTTTTAATAATTAATCATAATTTATGGCAATAAAATATATTAACATAAGGTCCTTAAACAAAGTAAGTTTTTGTGGGAAAGGTCTTTTCACTTTATAAACAAGTAAACAAAACCAACAAATTTTGGAATTTTAATATTCTCGAATTAAGATTTTATTTGAATTTTTTATTTTAATTCATCGTTTTAAATAATTAATCCTAATTTATGCCAAATCATTATCAATAATTAACACCTTGTATTTAAACAAATTTAGTTTTTTGTGGAAAAAAATCTATATATAAGCAAATAAAACCAAAAAAATTCATTGTTTCAATTTTCTACAAATTAAGTTTGTCGTGGAAAATTTAATTTCACTCCATCTACAAACAAATAAAAATATCGAATTTTGGAATTCAATATTTTCGAACTAAGATTTTCATGGGAAAAACTAGCTAATTCAATTGATATATCAACAAATATATATATATATATATATATATATATATATATAATTTCAATATTCTTGAAAACTGGATCTCATCTAGTTTGCATTTATTTGATCTCATCATAGTAAATAATTTTACAAAAAAAACATTCTCGTCAAATATCTAAGTAATGTATAAATAAATAATAAAATTTATAGTTCAAAAGTTAAACTCTAATCTTGATTCACGTTTTTACAATTGATGATGATGGTGATATAGATGATTGAATAAACAAGCTCTCTTTTCTTGACGTTGGATTTTGACCGATCTATCGATCTATACTATAGTTGGATCAAATTTTTTTAAAAAAAGTAAAAGTGCTTCCAATGAAATCAGCAACCAAATATTAAAAAATAAATAACATAAGAAAATCGAGGAATAACCGATATGTTTTTTATAATTAAATAAAAATATCAGTCAACCTAACTAAACAACTAGTTATTTGGTTCGTTTATCAACTAACAAAAGCAAAAAAACATTTCCAAATCTAGGAATCTACGATATTCCAATATCAAATCCAAACTTGATGCATGCAAATCTGAATTACGTAAATAATTGATAATGATACTTAATGCAGATAAAAAACGATATTACCCTATTCATGAGAATTCAAGTGTTAGATATATCTGATTAGTGACAAATACGAGTCTACGACAAGCTATTTCTTGAATTTTGGCCGATTTATTTTATATGTAGTAAATTATTTTAAAACAAATCATGCTCTATAACATTATCAAGAAATGGCAACAAAATATCAAAATTATTATTTATATTCAACATACCAATAGAAGCATCGTGAACATCAAGTAAATTCTGAGAAACGATGCTTAAATTATTTCTCACATGATAGGAAAATCTGACTAATATTGAATAAAAACATCATAATATTTTTTTTAAAAAAATATTGATTTGGTATTCTCGAGATTAGCGAGGGTTGTTTAGAATGGCAAGCAATGCTCTACCGGGTGAACTTCATCCGATGGAATCTTGGCCATTCATTGAACTCGAGACCTACCCAATGAAGGACAAATGCTGCACCAGGTGAAGCAGTACACCTGGTGTAGCATTGCCCGGGCCGTTTAGAATTGCGTTATATGATGAATGCCATTGAAAAATTCACGAGGTCGAATGGAACTAGTGCCTTTCTTAGCTAAATTTTTATATAATTTATCCAGGCGTGTATCCGAGAAGAACTACTTCACCAAGACTTCGTTTGGTACGGTGTATTATTAATCTAGGTATAATTTAACTTATCTAATTTCGCGTTCTTCTCGACATATTATTTATACATCTATAAATTATTTATTTTACATCAATCAAATCATTAATTATTTATTTTACATCAATCAAATTATTGAATTTAATTACTATATTATTCCGTATAAATAATATATTCACATTTTATTTATTGTTAAAATGACAAAATAATAATTTATTATTTTTATATAAAATTTAATCAATCAAATCAATTAAACTATAATCTATCAATCAAATCAAAATTTATATCCACTATCATTTTCTATTTATTTTTATTACTTTACAATTTACATTATTTATCATATCATTTATATCAAAGATATCTCAAAAATATAAATAAAACCAAGATTTGGACGTATGTAAAGACCAATCACGTCGGCACAAGAACTGTATGAAACTATCGATCAATTATATATGAAGATAAATATCTTATTTAACTCGATTTATAAAAATATATTATTTTATATATTAAAATATTATTTTTATATATAAATACATATCGATGAATCTATCGTTCTCATAAATTTTTAGATATTTATATTATATTAAAAACGTTACTGAAAACCATTGGGAGAGAGTTTTGTCAGTCACACATCAATCGCACTGATCTACGTGGCAGCTTGTATTTGGTTGGTTTACTTAAAGCCCATGTGTTTAGGGGCTTCTGCTTCACGTGAACTTGTTGTTACTCCCATCATGGGACCGGATCTGTCGATGCTGTCCTGAAGCCAGATCGAAAAGCCCGGATGCCCCTGCAGGTCAAATGATTTGACCTGCAAGGGCATCCGGGCCGTTGCTACCCTACCCGGCACTACTCGGGTAGGGTAGCATCGACAGATCCCATGGGACCATCCCACACGTACTTCAATTCAGCTGACCCCCAACTTCTACGTTATCTATCAAAAAACTCTGGGCCATCTATAAAATTTTTTATTTTGTTTTTGTTTTAATTTATTATAGTTTAATTTTGAATCATATCTAATCTAAAGTACATTATAATAGAAAAGAATGTTAGAAGCAATATAAAAAGATAATGATTCTATAAAAAAAAATTATTTAATATAATATAAAAAATTAAATGTCAGACTTGATAATTCCGGATGTGTGGAAAATGGGTCTCACATCACTTTCTTATCTCATAATTTGTTAGGTGCAAATATCTGTATGTCGTTGGTTTACTCACTTTTCGGGCTCATATTGTGGTATGAATTTTTTACACAACACAAATAAGTACTCATATATATTGTCTTTGTAGAAGAATGTCTGCAAATGTTGATGAGTTAAAAATTCAGTGGGCCGGGTATTGGACTTGGGCTTGGAGAGTCTATATCAATAGCAAAGTTAAAGGGAAATCCAAGTTCAGAGACCGGTTAAAATAAAGTCTCAAAACTGTCCAACAAACTCTATAAGAGGAAACAGTCGACAGTTGAGAGAGTACAGAGCTAAGAACACAACTCATCAGATTGGAGAGTTTCCTTCAAGAATCGAAAAGGAAGATTACGAGAGGATCAGCTGAAGAACAAGAAAGAACACAAAGAGGGAAGTAAATCTAAGGAAGATTGTTCTGTATTCCTCATCTGAGTAAATCTCTTTGTAATTGTATTTCGAAGCACACAAAGAAAGACTTGTATCTGGAATTGTTGTTTGAATAAAAGAATACCCTCCCGTGGATGTAGGCTGGTTCATAGCCGAACCACGTAACTCTGTTGTTGATTCTTTTATTGCTTATTGTCTTGATTTTCTGTTAAGCGCTGGTTTTGAGTTGAAAAACCTAAAGATTGGTGTGTTTTGGGTTAAAGATCATCTCGTGAGTTTGTAAAGATTAATTCCTAACAGTGGCGCCGTCCGTGGGAATCTTGGATGCAATGGGATTAATGAAATTTGATATAGAGAAGTTCACGGGTAAGAATGATTTTGCCTTGTGGAGAATTAAGATGAAAGCTATTCTGGTTCAGCAAGGTCTTGGAGAAGCTTTGAAATCAAAGGAGGAGATGTCATCTTCTTTGAATGAGAAGGAAAGGGCTGATGTTCTAGAAAAGGCTCAATGTGCTATCATCTTGTGTCTAGGGGATAAGCCATTGAGGGAAGTTTCCAGAGAACAATCGGCCTGTGCAATGTGGCTTAAACTGGAAAGCATTTACATGACAAAGTCATTAGCAAACAGACTCTATATGAAGCAGCGATTGTACTCTTTTAGATTTCAAGATGGGAAAGGGATTGAGGATCAGATTGAGGAGTTTATCAAGATCCTTGATGATCTTGAAAATGTTGAAGTCAAACTCGAAGATGAGGACAAAGCTCTTATATTACTCAATGCTCTACCTAAGTCTTATGAAAACTTCAAGGATGCCATGTTGTATGGCAGAGATCAATCCATATCCCTGGATGAAGTCCAGTCAGCAATTCAGTCGAAGGAATTGCAAAGAAAGATCCAAGCAAATGGTGAGTCTCTAAGTGAAAGCTTGAATATAAGGGGTAGGCCAGAAAAGAGGGTTCAAAGTTCATATAAATCCAGAGCTCGTTCTAAGAGCAAAACAAAGTACAAGTGTTTCATATGCCACAAAGAAGGACATTTTAAAAGAGACTGTCCTGAAAAGAAGAAGAGGTTCTTTGAAAAACCTAAAGATGGTGCAGGGGCTGCTGTTGTAACTGATGGTTATGACAGTGCAGAGGCTCTTGTCATGACTGACAATGATATGAAAAATGTCTGGATCCTAAACTCGGGTTGCACTTATCATATGTGTCCAACCAAGGGCTGGTTTGAGGAACTAAGTGAATCAGATCAAGGAATGGTGTTGCTGGGAAATGATAAATCCTGCCTGGTCAAAGGAGTTGGTACTGTCAGATTACAGATGGATAATGGTGAGGAAAGGATACTAAAAGATGTAAGATATGTTCCTGAATTAAAGAGAAATCTAATCTCTTTAGGAACCCTGGAATCAGGAGGATATAGTTTCAAATCTGAAAATGGAATAATCAAGGTTTCCAGGGGTGCTCTTGTAGTGATGAAGGGGCAGAGAAAAAACTCATTATACATTCTACAAGCAAAGACAGTCATTGGAGGGTCAGCTCTTATTCATCAAATGCAAGCAAGATCTAACCTATGGCATATGAGGCTTGGTCATGCAAGTGAGAAGGCATTGATGGAACTATCAAAACAAGGTCTACTCTGTGGTGATGAGGTGAAAGGTCTTGATTTTTGTGATTACTGTGTTCTAGGAAAAGCAAAGAGGGTAAAGTTTGAAAAAGGAAAACATACATCTTCCAAACCACTGGAATACATACACTCTGATCTATGGGGCCCTTCGAAAACTCTCACACATGGAGGCAGTAGATACTTTATATCCATCATTGATGACCATACAAGAAGGGTCTGGACTTATCTGCTCAAGTCAAAGGATGAAGCTGCTCTAAAGTTCAAAGAATGGTTGGTGAACATGGAAAATAAAACAGAATATAAAGTGAAGTATTTGAGGACAGACAATGGTTTGGAATTTCTCTCAAAAGAGTTCAAAGATCTGTGCAGCAAGAAGGGCATCACAAGACATTTTTCTGTGCCACATACCCCACAACAAAATGGAGTGGCTGAGAGAATGAACCGTACCCTGTTGGAAAGAATAAGGTGTTTACTATTGAATGCTGGATTACCAAAAACTTTCTGGGGTGAAGCTCTTGCAACAGCAACCTATCTTATCAACAGGTGCCCTGCAAGTGGTTTAAGTCAAATGACTCCTATGGAAGCTTGGAATGGAGTTCCAGCTGATTACTCTCACCTTAGAGTGTTTGGTTGCTTAGCCTATGCACATACAAAGCAAGATAAGCTGGAACCAAGAGCTCTAAAGTGTATTTTCATAGGATATCCAGAAGGCGTGAAGGGATTTAAAGTCTGGAATCTAGAGGCTACTGGTCCGAGATGTTTTAATTCAAGGGATGTGACTTTTGATGAGTCAAGGATGG